>NC_045441.1:9411042-9455517 GCF_002776525.5 Piliocolobus tephrosceles | reverse complement strand
TTTTTTTTTTTTTTTTTTTTTTTTTTTTGAGACGGAGTCTCGCTCTGCCGCCCAGGCTGGAGTGCAGTGGCTGGATCTCAGCTCACTGCAAGCCCCGCCTCCCGGGTTCACGCCATTCTCCTGCCTCAGCCTCCCGAGTAGCTGGGACTACAGGCGCCCGCCACCTCGCCCAGCTAGTTTTTTGTATTTTTTAGTAGAGATGGGGTTTCACCGTGTTAGCCAGGATGGTCTCGATCTCCTGACCTCGTGATCCACCCGTCTTGGCCTCCCAAAGTGCTGGGATTACAGGCTTGAGCCACCGCGCCCGGCCATCTTTTTTTTTTTTTGCAACGGATTCTCACTCTGCTGCCCAAGCTGGAATACAGTGGCGTGATCTTAGCTAACTGCAACCTCTGCCTCCCAGTTTCAAGTGAGTTTTGTGCCTCAGCTTCCCAAGTAGCTGGGACTACAGGCATGAGCCACCACACCCAGCTAATTTATGGTTTGTTTGTTTGTTTGTTTGTTTGTTTGTTTGTTTGTTTGTTTGTTTTGAGACAGAGTTTCACTCTTGGTGCCAAGGCTGGAGTGCAATGGTGCGATCTCGGCTCACCGCAACCTCCGCCTCCTGGGTTCAAGTGATTCTTCTGCCTCAGCCTCCCAAGTAGCTGGGATTACAGTCATGCGCCACCATACCCAGCTAATTTTGTATTTTTTGTGGAGATGGGGTTTCTCCATGTTGGTCAGGCTGGTCTCAAACTCCTGACCTCAGGTGATCTGCCTGCCTGGGCCTCCCAAAGTGCTGGGATTACAGGTGTGAGCCACTGTGCCCGGCAATTTATGCATTTTTTTTTTAGAGATAGGGTTTCACCATGTTGGCCACGCTGGTCTCAAACTCCTGGACTCAAGCAATCCTACCTCGGCCTCCAAATTTCTTGGATTACAGGCATGAGCCATGGTGCCCAGCCTGTTCAGGGCTATTTTTTTTTTTTTTTTTTTTTTTTTTGAGCAGTGTTTGGTTGTCTGGGTACAGGCTGAGCAGGCAGATAGTTTGATAGGTCTAGGAACGGGGTGCGGCACTGAGGCAAAGGACGGGTAGCAGTTTTGGGGAGAGAGCAAGGATGTTGCGGTGGGCCGAGATCGCACCATTGCACTCCAGCCTGGGCAACAAGAGTGAAACACGGCTCTGGGTGGGATGGAGAGGGAAGAGAAAGCGGGGGGAGATGATAGATGTGGAGTTCCAGGACATTTGTCATGTTCAATGGGATTGAAGAGCAGGTACAGTGAGGGTAACTGGGGGAGTTGGAACCTGACAAAGTCTACTCAGAGAGTAGGACTCTGGAACCTTGAAAACTTCCTGATACAATATGTCCTATGTATCTCAGAGTCTCCAGCACCTACCACAGTGCCTGGCACTTACTAGATGTTCAGTAGATCCTCAATGGATAAGTATTCCAGAGATGGAGTGTGGGTAATGACAAGATGAAGGATACGGGCCAGGCGCAGTGGCTCACGCCTGTAATCCCAGCACTTTGGGAGGCCAAGGCAGGTGGATCATCTGATCAGGAGTTCGAGACCAGCCTCGCCAACATAGTGAAATCCTGTCTCTACTAAAAATACAAAAATTAACTGGGTGTGGTGGCACATGCCTGTAATCCCAGCTACTCGGGAGGCTGAGGCAGGAGAATCGCTTGAACCTGGGAGGCGGAGGTTGCAGTGAGCTGAGATCGCACCAGTGCACTCCAGCCTGTGCGACAGAGCGAGACTCCATCTGAAAAAAAAAGATGCAGGATGTGACCAGGGAAGTGGAGTGCCTGGGCTGGAGGTGAAAATGATGAGATAATTAATTCATTTATCCAACAAATATTTTGGGGGACCTACTATGTGGCAGGTGCTATGCTAAGCAGGTGGTGTTGAGATAACAGAGACTAAAACAGTTTAACTTTGTTCTCATGGTGTTTACAATCCACTGGAGAAAACCAATACTAAACTAACAATCATTCATGACTACATAATTATGAATGAAATCATTGCTTTGAAAGAAAAGCAAAGGATGTGAGGCTCAGTGTGGTGGCTCACACCTGTAAGCCTAGCACTTTGGGAGGCTGAGGTGGGAAGATCGCTTGAGCCCAGTTTGAGACCAGCCTGAGCAACATACAGACATCCTGTCTCTTAAAAAAATAATAATAATTTGGCCGGGCACGGTGGCTCACACCTGTAATCCCAGCACTTTGGGAGGCCAAGGCGGGTGGATCTCCTGAGGACAGGAGTTTGAGACCAGCCTGGCCAACATGGTGAAACCCTGTTTCACCCTTTTTAGTCTCTACTAAAACTACAAAAAAAATTAGCTAGGCATGTTGGCGGGCACCTATAATCTCAGGTACTTGGGAGGCTAAGGGAGGAGAATCGCTTGAACCTGGGAGGTGGAGGTTGCAGCGAGCCGAGATTGCGCCATTGCACTTCAGCTTGGGCAACAAGAGTGAAACTCCATGTCAATAATAATAATAATAATAATAATTTTTTAAAAATAAAAAATTAGCCCGGTGTGGTGGTGCATGCCTAGAGTCCTGGCTATTCAGGAGGCTGAAGCAGGAGGATGGCTTGAGCTTAGGAGTTCAAGGTTGCAGTGAACTATGGTCATGCCACTGCACTCCAGATTGGGTGACAGAGCAAGACCCTATCTCCAAAGAAAGAAAAGAAAAGGGGCCGGGCGCTGTGGCTCACACCTGTAATCCCAGCATTTTGGGAGGTGAAGGTGAGCTGATCGCCTGAGGCCAGGAGTTCAAGACCAGGGAGGGAAGGAAGGAAGGAAGGAACGAAAGAGAAAGAAAGAAAGAGAGAGAGAGAGAGGAAGGAAGGAAGGAAGGAAGGAAGGAAGGAAGGAAGGAAGGAAGGGAGGGAGAGAAAAGGGTGTAAGGAAAGACTAACCAGGGTCCTGATTTAGACTGCAGTTTGGGGAAGGCTTCCTTGAGGAACTGACGCATCCAAACTGACTGGATGAGTAATTTGTCAGGCAAAGAGACTGTGGAAAAAACATTCAGGTCAAGAGTCACCACTTGTGAAGGGTCTGAAATGGAAGATGGTGGCCTCTTGGAGGAAGGGAAAGACGGTCCACGTGGCTGGTGAGATGGATGTAGCTCAGGCCCTAAAGGGCCTTACTGGCTACTTTAACTGTTTTGAATTTCATTCTAAGAGGAAAGAGAGAGAACTGGAGTGTTTTGAACAATATAGTATCATGATTAGATTGGGGGGATTTTTTTTTAAGGTTAGGTGTAAAGAATGGAGTTGATTGTACTCCTGAGACCATAATACAGTGTACGCATTGGTTGGTGAAAGGACCTTCCTTTCCCATTAATTTTTCTGCCTCATCTCTGAGTGATCCTCCCCACTCCCCTCCCATAAGCACCTCATCTCATGCTTTTGATGTATGTCTTTAAATATACATATGAGGCGGGTCGCTGTGGTTCATGCCTGTAGTCCCAGTACTTTGGGAGGATCACTTGAGGCCAAGAGTTCAAGACCAGCTTGGGAAACATAGCGAGACTTCCTATCTACAAAAAATGTTTAAAAATCAGTGGTTGGTGGCGCACACCTGTAGTCCCAGCTGCTCAAGGAGGCTGAGGCAGGAGGATGGCTTGAGCCCAGGAACGGGTGATTCCCCTGGGTACCTTGGTGTAAAGTGTCTCCATGAGGCCCACTTGGAGGATGGGGGAGATGAGGACGGTCTCTGCCTGCCCAGTTAGCTCTTTTGAAGAAAAGTGTTTGGGTGCCTGGTGTGTGTGTGTGTGTGTGTGTGTGTGTGTGTGTGTGTTGATGTGGGAGGGAACGGGGTTGGGGGAGAGAGTTAGGCTTGAGCTGGGAAGAACCAACAGGATGATGGGCAGGACTCCCAGTTATGGGAAGTCAGATTTTAAGCAGAGGGAGGTCCTGAGATTCTCTGGGGCCGCCCTGGTGGTGATGGGAGAAAAATGGGTCTGCGGAGGGCCCTGCACGGTGGCTCAGGCCTGTTATGCCAGCACTTTGGGAGGCCGAGCTGGGCAGATCACTTGAGGTCAGGAATTCGAGACCAGCCTGGTCAACATGGTGAAATCCGTCTCTACTAAAAATACAAAAATTAGCCGGGCGTGATGGCACGTGCCTGTAATCCCAGATACAAGGGAGGCCGAGGCAGGAAAATGGCTTGAGCCAGGAAGGCAGAGGTTGCAGAGAGCAAGAGTGGGCCACTGCACTCTAGCCTGGGCGACAGAGGGAGACCCAAATTAAAAAAAAAAAAAAAAAAAAGCGTCCACGGGGAGCGCTCTTTTCCTAAACTCAGGAACCCCTCGCTGCCCCTGACCCTGGCGACCCCACGTCTCTGGCATCCTTCCCTCTTCCCTCCCTCTCCTCCGAGCACTCAGAAAAGTCCCCACCTCTCCCCGCTTAGGCAAACCAGCCTTCGGGAACGGGTGGCAGGCTCAGCCGGGATGGCCGCTCTGACTCAGGATATCCGCGCGGCGCTCTCCCGCCAGAAGCTGGACCACGTGTGGACCGACACGCACTACGTGGGGCTGCAATTCCCGGACCCGTGAGTGGGCGCGGGCGGGGGCCGCGCGGGAGGGGGACGCGGCTTGGGGCGCTCACCAGCCCCGCTCCCCAGGGCTCACCCCAACGCCCTGCACTGGGTCGCGGGCGGGGGCCGCGCGGGAAGGGGACGCGGCTTGGGGCGCTCACCAGCCCCGCTCCCCAGGGCTCACCCCAACACCCTGCACTGGATCGATGAGGCCGGGAAGGTCGGAGAGCAGCTGCCGCTGGAGGACCCTGACGTCTACTGCCCCTACAGCGCCATCGGCAACGTCACGGTGAGCCCCTCTTGCCCGCTCCTAGGATGGGGCGCGGCACGAGCCCTTTCCTGGGTCTCGGAGTTGGGACGCGGAGAGCGTGCCTCACCGTCCTCTTGTCCCCAGGGAGAGCTGGTGTACGCCCACTACGGGCGGCCCGAAGACCTGCAGGACCTGCGGGCCAGGGGCGTGGACCCAGCGGGCCGCCTGCTGCTAGTGCGCGTGGGGGTGATCAGCTTCGCCCAGAAGGTAAGTGCCCCTGGACAGAGGGAGGGCGTGGGCCTGGGAACCGGAGGGTCGGACTGCCAGTGAGAATGGTTCAGGGTGCTGTGAGAGGGAGACAGGAAAGAAACATGTGGATGGTAAGAAAATATAAGCTGGGCACAATGGTTCTCACCTGCAATCCCAGCACTTTAGGAGGCCAAGACAAGAGGATCGCTTGAGGCCAGGAGTTCAAGGGCAACACAGTGAGATTCCCCCTCTCTACTAAAAAAAAAAAAAAAATTCTTTATTTTATTTTATTTTATTTTAGTTAGCTGGGCTGGTGGCACGTGCCTGTGGTCCCAGCTATTCTGGAGGCACGGGTGGGAGGATCGCTTGAGCCCAGGAGTTCCAGGCTGCAGTGAGCTATGATGGCACCACTGCACTCCAGCCTGGGCAACAGAAAGGATTCTGTCTCAAAAAGAAAAAAAAAAGAAAGGGAAACAGAGAAGGGAGGGAGGGAAGAAGGAAAGAAGGAAAATGTTGGCTGGTCTGGGAACTGAATCAGAAGGAAAAAAGAAAATGTTGGCTGGAAACAAATTGGGGGTTGGGGGAAATCAGATGGGGAAGGGAACAGGAATATGGGGTACCATGGGGCCCGGTGGGATTTGAGGGCTGCCCAGGAGCTGCTGAGGTTGGGAAAACACAGGCCAGGTGGTGGCCCCACACCCTCTCCGTGGGATGGACAGTTGCAAGCAAAAGCCTTGCCATTTCCTGGTTTCTCCTGCCCTTATGAATTGGGTTTTTTTCTGGGAGAAGGAGTCTTTTAGTCACCTTCCTCCCCAGGTGACCAATGCTCAGGACTTCGGGGCTCAAGGAGTGCTCATATACCCAGAGCCAGCGGACTTCTCCCAGGACCCACACAAGCCAAGCCTGTCCAGCCAGCAGGCTGTGTATGGACATGTGAGTCTGGGGAGGCTGGCCGTGCTGTTCCTGGGTCCCGAGGCCACACCTTCTTGCTAAGAATGGGGCTGGCATGTTTTTAATTATTCCTGGAAGCCCAACTCACAGCTTTGCGTGGGCACCCCTTTCCCCGCAGGTGCACCTGGGAACTGGAGACCCCTACACACCTGGCTTCCCTTCCTTCAATCAAACCCAGTTCCCTCCAGTTGCATCATCGGGCCTTCCCAGCATCCCAGCCCAGCCCATCAGCGCAGACATTGCCTCCCGCTTGCTGAGGTGAGGGGAGTGTTGGGGACCAGGAGAGGCTGCAGCGAGGCCACAGGGTGACTGTGGGTGAACTAGAAAAAGGTGACTCTTGTTTAAGCTTGCAGTGAACCATGATTACACCACTGCACTCCAGCCTGGGAGACAGAGAGACCCTGACCTTCTTCTTCTTTTTTTTTTTTGAGATGGAGTCTTGTTCTGTCATCCAGGCTGGAGTATAGTGGTGCAATCTTGGCTCACTGCAACCTCCACTTCCCGGGTTGAAGTGATTCTCCTGTGTCAGCCTCCCAAGTAGCTGGGATTACAGGCGTGCACCACCACACCTGGCTAATTTTTGTATTTTTAGTAGAGGATTTCACCATGCTGGCCAGACTGGTCTCAAACTCCTGACCTAGTGATCCGCTCACTTCGGCCTCCCAAAATGCTGGGATTACAGGTGTGAGCCACCACGCCTGGCTGAGACCCTGACTCTTAAGAAAAAAAAAAGTGACTCTTCTGGACGGACACGGCCTTTCTCCAGGGTTCACTGTCTGGCAACTGAAGTTCACACTGGATTGCACACCTACCTCAGCTGAGAACTGTCCAAGGCAGCCCTGACTGCACTGCCCTGCCTAGGCAGGGTCCGGAGGCAGCAATCTGGAGCCAGAAAGGGTGGGAAGGAAAGAAAGAAGAGAGTGATTTGGACTCTTCTGGGTCTCTCTACAACTTCCAACCCTTTCTGCCTTCCTCCTCTCCAGGAAGCTCAAAGGCCCTGTGGCCCCCCAGGAATGGCAGGGGAGCCTCCTAGGCTCCCCTTATCACCTGGGCCCCGGGCCAGGACTGCGGCTAGTGGTCAACAACCACAGGACCTCCACCCCCATCAACAACATCTTTGGCTGCATCGAAGGCCGCTCAGAGCCAGGTATGCTGTGTGTCTAGTATCACTCACAGCTTGTGGTAGGCTGGGGGGAATTTCTGCCCATACATCCTGGCAAGATAGGCGGCTGGTGCAGGAGGCCCCAAGAGGGGACAGGAGTGGTGCCCAGAGGAGGGAAGCTGGCAAGTTGAGGCTGAAATGGTCTGATGGTGGCAGCAGTGAAGAGACCTCACCTTCCAGCCTGTCTAGTGATGGAATGGGGGTTGTTGCCCAGTAGTGAGCTCCCCAGCACTGGAAGTGAGCAAGCCTAAGTTGGATGATGTTGTAATAGAAACTCAAGCATAGGCCAGGTGTGGTAGCTCACACCTGTAATCCCAGCACTTTGGGAGGCTGAGGCGGGTGGATCACTTGAGGTCAGGAGTTTGAGACCAGTTTGGCCAACATGGTGAAACCCCATCTCTACTAAAAATACAAACATTAGCTGGGCGTGGTGGCCCGTGTCTGTAATCCCAGCTACTCCAGAGGCTTGGACAGGAGAATCCCTTGAACCCTGGAGGTGGAGGTTGCAGTGAGCTGAGATTGTGCCATTGCACTCCAACTTAGGCAACAGAGCAAGACTTTGTCTCAAAAAAAAGGAAAGAAAGGAAGAAGAAAGAGAGAAAGAGAAAGAAAAAAAACAAAAGAAAGACAAAAAGAGAGAGAAGAAAGGAAGGAAGGAAGGAAGAGAGAGAGAGAGAGAAAGAAGAAAAGAAAGAAAGAAAGGACTCAAGCATGAAAGAGAGATCAGATCAGATTAGATAGGACAGATGGCCCTTTCAAGCATAGCTGGGTGTGGATGGTAGTGGAGAATCAAAGTAGGTAATTGAAGATGGGGCAACAAAGCCAAGACTCTGTCTTCACAAACAATGTAAAAATAAAAGAAATTGGCAGGGTGCAGTGGCTCCAGCCTGTAATCCAGCACTTTGGGAGGCTGAGGTGGGTGGATCATGAGGTCAGGAGGTCGAGACCATCCTGGCTAACACAGTGAAACCCCATCTCTACTAAAAATACAAAAAAATTAGCCTGGCGTGGTGGTGGGCACCTGTAGTCCCAGCTACTCGGGAGGCTGAGGCAGGAGAATGGCGTGAACCCAGGAGACGGAGCTTACCGTGAGCCAAGATCGTGCCACTGCACTCCAGCCTGGGAAACAGAGTGAGACTCCGTCTCAAAATCAATCAATCAATCAATAAAAGAAATTAGCCGAGCATGGTGGCACACATATGTGGTCCCAGCTACTTGGGAGGCTAAGGCAGGAGGATGGCTTGAACCAGGGAGTTTGAAGCTGCAGTGAGCTATGATCGCATCACTGCACACTCCAGCCTGGGTGACAGAAACCCTCTGAGTCCAGAATGACCGCAGGCAGCCAGATGAAGGAGTGTGCCATCCAAGGAGGGCCAAGAGGGGAGGGATGCCCTCTTTAGGGACTGGAGGGACTACAGGGCTGGGGTTGCCCGAATGTGATGGGCTGAGAGATACAGGCTGATGGAGGATGCCCCCAGGGTGCAGGGGGTAGACTTTGGGTACTGCCAGTGTCAGAAGTGTGTCCCAAACATCCCCTCCCCAGATCACTATGTTGTCATCGGGGCCCAGAGGGATGCGTGGGGCCCAGGAGCGGCTAAATCCGCTGTGGGAACGGCTATACTCCTGGAGCTGGTGCGGACCTTTTCCTCCATGGTGAGCAACGGTAAGGTCAGGGCCAGGGCCTCGGCCTGGGCTAGGCAGCGGTGGACCTGTGGCCCGAGGAGGATAGGGCAGAGAGGCAGTGAGGGACACAGACTGGCCAGTGGTCAGTTGGACCTCGGCTTCCACATTGTACCTGAGCGGCCCTGGGCCAGTCACTTCACCTATATTTCCTCACCTAAAATGAAAGTGAGGCCGGGTATGGTGGCTCACGTCTGTAGTCCCAGCACTTTGGGAGGCCGAGGCAGATGGATCACCTGAGGTCAGGAGTTCGAGACCAGCCTGGCCAACATGGTGAAACCCTCTACTGAAAATACAAAAATCAGGCAGGTGTGGTGGAGGGCGCCTGTAATCCCAGCTACCAGGGAGGCTGAGGCAGGAGAATTGCTTGAACCTGGGAGGCGGAGTTTGCAGTAAGCCAAGATCGCACCACTGCACTCCAGCCTGGGCAACAGAATGAGCCTCCGAAAGAAAAGAGAGAGAGAGAGAGAGAGAAGAAAGAAAGAGAAAACAAAGAAAAGAAAAAAGTGATATGAATGATAATCATAGTCCATGGGTCTGTGTCAAGATTAAGCATGTTGGGCTGGACATGATGGCTCATGCCTGTAATCCCAGCACTTTGGGAGGTCAACGCAGGAGAATTGCTGGAGGCCAGGAGTTCAAAACAGCCTGGGCCACATAGGGGGACTGCATCTCTACAAAAAAATTTTTTAAAAATTGGCTGGACTTAGTGGTGCATGCCTGTAATCCCAGCTACTTGGGAGACTGAGGCGAGAGGATCACTTGAACCTGAGAGGTCAAGGCTTCACTGAGCCATGATTGCACCACTGCACTCCAGCCTGGGCGAGAGAGTGAGACCCTATCTCAGAGAGAGAGACAGAGAAGCAGAGACCCTGGGGGATCAGGGCAGAAGAAGACAAAGAGAGGGCCTTTGCTTGGCCCGTGCTAAGCCTGTCCTCCTTCCCCTCTGCCCCCAGGCTTCCGGCCCCGCAGAAGTCTCCTCTTCATCAGCTGGGATGGCGGTGACTTTGGGAGTGTGGGCTCCACAGAGTGGCTAGAGGTGATGTGGGGTCCTGGGCAGGTCGTTAGGCAGTGGGGAGAGGTGGGGGCGGGGGGTTCCCACTCCACACTGGTCACCCACCCACAGGGCTACCTCAGCGTGCTGCACCTCAAAGCCGTAGTGTACGTGAGCCTGGACAACGCAGTGCTGGGTGAGCTGGAGCAGTGCCACCACCTGGCCCCCTGGGGTCCACCCTTGCCTTTGGGGCTAAGCCCTGAGCCTGGCATCCTTCCCCTCCTCTTTTTCCAGGGGATGACAAGTTTCATGCCAAGACCAGCCCCCTTCTGACAAGTCTCATTGAGAGTGTCCTGAAGCAGGCAAGAGCACCCCAGGAATAGAGGGTGAAGGGGAGTAGGTTGGGGGGAGGAGCAGAGCGTGATCAGTGCCCTCCCCCCAACCCCAGGTGGATTCTCCCAACCACAGCGGGCAGACTCTCTATGAACAGGTGGTGTTCACCAATCCCAGCTGGGATGCTGAGGTGTAAGTTGTGGGGGTAGGGAGAACTGGGGAGAGATGTGAGGGAGCCTGAACCCACAGATCCCTCTAACCGGCCTGCCCCCAGGATTCGGCCACTACCCATGGACAGCAGTGCTTATTCCTTCACGGCCTTTGTGGGAGTCCCTGCCGTCGAGTTCTCTTTCATGGAGGTGAGACGTCCTCCCCCTGCCCCATACACAGCGCTAGTGTCTCAGCCTGTCTGCCTCTGCCCCAGCATCCACCCTGTCCTTGCAGGATGACCAGGCCTACCCGTTCCTGCACACAAAGGAGGACACTTATGAGAATCTGCATAAGGTGCTGCAAGGCCGCCTGCCTGCCGTGGCCCAGGCCGTGGCCCAGCTCGCAGGGCAGCTCCTCATCCGGCTCAGCCACGATCGCCTGCTGCCCCTCGACTTCGGCCGCTACGGGGACGTCGTCCTTAGGCACATCGGGAACCTCAACGAGTTCTCCGGGGACCTCAAGGTTCAAGAGGCCCACCCTGCTCTTGGCCTCTGGGAGTGGGAGGCACTGCCCAGGCCAGGGGATCTGGCCTCTTCTCTTTGCAATCCCTGGGATCTAGGTCCTCTCTGGCAATCCAGCCCTTTAACCCCCTGCCTTCAGTCTCCCAGCCCCCAGCACGTGCCATCTCCCAACCTGGCAGGTGCAGGATCTTCTCCCCACTCCCTTCATCCCACCCCCAGCACTCTGTCCTCGTCTACCTCCTCCCTCCTGCCAGGTCTAGCCCCCTCCCCCATGCTAGGCGGGGGTCCTTGTCACCACGCTAGGCGCGGGTTCTGGCCCCTGCCACCAGCCCCAGCCCGCGCCTCCGCCCCCAGGCCCGAGGGCTGACCCTGCAGTGGGTGTACTCGGCGCGGGGGGACTACATCCGGGCGGCGGAGAAGCTGCGGCAGGAGATCTACAGCTCGGAGGAGAGAGACGAGAGACTGACACGCATGTACAACGTGCGCATAATGCGGGTAAGGCCCCGCCCCTCTCGCCCCGCCCCCAGTGTCCTGCCCCTCCCCTGGGGCTCCGCCTCCCGGACCTGGCCGGGTCTGCGCGCTCCTCGCTCTCCCCGCCTACACAGTCTCGGTCCTCTGGGTGCTCTCTTCCCAGTCCTGGAAGCGCAGTGCTCATACATCGGTCAGCCTGGAGGACCCGAGCGATCAAAGTGATGAAATGGATAGGGAAGGCCAGCCCTTTAGCCACAGTAGCCTGGTTTACACCTGGCAGAACTGGGACAACCTACCCTCCCTCACCCCTTCTGGCTGATTCCCCTCCTGTAGCTCCCACTGCCTCCTCGACCCTTCTGGAAAGAAAAAGCATGTCCACACTTGTCCACAGTACAAGGTTACAGGCTGGGAAGTGCAAAACGCTAAAGATATTCAGAGTATAGAGAGCTGTTTTCCTTCCGGCAATGAAATGGGTGAAATCCAGAAAGGCTGCCTGGAGGAGGTGTCATGTGAAAGTTAAACAAGAGCTTATTCCCTCACCAATCCCTTCTGCTTAGCTTTGAATCCTTTGCAGCCCACACCCCACCTCCAGTTCCCAACTCCTCCTCTTCCTTGCATTTCCTCACTCCAAGAACTCAATCCCTCAACCCTTTGATATCAAGAAATGGGTGAGTAGGGACTGTGGCCATGGGGAAAGGTCTGCAGGGCAAAATAGTAAACAGGATAGTCTTCAGTGAGTGTGGGGTGAGCTGGGAACTGCAGTGTACACAGAGCCACGTGTGCACATGCACTCACGGTTTTCAGAGTGAGCATGGCTACCCCTTGGAGGCTCATGTTCTCTCTCCTCCTTGCATTTTCCTGCTTGTGCCCTCTGCCTGTCCCCCTTGGCCCTTTACAAACCTACTGCTCTTGCTCATTCTCCCTTGCCCAGACTAGAATGCAGTGGCACCATCTCTGCTTACTGCAACCTCCACCTCCTGGGCTCAAGCGATCCTCCCACCTCAACCTCCCTAGTAGCTGGGAGTACAGGCACATGCCACGACGCCTGGCTAATTTTTGTATTTTTTGTAGAGATAGGGTTTTACCATATTGCCCAGGCTGGTCTCAAACTCCTGGCCTCAAGTGATCCTCCCACCTCGGCCTCCCAAATTGCTGGGGTTACAGGCGTGAGCCACTGCATCTGGCCTTCTCCTCTCCTTCTTATATCTCTCTCTCCATTCATTCTTCTTTTCCCTTTGTCTCCTCTACTGTGACATGGGTGACCCTGGGGTGAGGCAATAGATTGGATTTGGTTCATTCTCATTCACAGATCTTGGTTTAACCTCAGCTGTGTCAGCATCCAGAAGACAAAAAGATACCCTCTTTTCAAAGTTGCCATACCCCTGTCCCCACCAGGGATAAAAGGGACCTGTGTGTTAGACGCATGACTTAGGCCAGGCACAGTGGCTTATGCCTGTAATCCCAGCACTTTGGGAGGCCAAGGTGGGTGGATCATCTGAGGTCAGGAGTTCGAGAACAGCCTGACCAACATAGAGACACCCCATCTCTAATAAAAATACAAAATTAGCCAGGCCTGGTGGTGCATGCCTGTAATCCCAGCTACTCAGGAGGCTGAGGCAGGAGAATCGCTTCAGCCCGGGAGACATAGGTTGCGGTGAGCCGAGATCGCGCCATTGCACTCCATCCTGGGCAACAAGAGCGAAACTCTGTCTCAAAAAAAAAAAAAAAAAAAAGCATTACTCAGGCCAGGCTCAGGGATGGAGAGGGAAGGACTCAGGACTTCAGAGCCTGCAATAGTGTTGGGTCAGACCCAGTGAATTTTGTGGCTCTAGACCAGGGATTGGTGAACTACTGCCACTGGCCAAATTGAAACTGCTGCTTGATTTTTGTTTTTTGTTTTTTGTTTTTTCTGAGACAAGGTCTCACTCTGTTGCTCAGGCTGGAGTACAGTAGCATGATCTGGGCTCACTGCAACCTCCGCCTCCCGGGTTCAAGCAATCCTCCCACCATACCTCCTGAGTAGCTGGGACTGCGAGGACACACCACCACACTCCGCTAATTAAAATTAAATTTTTTGTAGAGATAGGATTTCATGATATTGTCCAGGCTGGTCTCGAAATCCTGGGCTCAAGTGACTCTCCCACCTCAGTTTCCCAAAGTGCTGGGATGACAGGCGTGAACCTCTGCTGCCTGTTTTATAAATAAAGTTTTATTGAAACACAGCCATACTCATTGGTTTTCATGCTCTCTATGGCTACTTCTGTGTAATAGCAGCAATGTTAAGAAGCTGCAATAAAAGCAGCATGGCCAGCAAAGCCTAAAATATTTACTATCTGGCATTTCGCAGAAAAAGTTTGCTGACCTCGGCTTTAGACTGTGACTTGGATCTTGAAGAACAGGCAGGACGTGGGTTGATGCAAAGTAAAGAGGACATTTCAGGGTGGAGAGACCCAGAATTTGGGTGTGACAGTGAAATCAGTCTGGTTTTACTTGGAAGCAGGGTGTGGACCAGCAGAGCCAGAACAGGGGCAGGGGAGGGGAGCACCAAATGGGGTTATCAATCAACCGTGGGGAGCCTCAAACACCAGGATTAGAAGTTTGGATGTTAAGGGTGTTAGCATCAAGGAAATTAGGGAGGTTTTTGAGCAGAGAGGTGATGTGAGCAAAGGGGAGGTTTTATTTTTATTTATTTTTATTTATTTATTTTTTGGAGACAGTGTCTTATTGCTGCCCAGACTGGAGTGCAGTATTGCGATCCCGGCTCACTGCAACCTCTGCCTGTCAGGTTCAAGCGATTCTCCCACTTCAGCCTCCTGAGTAGTTGGGACTACAGGCGCGCACAACCATGCCTGGCTGTTTTTTTTGTTTGTTTGTTTTTTGTTTGTTTTTTGTTTGTTTGAGTTTTTTTGGTAGAGAAGGGGTTTTATCATGTTGACCAGGCTAGTCTCAAACTCCTGACCTCAAGTGATCTGCTCACCTCAGCCTCCCAAAGTGCTGGGATTACAGGCATGAGCTACTGCGCCCGACTGGGAGTTTTTGTTTTTCTGTTTTTCTTTTTCTTTCTTTCTTTTTTTTTTTTTTTTGAGACGGAGTCTCGCTCTGTCGCCCAGGCTGGAGTGCAGTGGCGCGATCTCGGCTCACTGCAAGCTCCACCTTTTGGATTCAAGCGACTGGGTGAGGAAGGAAGACTAGGGAGAACTACATGCAGGCTTAGGGGTTCTAGATATAGAAAGAAGGGGAGGCCTGGCTCGGCGGCTCACGCCTGTAATCCCAGCACTTTGGGAGGCCGAGGCAGGTGGAACACGTGAGGTCGGGAGTTCGAGACCAACCTGGCCAACATGGTGAAACCCCCGTCTCTACTAAAAATACAAAAATTAGCTGGGCGTGGTGACGATCGCTTGAACCCGAGAGGTGGAGATTGCAGTGAGCTGAGATCGCGCCACTGCCCTCCAGCCTGGGCGACACAGCGAGTCTCCGTCTCAAAAAAAAAGAAAAGAAAAGAAAAAACACGTAAAAGAAAAAGCACAGCGGGTACAGTTTTGTTACAGGTATAGTAATTATGCAAATAAAGCAAAAAGAAAAAGGAAAACAAAAGAGAAGCCCAGCTGGTGGACGTATCCTACCTAGCCACTGGTGACGTCACAGGATGGCTATTCCTGATTGGGCAGCCAAAGGGAGGTGGGACTTAAGGAAGCTTTCAACTCGTATTTATTCAGCAGGTAGTAGGTCCCAGGCTGGATTAGAAAATCGCCTGTAATCCCCGCATTTTGGGAGGCTGAGGCGGGCGGGTCACTTCAGGTTAGGAGTTAGAGACCACCCTGGCCAACATGACGAAACCCCGTCTCTACTCAAAACACAAAAATTGGCCGGACGTGGTGGCGGGCGCCTGTATCCCAGCTAATCTGGAGGCTGAGGCAGGAAAATCACTTGAACCCCGAAGGCAGAGGTTGCAGTGAGCTGAGATCGCGCCACTGCACTCCAGCCTGGGCGACAGAGCGAGACTCCGTCTCAAAAAAAAAAAAAAAAAAGAAGAAGAAAAAAGAAAACAGAAAAAAACAAAAAGGCTGGCTGGCGGGAAGGGTGATTCGGGCCTTTGCTCCGGAGCCTGAGCCCCGCACCCTGACCTGATTCCCCTCTCTGCGCAGGTGGAGTTCTACTTCCTTTCCCAATACGTGTCGCCGGCCGACTCCCCGTTCCGCCACATCTTCATGGGCCGCGGAGACCACACGCTGGGCGCCCTGCTGGACCACCTGCGGCTGCTGCGCTCCAACAGCTCCGGGACCCCCGGGGCCACCTCCTCCGCCGTCTTCCAGGAGAGTCGCTTCCGGCGTCAGCTAGCCCTGCTTACCTGGACGCTGCAAGGGGCAGCCAATGCGCTTAGCGGGGACGTCTGGAACATTGATAATAACTTCTGAGACCCTGAGGATCCTCAGATCCCCCTGTCCCCTTGTCGAGAGCTCCTCTGCCCCTCGCTTGAATGATTCAGGGTCAGGGAGGTGGCTCAGAGTCCACCTCTCATTGCTGGTCGATTTCTCATTACCCCTACACGTCTCTCCACCGAGCCCAGACTGCAGCACAGATATCCACACACCCCAGCCCTGCAGTGTAGCTGACTCTAATGTGATGGTCATACTGTCGGTTAATCAGGGAGCAGCATCCCTTCAATCACAACCCCTTCCCCTTTCTGGGGTCCTCCATACCTAGAGACTAGGCCTTGGGACCTGGCCAGCTTTCTTAGTGGGAGAGATAGCTGGCACCATAGCCTTATGGCCAACAGGTGGTCTGTGGTGAAAGGGACATGGAGTTTCAATGTCAATAAACCACCTGATGTCAATAAACCATCTGGTGACATCTGTTATTGATAAGTGCCTTCATGTTTCTTCCTCACCCTCATGCCCATCCCATCCCATCATCCCTTCCTGGAGACCTAGGAAAGGATTAGGCAGAAGGGACCAGAGAGGGTGCACACAAGAATGCTGTCTCCATGGGGAAAACTGAGCTGTTTCTATCACTTAAGGAAACTGCCTAAGGAAATATTGAAGGCCCCTTCTCCAAAGACCACCATAAAGCAGGTGTTCTTTATGGGCTCCCGGGCTCAAGTGATCCTCCTGCCTCAGCCTCCCGAGTAGCTGGGACTACAGGTGCGCACCACCACGCCTGGCTAAATTTTTTTTTATTTTAGTAGAGACGGGGGTTCCACCATGTTGCCCAGGGTGGTCTTGGACTCCTGAGCTCGGGCGATCTGCCTGCCTCAACCTCCCAAAGTGCTGGGATTACAGGCATGAGCCACCACACCTGGCTGGTATCTTGTCCCGGGATGAGGAATGTTTACATATTTGCAAAACCTGCTGCAAAATGAAAATGCAGGACCCCTTGCTCAAAACCAGAAAGAAGCTGGGCATGGTGGCTCATGTCTGTAATCCCAGTGCTTTGGGAGGCTGAGGTGGGAAGGTCATTTGAAGCCAGGAGTTCAAGACCAGCCTGGACAACATAAGGGAGAACCTGTCTCTACAAAAAATAAAAAACTTTAGTGGGGCATAGTGGTGTGTATCTGTAGTTCCAGCTACTCAGGAGGCTGAGGCAAGGCAAGGATAATTTGAGCCCAGGAATTTCAGGCTGCAGTGAGCTATGATCAAGTCACTGAACTTCAATCTGGGTGACAGAATGAGACCTTGTCTCAAAAAAAAAAAAAAAAAAAAAAAGCAACAAAGCTTTTTTTTGTTTTTGTTTTCTACGATTTCTCAACCTGTCATGGTATTCTTTTATTTGATATTTAATGTAGCACTCCCTTGGCCATGGGGACCCACTTTCAAAACATAAATTCATGCTTGAACCCAGGAGGCAGAGGTTGCAGTGAGCTGTGATCATGCCACTGCAATCCAGCCTGGGTGACACAGCAAGACTCTGTCTCAGGAAAACAAAAATTATTAAGAATTTCAAGGCTGGCACAGTGGCTCATGCCTGTAATCTCAGTACTTTGGGAAGCCAAGGTAGGCAGATTGCTTGAGCATAGGAGTTCTGGAGCTGCCTGGGCAAGATGGCAAAAACTTATTTCTACAAAAAGTAAAAGAATTAGCCGGGTGTGGTGGCACGCACCTGTATTCCCAGCTACTCTAGGGTGCTGACGTGGGAGAATTGCTTGAGCTTGGGAGGCGGAGGTTGCAGTGAGCTGAGATCATGCCACTGCACTCCAGCCTGGGCGACAGAGTGGGAGAGTGGAACCCTGTCTCAAAAAAAAAAAAAAAAAAAGAAAAGAAAAGAAAAAAAATTCAACGTAACAATCTCAGAGCATTAAACCCCAAGCATAGCACCCTTTTCTGAGCATGGGGCCCTGTGAGACTCCAACAATGGTTACACACATTAGATGACTGGCCCTGCCTGGAACATCCTCCAGGATCTCCCCGCCTCCTTTTTCTTTTAGACAGTCTCGCACTCTCATCCAGGGTAGAGTACAGTGGCGTGATCTCGGCTCACGACAACCTCTGACTCCCAGGTTCAAGCAATTCTCCTGCCTCAGCCTCCCTAGTAGCTAGGATTACAGGCGCCTGCCACCACGCCCAGCTAATTTTTTTTTTTTTTTTTTTTTTGTATTTTCAGTAGAGACGGGGTTTCTACCAGGTTGGCCAGGCTGGCCTCGAACTCCTGACCTTGTGATCTGCCCTCCTTGGCCTCCCAAAGTGCTGAGATTACAGGTGTGAGCCACTGCACCTGGCCAGGATCCCCGTTGACCAGTCTTTGTCCATTGAGGATGGAGACACTGAAGTGTAAGCTACCAGAGGCGGGAAATTCTAAGTGCTGGCACCGTGTACCTTTAATCACAGCTTCAAGAGGCTGTGGTCCTGATAGCTCTTCAAGACACTGGGAAGTAAACGCCTCTTGGTCTAAGGCTTGGGATGCCACAGGGCTCTGGTTTTCAGGATGCAACTGTCCCCTCCTGAGCCCCCTAAGCTTGACTTCTTAGGTTCTCAGAACCCCGAATTAGGATCAGAAACCTCCTGAGCTATTTGCTTCCCTGACATACAGTCCAGACAAGTGTTCCAAAGCACTTTCTCAACTCTTCTTCACTTTGTCCATTGCTCCCTGTGGTAGACAGAATAATGATCTGGACAAAAATGTCCACGTCCTAATCCCCGAAACCTATGAATGAAGTCCCAAAAACGGACATTGCAGATGTGATCTTGAGATGGGTGAATTAAGGATCTTTTTGTTTGTTTGTTTCCTTACTTATGGGAAATTTTTAATTTGAATTCAGCCTCCAGAGTAGCTGGGACTGCAGATGTGAGCTACCATGCCCAGCTAGATTTTTGTTTTGTAGAGATAGAGTCTCGCTATGTGGTCCAGGCTGGATTGCGGTGCTGTAATCATAGCTTATTGCAGCCTCAAACACCTGGGTTCAAGAGATCCTCCCATCTCAGCCTCCTGAGTAGCTGCAACTGCAAGTGTGAGCCACCATGCCCGGCTAATTAAAAAAAAAAAAAAAAATGCTAGGTGTGGTTGCTTATGCCTGTAATCCCAGCACTTTGGGAGGCCAAGGCGGGCCTGAGGTCAGGAGTTTGAGATCAGCCTGGCCAACATGGTGAAACCCTCTCTACTAATTATACAAAAATAAGTCAGGGGTGGTGGTGCACATCTGTATTCCTAGCTACCAGGGAGGCTGAGACAGGACAATTGCTTGAACCCAGGAGGTGGAGGTTGCAGTGAGCCAAGATCGCACCACTGCACTCCAGCCTGGGCAACAGAGCAAGACTTTGTCTCAAAAAAAAAAAAAAAATTTTTTTAGAGATGGGATCTTGCTATATTGTCCATGCTAGTGTTGAACTTCTGGCCTCAAGCTCTTCTTCTGCTCTGGCCTCTCAAAGCACTGGGATTACAGGCGGGAGCCCCTGCCCCCAGCCCCTCAGAAAGCCTTCTTGACCACACCAGTAACAAGACCATTAACCTATGTGGTACCCCAAATGCGTTTTGGGGACCTGGGCGCATCCAGGCTGGTGTGCATGGATATCTTCCATACACATGTAATTTAGCAAAGAGGGTTCCTGGGCTATGGCAAGAGCTGTCCCCAGATTCCTGGACACAAATGGCACACCCATTCTCCATGCAGTATCAAGGCCATACCCCACTGCAGCCAGCTCTGGGTGTGAGAGGGAGAAGACTCCCAGGGTAGTGGAGCAGGTCCCAATGCCCCTAAACTAAAGCTGGAACAACTGATCACCTTCCAGTGCTCTGACAGCCTGGGTCTTAATAATATTATCTTGCCGATCTTTGTTCCCAGTCAACCATCTGCCCAGAGTCACTGGTTCTCCCTCCTTTTTTTTTTTTTGTAGAAACAGGGTCTTGCTATGTTGTCCAGGCTGGTCTTGAACTCCTGGGCTCAGGCAATCCTCCCCCCTTGGCCTCTCAAAGCACTGGGATTACAGATGTGAGCCACTGAGCCTGGTCACTCTCCCTCTTCCTCTGTTCCTCCTCACCCTGCACCTGAAGGAAGGCAGGTGAGCTGGAAGCTTGCCTTTTGTAAATCTTATTCTTTTCCTGTACCCTAGTTTTTTGGGTTTTTGTTTTTGTTTTGTTTTTGTTTTTGTTTTGTTTTTTTTGCCTGGTTAAGGTGAGGTTATGTCAGGCAATATTATTTCCCCCATATTGGTAGGGACTTTGGTGTTTCTCATCCATGTGAGTTGAAGTCTTCTTTTTCTTAGATGGAATCTTGCTCTGTTGCCCAGACTGGACTGCAATGGCACAATCTCAGCTCACTGCAGCCATCACCTCTCAGATTCAAACGATTCTCTTACCTCAGCCTCCTGAGTAGCTGGGATTACAGGCGCGCACCACCATGTCCGGCTAATTTTTGTATTTTTAGAGACAAGATTTCACCATGTTGGCTAGGCTGGTCTCGAACTCCTGGCCTCAAGTGATCCACCCGCCTCGGCCCTGCAAAGTGCTGGGATTACAGGCTTAAGCCACTGCGCCCGGCCAAGGGAGCTGAAGTCTTAAAGGACAGACAAAGGAAAACAGATACAGGGTCCAAAAGGCAGAAGAGGATTCTAGGGGTTGTAAACACCCAGGTAACCCTGGCGAGAGGCTTTGTTCCCTCCAGATGGTGAGACAGGAGTTCCGTGGCAGGCAGGATTAGGTGGTATTTTCATTCACTTCTTTTTAGGTTAGGTACATTGGCTTAGGGACAGGATCCTATTCCAGGGCTGAAGAGGATCTTGAGAATCAACTTGCCCAATGCCCTCATTTTGTAGGTAGAATCTGCAGCTCAGAGAAATTAAATGATTTGCTCATGGACACAGTTTTTCGACGCAAGCACCAGGAGTGACCCAAGTCTTCTAAATCCTCGCTGGGCCTCATCACTGTCCCAAGTGCCCAGGTCCCCTGGGAATAGGGGTGGGAGGAACTAGAGGATGTCTGAGTACCAAAAAAGCAGTAGGAAGACAGGGGCAAGTACCCTACATTTCTGATTTTCATTTTAAAAATGTATTTTATTCAGCTTGGAAAACGAGTACAAATCCCTGGGTGTTTTTTGTGAGGGAGGAGGGGGGAGTAGGCAGGAAAGAGAAGAGGGTAGGAGGAAAGGCAAGGTATGAGCATCACAGTGGCTGCCTTAAGACCCTGCCCAGGGAGGGGGAGGTGGGGTGGGCGGGGGGTTGAGCAGGGAGCTCAGGTCCGGAGGAACACCATGGTGAGGAGGCCTGGAGGGGGGACAAAGAAAGAACAGGGTCTCATGGGCAGCCCTGGGACTCTGTTAGCGCTCCTCCCGTCCCTTCTCCCTTTTTCCTGGGTCCCCAGCCACTACTGTCCTCACCCAAGACGTAGGCGGCCACCAACTTTTGTCCCAGGGAGACGTGCAGGACTTGAGGCAGCTGGCTGCTGAGTTCGTCCTGGAGTGGGAGCAGCAGGAAGGCCACGGAGACAATCCCCGTCAGCAAGAAGAGGAGGAAGGAGCTGGTGGCCAGTTGCTGGCGGGGGTCTGAGAAACAAGATTCATCAGATGCTGCAGTCCCCACTCCTGCCCAGCCCAGGTCCTCCAGGGAAAAGCCTGAACAAGGAAGATGTATCTATTTTTTTTTTTTTTAATTATCTTTTATTCTTTGTAGAGATGGAGTCTCATTACATTGCCCAGGCTGGTCTGGAACTCTTGGCTTCAAGTGATCCTCCTGCCTCAGCCTCCTGAGTAACTGGGACTATGGGTTCATGCTACCATGCCTGGCTAATTTTTCAGTTGCTTGTAGAGGGTCTTGCTATGTTGCCCAAGCTGATCTTGAACTCCTGGCCTCAAGCAATCTTCCCACCACCTCAGCCTCCCAAAGCACTGGGATAATAGGTGTGAGCCACCACACCCTGTATCTACATTTTTTTTTTTTTTTTTTTTTTGAGACGGAGTCTCGCTCTGTTGCACCCAGGCTGGAGTGCAGCCATACAATCCTGACTCACTGCAGCCTCTGCCTCCTAGGTTCAAGTGATTCTCCTGCCTCAGCCTCCTGAGTAGCTGGGATTACAGGTGCGAGCCACCATGCCCAGCTAATTTTTTGTGTGTTTTTAGTAGAGACGGGGTTCCACCATGTTGGCCAGGCTGGTCTCAAACTGCTGGCCTCAGGTCATCAGCCCATCTCAGCCTCCGAAAGCAGTGGGATTATAGGCGTGAGCCACCATGTCCTGTATCTACTTTTTACTGCCCTCCAAGGGTACACTGCAAGTGTCCTCTCCTTCCTAGAGCCTCTGCCCCCACCACCACAAGAAACTCTCTCCTCTAGTCCCTTAGCATTCATTTTCTCTCTTCTGTGGACCTGACAGGCAGGGACCTCTCTTGATCTCAAACCCAGTACACAAGTTGGTACAAGGTTAATTGCTCAATACAGGTTTCTTATTGAACTGAACTGAGCTACCACACGATAGGAAGTACTGCGGTTACAGTCAAGGAAGAACTTTTTCCTCTAACTAGAAGTCAGAAACCGGGGAAGCTGTAAGTCTTTTTCCCCCTCACCTGATATAAGATCTCAACTCGGAGGAATGTTTCCACCAAAAGACAAAAGACTGAACCAGGAGACTTATTCTTCAAATCCAGTTTATCTCATCGCTAGAGAGGTGCTAGCTAGTTCCTGCCTCCTACAGAACTCAAGATCCCCGTCTCCCAACTCACGTTCCTGGAAGTGTCTGGCCGTGGGTGGTGGTGTCCCAGCAGGAGGCCCTGGGTGAGGCGCTGGATCCGGCTGTCCCTGAAGCTCAAGGGGGTAGGCTGGGGCTCTCAGAACAGAGGTAATGTCCTTGCGTCCCACCACTCGGCCCTCAGCTCCTTCCTCAGACAGCTCAATGCGGAAGCGGTCCTGGACATCATAGTGGCTGGGAATGGGTGCCACATGGCGAATCACACTGGTCCCAAGGTAGGAGAGAAGCCCATTGGGGTGAAATGAGTGAGAGGCAGTAATCCTAGGAAATCTGAGCCTCCCCCCCAGAAGTCTCTCCTTTAGGGGCACAGACAGAGGGTAGGGCAAACAGGTTAAAGAGGGCAAGGCCTCAGACCTCAGACAACAGGTGGCAGCGACCTCTGGCTTCCATAAGCCTCCCCACCCTCCCAGCTCACTCACATGTCAATGCAAGACTGAGGCTTCACATATCCCTCTGCGTCAAACACCGTGTATTTGGCAGGTGCTGTGCACAGGACTGGGGGACGGAGACACACACAGACAAGCCCTGCCATGTGGGTCATTTGAGTCCCCTCTGCCTTCTGCCCCGGAGACTGGACATGACTTTCCCAGTCCACCAAAGCTGGACGTCCAACCCCACCCATCTGACTCCTCCAGCCAACACAGCCCCCCAATGTCCGGCCACCAGCCCCCAGATCCCTTGCACGAGGCGCCCATCCCTTTACCTCGGAATCGAAGCGCAGTTCCTGTGGGGTTATAGAGGGTCAGCAGCTGTCGGGGTCCGCTCCGCTGGTCCGCCCTGAATACTAGATCCGGGGGAAAGACCAGAACCGGGACAACGGGTCCCAAGGGAGGAGGGGCGCCCCGGGACCCCCGCCCAGGGGGCCCCGGACCCACCAGCTCCTGGTCCTGGGGCGCCCCACGGCGCATGCAGGCTCTGGGCGGTCGGACATCCGAGGGCAGAGCTCAGGGGACAGGGCCTAGAGTCGAGAGCTGGGGGGCGTGAGGGGCGAAAGGGGACAAGATGAGCTCCCGGGGCTGGGCCTGGACTGACGCCGCCGCCGCCTCGGAATCCCTCTAGATGGGACTCCCGCAGACCGAGGCCCAGGGCTCCCAAGACCTTCCCTCTTCTAGCTCTGCCCCAGGTTCCTTCGGACCCGCCAAGCCCCACCTCGACGGCCACGCCCACCCCGCTAAACCCGGCCCCTCGCAGCTCCCAACTCGGTCTTCTCCTCAGGCCCAGCTCGCGATCTCCATAAGCCCCGCCCCGCCGCTGGCCTCGCCCCTTCCGGGCGTTCCCGGACGCCCGCCTCCTCTCTCTGGCCAGACTCCGCTCGCTGCAGCGGCCGCCCGTGGAGCTACCTGTGACGCCTCCTGCTTCCTGGGAGACCTGTGTTTGCGTCTCCGGCCCCTCCCTAAGCTCGGACACGGGCCCCGTCGGGCTTCTGCCTCAAAACGGCCGCTCGCGCTAGGATGCCCGCCTTGTGGTCAAAGCACCTGACAGCTTGTGGTCAGACTAATGATGCCATATTCCCGAGAGTCCTTTTGTATACTTCCGCCGTACGGCCTCTGTCATTGGCCAGGACGTCTTTGTTTCTGCCGTAACTGTACGCCGATTGGTGTGCTGAAAGACCAAACAGAACGCCCTCCTTCTGTCGTCTGCGATTGGCTAGATTCCGGTGACGTAACAGTTTTACTGGCCCTGAAGTAACTCAGAGAACCGGGGGCGGGGTTTCGAGTTGGGCTTTGTCTCTTCCTCCGTATTCTTGAGGCGGTCCAAGTCAATCTCCCACCGGGAAGCCTTTTTCCTCTTCAATTCCAGGCTCCCTTAGAAGCCTCTGCAGGAACCAAGCCTGTTTTCTTTTTTGCTTTTTTTTTTTTTTAGACGAAGTCTCGCGCTGTCGCCCAGGCTAGAGTGCAATCTCGGCTCACTGCAACCATCGCCTCCAGGATTCAAGCGATTCTTCTGTCTCAGCCTCCAGAGTAGCTGCGATTATAGGCATGCGCCACCGCGCCCGGGTAATTCTTTGTATTTTTAGTAGAGACGGGGTTTCACCATGTTGGTCAGGCTGGTCTCGAACTCCTGACCTCAGGCGATCCACTCGCTTCAGACTCCCAAAGTGCTGCGATTACAGGCGTGAGCCACCGTGCCCGGCCTCTTTTTTGCTTTTTTAGAGACAAGAGTTTCACTCTGTCGCCCAGGCTTGAGTGTAGTGGTGCGATCATTGCTCACTGCAGCCTCCAACTCCTGGGTTCAAGGGATTCTCCTGCCCCCGCCTCCGAGTAGGTGGGATTACAGGTGCGCACCACCACACCCGGCTAATTTTTGTAATTTTTTGTAGAGACGATCTCGCTATGTTGTGCAGGCAGGTCTCGAACTCCTGGGCCCAAGCGATCCTCCCACTTAAGCTTCCCAAAGTGCATGAGAGCCACTGTCCCTCCCCCAGGCCCAAAGTCTGTTTTCTATGGGACTGGTTGGAGGCTCCTCCCATCTGGGACTCCAGCCTGAGTCTCACCTCCTGTTTCTCACCTTCCTGTAAGGGACGTGGGAAATCACTCACATTTGCACGGGGAATTAAGATTTGCTAATTTCAAACCCATGTTGTTCGAGTAATTATATGTTTTAAAAAAGGATTTGCTAAACCTTCCACTTTAATTGCATCGAATCTTCACCTCCTTTTACAGCCTGGATAAGGTGAAGAATCTGGGTCTCTCGGGGCAACCAGTTAGCACTGGAGCAAAGACAAAATTGATCTTACTGGAAAGTCTCCTCTGAACATGTTATGTAGAATTCCCGTGTTCTCTTTTACATTTTCTTTCTTTCTTTTTTTTTTTTTTTTTTTGAGACAGTCTTGCTCTGTCACCCAGGCTGGAGGGCAGTGGTGCAATCATAGCTCCCTGCAGTCTCCATCTGCTTGGTTGGGCTCAACCGATCCTCCCGACTCAGCCTTCTGAGTAGCTGGGACTACAGGTGCGCGCCTCCACACCTGGCTAATTTCAACCTGGCTAATTTCATTTGTTTTTTTTTTTAAGAGCACTTACAGCGATACATAACCTCCTATTTTATTGTTTCTCCTCCAGTAGAATGTTCTTCCCTTTCCACAAGAGCAGGGACTTTGTTTAGTTTTCTGTTGTATCTTTAGCACTTATGACAGTGCCTGCTATTTGGAATGAACAAATGAATGAGTGACTAGGATGACCTTTGAGCAGAGATCTGACTGGATCTAGGAAGTGAGCCATGAGATATATCTATGGCAGAGAATTCTGGATAGAGGAAATAGCAAGGGCCTAAAACAGAAGTGTACTAGAAATGGGCAACAAGGCCGGGCATGGTGGCTCATGCCTGTAATTCCAGCACTTTGGGAGGCCAAGGCAGGCGGATCACGAGGTCAGGAATTCGAGATCAGCCTGACCAACATAGTAAAACACCATCTCTACTAAAAATACAAAATTTGCTGGGCGTGGTGGCACGTGCCTGTAGTCCTAGCTACTCAGGAGGCTGAGGCAGGAGAATCGCTTGAATTCGGGAGGTGGAGGTTGCAGTGAGCCAAGATAGCGCCACTGCACTCCAGCCTGGGCGACAGAGCGAGACTCCATCTCAAAAAAAAAAAGGGGGGGGCAACAAACTGTGAAGTTGCCAATGTGACTGGAACAGATGATACACAGGAGACAGTAGACATGAAGCTGTGAGGCAGGAGAGAGAATGCTGATGATATAGGACCTTGAACCCTTGGTAAGACTTGGGAAACTACGGGAAAGTTTTGAGTAAAGGAGGGACAAGATGTGACACATCGGCCGGGCATGGTGGTTCATGCCTGCAATTCCAGCACTTTGGGAGGCCAAGGTTGGGTGAATCACCTGAGATTGGGAGTTCGAGATTGGGAGTTTACCAACGTGGAGAAGCCCCGTCTCTACTAAAAATACAAAATTAGCCAGGCATGGTGGTGCACCCCTGTAATTCCAGCTACTTGGGAGGCTGAGGCAGGCGAATCACTTGAACCTAGGAGGCAGAGTTTGCAGTGAGCTGAGATTGTACCATTGCACTCCAGCCTGGGCAACAAGAGCGAAACTCTGTCTCCAAAAAAAAAAAAAAAATGACATATATTCTTTCCTTTTTTATATTATTTTTTGAGACGGAGTCTCACTATGTTGCCCAGGTTGGAGTGCAATGGCATGATCTCAGCTCACTGCAGTCTCCACCTCTTGAATTCAAGCAATTCTTTTGCCTCAGTCTCCTGAGTAACAGGTGCCAGCAACCATGCCCAGCTAATTTTTTTGTATTTTTAGTAGAGACGGGCTTTCACCATGTTGGCCAGGCTGGTCTCAAACTCCTGAGCTCAAGTGATCTGCCTGCCTCGGCCTTTCAAAGTACTGGGACTACAGGCGTGAGTCGCCGCGCCCGACCAAGACGTGACATATTTTCTTTTTACCTTTTTAGAGACGGAGTCTTACTCTGTTGCCTGGAGTACAGTGGTGTGATCATAGCTCACTGCAGCCTCAGAGTTCTGGGCTCAAGTACGCCTCCCACATCAGCCTCCTGAGTAGCTGGGACCACAGATGAGTACCATCACGCCCAGCTAATTATTTTTTGTAAAGACAGAATCTGGCCATGTTGCCCAGGCTGATCTGAAACTTCTGACCTCAAGTGATCCTCCCACCTCAGCCTCTCAAAGTGCTGGGATTACAGGCATCAGCCACTGCACCTGGCCTGTGACTTACATTCTTTTTTTTTTTTTTTTTTTTTTGAGACAGGGTCTCACTGTGTTCCTCCAGATGGAGTAGAGTGGCATAGTCACAGCTCACTGCAGTCTTACCTCCCCGGATCAAGTGGTCCTTCCACTTCAACTTGAGTAGCTGGGACTACAGGTGTCCACCACCATGCCTGGCTAATTTTTGTATTTTTTTTGTGGAGAGGGGTTTTGCCATGTCGCCCAGGCTGGTCTTAAACTCTTGGCTTCAGCAATCCTCCTGACTCAGCCTCCCATAGTGCTGGGATTACAGCTGTGAGCCACCACACCTGGTCACATTCTTAAAAGATTATTCTGTATAGTAAATATGTGTTGAATGAATGAATGAATGAAAAGAAATCCTCAAGCTGGACCCCAATACCATAAACATGGAGATCTGACCCCTTCCTCAGTTAAGAAACATTTATTTGGATAAGAAAGAAGGCCTGAGGGCTAGGGGCCGGGGCTGGCCTGGGTCTCAGTCCTGGGACTCAGCAGCCCGCACAGGTTGGGAGGGGCACTTCCTCTTGCTTAGGTTGGTGAGGATCTGGTCCTGGTTGGGCCGATGGAGAACCACAAAGCTCTCTGGAGGAAGGATGGGGCCTCTGTTCTCTTCCACCTGGCCCATCAGCAGATAACTGACTCCTGGAAGAAGGAGGGAGGGAGGGGTTGAGATCTCTTATTCTTGAGACCTGTCAGCAGGTCTCAAGATTCCACACCTTGATCATTTCAGTGTGGCTTAGCTCACCCCATCACCATTTCTCCACATATCTGTTACCTTTCTTCAAGGGGGGGCACTGCTTGCAAGGCACGTAAAACTTTAGGGAGGTGCCAGTGGGTGGAGAAGGCAGGTCCAGTCCTCCAGTTTTATAAGCACCAATAAGACTGACAGTGACAGCGAGGCCCTCCCCTGGCTCCCGAACCATGGACTTCACCGTTGCAGTCACCACTGTGGGAGAATGGGAGTGAGAGATGAGGAGATGGGAGGTTCCAGACGGCAGTACTGGAACCAGAAGCGGGAGGTGGTTCGAGGAGCTGGAATGGGGTTAGGGGTGTTCTTACCCAGGCTGCTGGCACAGAAGTTGCTCTGCAAGGTGCCTGTCCGGCGGCACTGCTTTGGGCAGGTGACAGCGGGTGCATCTAGGAGGGAGGAGGGTGGAGGGTGACCTGCTCAGCAGGTAGGAGGGTGCATTGTCCCCATAACAGCCCCATTGACTTGAACTGTTCAGAGCTCTGTCCAGCTTCCGGTCCCAGCACTCAGTAAGGGTCATTGGCAGGAAGGAGGGACCAGTGACTATCAGATGAATCAATGAGTGAATGTAGCCAAGGAAGAACTTTTTTGTTTAAGATGGAGTCTTGCTCTGTTGCCCAGGCTGGAGTGCAGCAGCACAGTCAGGCTCACTGAAGCCTCGACCTTCCCAGCTCAAGTGATCCTCCCACTTGAGCCTCCCAAGTAGCTATGACCACATGCCTGGCTAATTTTTTTTTTTTTTTTTTTTGAGACAGAATCTCACTCTGTAACCCAAGCTGGAGTGCAGTGGCACAATCTCGGCTCATTACAATCTCCACCTCCCAGGTCAAGTGATTCTCCTGTCTCAGCCTCCCGGGTAGCTGGGATTACAGGTGTGCACCACCACACCTGGCTAATTTTTGTATTTTTAGTAGAGATGGGGTTTCGCCATGTTAGCCGGGGTGGTCTTGAACTCCTGACCTCAGGTGATCTGCCCGCCTTGGCCTCCCAAAGCGCTGGGATTACAGGCATGAGCCACCAGCCCAGCCTAATTTTTTATTTTTGAAAAGACAGGGTCTTGCTATGTTGAACTCCTAGGCTTAAGCGATCCTGCTGCCTGGGCCTCCCAAAATGCTGGGATTACAGGTGTGAGCCACAGTGCAGGTCAGAACTTTTTGAAATGGCTCCCTTCAGTCTGTTTCCCCTTCCTCCCCCATCCCAGACTCACTGGGGGCTGAGGGAGTTTCCTCTGTTTTCTCCCGAGGTTGGGACTTGGGGGGCGGCTTGACTTTGGGCTCAGTTCCCGGTTTGGGGCTGGGCCCTTGCCCTTCTTTGGCAGTGCCCCGCCGCAGGGTCTTGTAGGAGGCCGAGAAGCCATCAGCGGTGACGCTGAGATCTGAGACGAACTGGACGAGGAGTTCATTCCCTTCAGAGGAGATGGAGCTGCGGGTGGCCACCGAGCATTGAGGGAAGTGTCAGGGCGGGTGTGCACCACACTCGTCTCAGCCCCGTGACTTTCTTTTTTTTTTTTTTTTTTGAGAGGGAGCCTCACTCTGCCGCCCAGGCTGGAGTGCAGTGGCGCCATCTCGGCTCACTGCAAGCTCCGCCTCCCGGGTTCACGCCATTCTCCTGTCTCAAGCCTCCCGAGTAGCTGGGACTACAGGCGCCTGCCACCATGCCCGGCTAATTTTTTTGTATTTTTAGTAGAGACGGGGTTTCACCGTGTTAGCCAGGATGGTCTCGATCTCCTGACGTCGTGATCCGCCCACCTCGGCCTCCCAAAGTGCAGGGATTACAGGCATGAGCCACCGCGCCCGGTCCCCCCGTGACCTTTTCTGTTCGTTTGTTTGTTTGAGACAGGGTCTCACTTTGTCTCCCAGGCTTGAGTGCAGTGGCTCCATCTGGGCTCACTGCAGCCTTGACTTTCTGGGTTCAAGTAATCCTCCTGCTCCAGCCCCCCAAGTTGCTGGGACTACAGGCACGCCACCATGCCCAGCTAATTATTTTGTATTTTTAGTACAGACAGGGTTGCGCCATGTTGCCCAGGCTGGTCTCAAACTCCTAAGCTCAGGTGATCCTCCAGCTTCGGCCTCCCAAAGTGCTATGATTACAGGCATGAGCCACTACGCCGGGTCCGGTGGCCTTTTAACTTTGTCCGGACTTCGCAGAGCCCCACTCGCCTCTCTATCCCCAGACTCCAGACCCAGGGCCAAATCTTTTTGCCTGGCCTGGAACCTGCCCCCTCGCTGGTTTGGAGCCCTGGGGTTCAGATCCCGTCCCTGTAGTTGAACCCCGCCCCTCCAAACAGCCGCTTGCCCGGGGTCCCCCCACTCTCTCACCGGGACTCGCCCAGGTCCCGCCCCTCACCCCGGGACTGCGTCGCCGCAGAACTTTCCCAGCCTCCGGGAGTCGTCGCTCACGGCTCCGTTGAACACGCTGACCGAGTCGTAGCGGCAGTAGGTGTCCGGCTCCAGGTCAAATTTCTCGAAGGTCAGCGCGATGACCTGGTGGCGGGTGGAGGCGGGGGCTGCGCGGTGGGACACCCCTCGGCGCCTGCACCTCATCTACTGGATGCCTTCTGCAGCCTCTACTCCCACCTCCCGCGTCCCCTGGGCCCCCTCCTGAAGGCGTTCACACCACAGCACGCAGGACCACACACACCCATGGGACCCTGCAGCGGCGTCGGTCGTCGTCGTTGGCAAGGTCAAGTCCTGGCGCACTCACAAGTGACAGACCCGCGTGTTATACCAGGACCCTGGTACCTCACTCTCCTGAGACTTGTCTCAGTTGCAATTTTTACATTTTCTTTTGCGTGCATGCAGGGGTTGGGGCTGTTTTGGGGGCCCACCAGCGCAAGCGCAGTGCTCGGGACACAGCAGATGTTCAATAAATATTTGCTGGCTGCAAGCTGGAGGGCGCCGCCTGGGTCCCCTAGGGCAGCCCGGGGAGGAGGGTCGGTACCTGATCCGGAGGTGCGATGATGTGCCAGGAACAGCTGATGCCCGGGGGGTAATCGGACTCGGGCCAGTTGGGCGTGGTCAGGGTTCCCTGGGCCTTCTCCAGCCGCCCCCCGCAAAATTGGTGCTCTGGGGAGGGGAGAGAGGAGCGGGGGTGGGGGGCAGTGGAGACCCTCGGTCAGCTCGAGGAGAGCTCTAGGCTGGGAGCCCCGGCAGGCAGCTCGGATGTCTGGGGCTCAGGATGAGGGGACGAGAAGAGGGGAGGTAAGACGGGGGCAGGTTAGCAAAGAGGGGCCGGGAGGAGCGCAGCTCGGGGAAGTCTGGGGCCGCAGGGCGCACTGGCGGGCGGTGGAAGCGGGAGGAGGAACTGGCTGGACGCCCCCTTCTGGCCCCTCCCCGACCCGCGGCCGCACCGCGCCTCTTCCCCTAGGAGATCCCATCTCCCCGGCCCTGCAGCAGAGTCCCCTTTCAGGCTGGAGAGGGTGTCCTCGACTTGGGGCACAGCCCCCGAGGCCCCCTTTAGGGAGGTCCCCGCCTGAAACATTGCAAGGGAGACTTCTGCCGCCAGGAGGGGGTGATGGGACCGCAATCGGGAGCCCAGGGCTGAGTGTAGGGGGCCCCCCCGGGTCGGAGGAACCTAGTCCCCCCAGCCCTAGGGTGCCCCCTCGCGCCCGTCGGAGGGAGCCCGATTGCGGACGGGGGCGGGCAGTTACTCACCGTCCCAGTAACCCCAGGCCGCCCATTCCACCCGCGGGTCGGTGACCCATTTCCGCCTCGCGCCTGGGGGGGGCCCTGGAAGAGGGGATGGGTGGGTGCGGGAGGAGGGGAGAGAAGACGGGGAGGAGGGACTGAAGGGGCGGTTAGTGAGGAAAATTGGTCAGGGAGGTAAGGCGCCCTGGGCGCTGGGGCGCGGGGTGGGCGGGGCAGAGGTTAGGGCTGGGGGCGGGACTGCGCCCGGGGCGGGGCCTAGAGGGGGGGAAAGCGGAGGTGAGGGAGTTCTCACCAGTGCCCGAGGTGGCCCGCCCGCTGTACCAGAGCAGGAAGCCTCGTCCTCCTGTGCCCTCATCCGCCGTCATCCTCAGGGTCACCTGGTTGCCGGGGGCAACTAGGGGCGCAGGCCGGAAGGTCCCGCAAAAGCGTCCAAGCCGCTGGCCAGAAGTCCCAGACCCAGCGAAGACCTCCAGAGCATCGTAGCGGCAGGCGGGGTGCAGCTCCAGGTCGAAGACTCGGAATGAGAGGGACACAGTCTGACCCTCGGGGACCTGATAGCGGGGACAGAGGCGGGGACCCACAGAGTCAGGCCCCACACAACCCAGCCAGAGGGCAACTCCCTTGCCCCAAGCGTTTCTTGCAGAAACGGACCGAACGGGAAGAGGCCCCCATGCGAGTGTAGGGCAGAGGGCCTGGTCTCTGCAGCTCTGCTGGTGGCCTGTGCAGGGGCCAAGACCTGAGGCTTTGGAAGAGGAGGGAGGGCCGGGGACTGGAGAATGAGGATTTGCGGGAAGGGTTAAGAGGGTGCTTGTTACGGTGGGAATGATGCCTTTAGTGACAGGGAAGACACTCGGAGCTGCCCCAGGTTGAGAAGGTGGTGCGGGGGACTGGGGGTGGGGGCCTGGGGGCGGTCCCTTGGCAGTCAGGCCTTTGCCTCTGAGACTTTGACAAGGGGTAGTGCCCAGAGGGGCTTCTCACCGTTATGGTCCAGATGCACTCCTTATTAGGGGGGTAGAGGTTGGGGAACCCCTCACTTGCCACGTAACCTGATTCCCCCTTCACATCCCCTCCGCACAGGAACACGGGTCTGGAGAACAGAAAAGGGGTCAGGAAAGAGCAGGGACGGGTGGGACGGGGGAGCACTGGCAAGATGGGGATGAGGTGATGAGGATGAAACGCCAAGAAGGGAAGCTGGGGGATGAAATGCAAAGGCCTTGAGAGACCTGGGGCAGCTTCCACCAGCCAGGACAGGGCTGGGGTGTCCCAGACTCCCACAAAGATAAGGGAAAAGTGGGCCTGGCAACTCGACCATCCCTCCAACCCCCAGAGTCCCCACCCCCACCCCAACAGGAATTCCCGGAATCCTCCTCGGCCTCCCTTCCTGACTCCCCCCTCACTCTGCCTGGCAGTCCAGGGACAGGAGCCGCCTAACTACTTCCAGATGTGGACACAGCCACGAGGCGGTGGGGGGGAGGGGGTGGAGAGATGGAGGGAGCTGCAGTGGTGATGGCCCTCTGATTGAACCTGGAGGCCAGGCTCCCCGAGCTCCTCACCTTAGCCCTGCCCCTGTTCCAAACTGCTTTAGAATCTGACTCTCAAGTCTCCATTCGCTGGCCCCTCCTCCCTCTAAATCCCTCTCGAATTCCTTCCTGGAATCCAGCTACCAGGCAAGTTCAGGAGCTTGGCTCTCTCTTGGGTTCTATGGGGGGGCCAAGGATATGGGTGGGTGGGGAGACTTAAGAGACCAGAGGACGAACGTGGTGGGGGAATGGGAGCAGTGGTGGCCTGCAGGAGATCAAGGTCTTACAGCAGATGGGGAGGATTTGGGGGGCCACAGAAGGGTGAGGCGGTGGGAAATCTGGGGAGTGGTGTGTCAGCAAGGGAACCCAAAATATCCCCAGGCATAACGCCCCAGGAATCAGGGGTCTGAAGTTCACTGGAGCTGTCTGGAAGATGCCAAGAGACCTACCTGGTGTAGTTGGGGGTCTGGCCCTGGGCAAAAGGCAGCAGGGCCCAGGCAGTGAGGAGGGGCCCCAGGAGGGAGGCTGTGGCTGCAGGCAGCATGGCCCCGGGTAAAGAGGCAGAGGTCCTCAAGACAGAGGCAGCAGCTGAATTTTGCAGAGCAGCAGCAGCGGTGGCGGCAGCAGCAGGATAATCAGCGCCAGATGGGGCAGCCTCGGGTGTGTGGGCGTGGGGACTGGCCAGTGGGGCGGGCGGTGGGGAAGGCGGGACAGTGGTGTGTCCTGGGACCTCTCTAGGTCTAGGACACATAAATGTTGACCTAAGAAGGAGGAGGAGCAGTGAGGGGCAGAGGCCGTCTCCCAGGCCTTAAGTAACGTCATTGGGAACCCCACTCTGTCCACTGAGGGAGTATCTCCGGGACCTTCTGAGGACTCACTAGCCCCCATCCTCCCCCAGCCCCTGCTTCCTCAGCTTAGGAGCCCTCATTGCTTACTCCCTGCCTGACCACCCCTGCCAGCTCATTTTCCAGTTCTTTTTTTTTTTTTTTTTTGAGACAGAGTCTCATTCTGTGACCCAGGCTGGAGTGCAGTGGCGCGATCTCGGCTCACTGCAACCTTCGCCTCCCAAGTTCAAGCAATTTTTGTGCCTCAGCCTCCCAAGTAGCTGGGACTACAGGCGCATACCTCCACACCTGGCTAATTTTTGTATTTTTAGTAGAGACAGGGTTTCAGCATGCTGTCCAGGCTGGTCTCCAACTCCTAGCCTCAGGTGATCCACCTGCCTTGGCCTCCCAAGCTGATGGGATTATAGGCGTAGCCACCACGCCTGGCCTCCACTTCAAATCTCTATTGCCTTCTCTCCAGGCCTGGGCCAGACTAGGCCAAGGAGAAGGAATTCTCACCCATGACCTCTTCCAACTACTTGAAGGTACAGGAAGCAAGGCGGGAGGCATGGGATGTAGATGAAAGGAGTGTCCTTGTTACTGAGCAAGAGGTGGAAGGAGTAGAAAATAGAGCCCAAACCTGGGAGGTAAACAGAAGGAAGAGAGGAGGGGGCTGGCTTCAGGCTGAATCGAGATGGGTGGGAAGCTTTTGGGGTTCAAGAGGAATTGGCTGCCTCAGGATGGGACAAGTCTAATGGACAGGGGACCCCAGGGGGGTAGCCAAGAGCATCTGTGCTAGAGTTGTTCCAGAAAGTAGGGCCAGGACTTCCCAGTCCAAACAACCGGGTGGGCTCTTGGGAGCGAGGAGTGGACAGCAATGTGAAGAGTTCAGGCAGCATCAGCTCCACTGCACCTGAGACCTGGAGCTGCTTCTGTTGCCTGCCCCTGCCTGGGCTCCTGCCCTCCCGCACCCACCATGCCGGGCAACAGACCCCCATCCCTGCCCGTCCCTGCCAGCCTTCCACCAGGCCTCCACACCAGGCCTCACTGCAGCCTTTTATTCTATCCATCAAATCTCTTGTCCATGATAGTCAGGTTGGGGGCCCCTCCTGGGCAGCCCCCTGAACATTTTACAAAACAGTTTCCTGCCTTACCCTGGTTAGCAGTCCCCACCCCCTAGCAACCCCTTCCCACATGCATGCACACAGTGGTGGTTGCTCCTTAGTCCCTGGCCTGGGGCCAGACTCCCTCCAGGGACTAGGCTAGCATGAGGGGGATTAGGTCTCAGGGGCTGGGGGCCCTACAGCACCCCCGCCTCCCTCAGCCTTCTGCAGCATGTCCAGGGCCTCCCAGAAGAAGTCCTTCTGTGCAGCCATCAGGGGCATCCACCCTACGATCTCCTTCATCTTCTCCATGCGGTCCTGCAACGTGTGGCAACTGTGGATCTGGCTGAGGTACTCCTCGCAGGCCTGGGCCATCCCCCCGGGGTCCTGGGGTGCTCCAGTCCCCAGGCTGGGCTCGGGAGTCCCCACCACCCTGCTGGCCGGCAGGTCACGATAGGGGGTGTGCTGCTCGATGTCGTGGCTGGACAGGATGTATAGGCACTCCCTGGTGGCACAGAGGGCGCAGGCACACAGAGGGACCTTGGAGGAGGAGAGAAAGGGGCATGGCTGAGTGGTACTTTCCTTGCAGGGGTTCCCAGGGAGCCCGGGCTAATCCGCCTATTGCATTCTTCCCTCTCACACCAGCCCTGAGCCTGCTAAGTCCCAGGGGTGTGAGAGGTTGGGCAAGGCCAGCACAGTCTGCTAAGGGAGAGAGCAGAGAGTGTGGTGTGAGGCAGAGGAGGGAGGTGGGGTGATGCTAGGGAAATAGGACCCCCGGGGTCCCTGCAGGAGCCCCAGCTACAGCCTTGTGGGCTTCCTGGCTTATGACTCTTGTCTTCCCTGGGTGCCCGCTCCCCTGACCCCGCTCTGACCTTGACTTGGAGCTTGACGAAGGAGGCACTCCCCTTGGGCCAGCCTGGGAGGCGGCCCCCAGCCCCACAGCCGCAGCCCAGCAGCTCCTTGCTGAACTCTGAGCTCTGGCTCAGCACCAGAGAGTGGTTGAGGCCACACCACAGGGTGATGGGCCGCTGCAGGTAACGAACCTGGGGACACACGGCCAGGGGCCCTGAGTGGGGAGCACCAAGGGACTGGGGGGCTGGGGTAGGAAAAGGTTGACTGGAAGGCTCAGGGCAGAATGTGAACTGGGGAGGAGGAAACGGGAGCCAGCACTGTCCCACGCCCCAGGTCTGCCCTGCTGACCCCTGCAGCCCCTATACTCTAACTGGTCACAGAGTCTTGCACTTCTCTTGGTACCTCATCTATGCCCCCCAGAAAATGAGCTCCTTGCCTGAGCCCAGGGCCTACTGTGGTGTACCTCTCATTTTCAGCCCACCCATCTGTGCCAGTCCAGCCTCTCATCTTGCCTGCCAGCCTCGGGGAGACTTGCTCCTTGTGCAACTTCAGGTTAGCCTCCAACACCACCCTGAGGAAGGACTTTCCTTCCACTATCCTTCCCTTCCTGCTCTACTATTGTCTTTTCTTTCTTCCTTCCTTCCTTCCTTTCTTTCCCTTTCTTTCTCCTTCCTTCCTTCCTTTCTCTTTTTCTTTCTTCCTTTCTTTCTTTCTTTCTTCCTTTCTTTTTCCTCCCTCCCTCCCTCCCTTCCTTCCTTCTTCCTTCTTTCTTTTCTTTTCTTTTTTTTTTGAGACAGAGTCTGACTCTGTTGCTTAGGCTGGAGTGCGGTAGTATGATCTAGGCTCACTGCAACCTCTGCCTCCTGGGTTCAAGCGATTCTTCCACCTCAGCCTCCCAAGTAGCCAGGACTACCGGTCCCTGCCACTACGCCCATCTAATTTTTGTATTTTTAGTAGAGACGGGGTTTATGCCATGTTGACCAGGCTGGTCTCGAACTTCTGACCTCAGGTGATCTGCCTGCCTTGGCCTCCCAAAGTGCCAGGATTACAGGCATGAACCACTGCGCCTGGCCTCCACTCTAGTATTTTTATTTTCTATTTTCTGTTTTTAGAGATGGGGTCTCATTCTGTTGACCAGGCTGAAGTGCAGTGGTGCAATCATAGCTCACTGCAGCCTTGAACTCCTGGGCTCAAGCCATCCTTCTGCCTCAGCCTCCTGAGTAGCTGGGACTACAGGCATGTGCCACCACACCCGGCATGTGCCTATAATTTTGAAATTTTAAATTTTTAAATTGTCTATAGAGATAGTGTCTCACTATATTGCCCATGGTGATCTTGAACTCCTGGCCTCCCACTTCAGCCTCTACCACTTTTTTTTTTTTTTTTGTGTGTGTGTGTGGAGACAGAGTCTTGCTCTGTTGCCCAAGCTGGAGTGCAGTGGCATGATCTCAGTTCACTGCAGCCTCTGTCTCTCCACTTCAAGCAATTCTCTTGCCTCAGCCTCCCGAGTAGCTGGGACTATGGGTGCACGCCACCACGCCCGGCTAATTTCTTTTGTATTTTAGTAGAGACGGGGTTTCACCGTGTTGCCCAGGCTGGTCTCGAACTCCTGGGCTCAGGAAATCCACCTGCCTTGGCCTCCCAAAGTGCTAGGATTACAGGTGTGAGCCACTGTGCTCAGCCTAGCATTTTCAACTTATCACATAATTCTTTTCCAAAATGGCCACCCTGTTTTTGAAAACAAATGCTTCTACTTGCTTCCTGCTGCTTCCTGCCTCTCTCTCTTAAGCAGCAGGGTTGGTTACATGACCAATCTGAGGTTGACCACATTACTGTTCCTTCCCACAGCCAGTCTTGCCAGCACCTCCCTGGGATCTGGCTTTTTTCTTTACTACATTACTGACATGCTCTTTCTAGAGGCACTTGCCCTCTCAGCGGCTAAATCCCAGGGCCTCTTCTACTCCCTCCTTCCCCTGAGCCTGTTAGCACTTTAATTCTGAAGACACTGACAAGTAATTTATGGTCATTCTAGAAAAATTATGAAACATTGGCAAGCAAAAATTAATTTTAAAATCTTTGGAAATTCCACTATCTACTATTAATATCTTGCTAGATATTCTTCACTGTTGGCTAAACAAACAAATACACATAAGTTGTATATTTTTCATTTTTTAGAGATAGGGTCTCAGTGTCACCCAGGCTGGAGTGCAGTGATGATCACACTTCACTGCAGCCTCTAACTCCTGGCCTCAAGCAATCCTCCTGTCTCAGCCTCCTGAGTAGCTGGGATTACAGATGCCACCACCATGATGGGCAAGTTGTGTATTTTTAAACAAAAAATGGGATGAGCCAAGGTGTGGTGGGTCACAGCTGTAATCCCAGCACTTTAGGAGTCTGAGGTGGGAGGATTGCTTAAAGCCATGAGTTCAGTATAAGCCTGGGCAACAGAGAAAGACCCTGTCTCAAAAAAAAAATTATCTGGGCATAGTGGCACATTCCTATAGTCCTAGCTGCTTGGGAGGTTGAGGCAGGAGGATCTCTTGAGCCCTGGAGTTGGAAGCTGCAGCGAGCTACAATTGTGCCACTGCACTCCAGCTTGGGAAGCAGCAAGACTCTGTCTCAAAAAAGTAATAGTAAAAATAAAAGAGGCCGGGTGTGGTGGCTTACGCCAGTAATCCCAGCACTTTGGGAGGCCAAGGTGTGCAGATCACCTGAGGTCAGGAGTTCGAGACCAGCCTGGCCAACATGGTAAAACTCCGCCTCTACTAAAAATACAAAAATTAGCCGGCCATAGTGGTGGACCCTGTAATCCCATCTACTTGGCAGACTGAGGCAGGAGAATCACTTGAACCTGGGAGGCAGAGGTTGCAGTGAGCCGAGATCGCGCCATTGCACTCCAGCCTGGGAGACACAGTAAGACACCATCTTGAAAATAAAATAAAAATAAAAATAAATGGTACTATATAAACCATTTCATAAAAGTTTTTTTTCACCTAAAAATATGGCATGACTATCTTTTCCATGTCAGTAGCAAATGTATCTTACATTGTCACACCGTCAATTAACCCTGCCACCCACCTCATTTGGAACTTCCTTCTCATGTGGCTTCTGGGACAGTGTTAGAGGGGTGCATGGCCTGTTTTAGAGGCACCTCTTCTTCGTCCCCTGCCTACCATGGGGCCTATTTCTCAGAGTTGCTTTTCAGTCTCTACTTCTGTCCATTCAACCATGTTCCCAGGTAGTATCTAATTACCAGCTAGACGTTTCCAATTGAGTGTGGTTTTTGTTTTGTTTTGTTTTGTTTTGTTTCGAGACAGAGTCTCTCTCTGTCACCCAGGCTGGAATGCAGTGGCAGGATCTCGGCTCACTGCAACCTCCGCCTCCCAGGCTAAAGCAGTTCTCGTGCCTCAGACTCCTGAGTAGCTGGGACTACAGGCGCCCGCCACCACATCTGGCTAATTTTTGTATTTTTTCTAGAGACAGGGTTTCTCCATGTTGTCCAGGCTGATCTCATGGGATTACAGGTGTGAGATATCATCTTTCTTTCAGAGCCACCTCTGTCTTATACCCCTCTCTTCTACATCTAATCAGTTTTGAGGCCCTATTCATTTTCTTCCCAAATTAGAGAGCTCCTGTATCCATTCCTTCCCATTCTCGCTGCAGCACCAGGCCCTTGTCTCAAGTGCTGCCATCACTCAGCAGCCTCCTGGTGGGTTCCCTGCCTTGGCCTCCCCTGCACAAGGCTCCTGACATGTTCTCAGTCACCTCCTGGGGGTTGCCTTCTCCCATTCCAGAACCTGCAGTGACTCTTCCCCAGATCTACACCTCTCTAGGCTTGTGCCCACCTGTACCACCTCATACCTCAGTGATTCCCAAGATGCCTTCTGTGCTTTAGTAAGACCCGTCTTGTCACTGTCCCAGGTGTGTGCAAGTTTCGTGCCTATCCCCCTCCTTATCACACAAAATGCCTTCTCTATCCCTACCTAAGTCTTATGTAACCCACGAGGCCCTGCTCACATCTTTTTTTTTTTTAGATGGAGTCTCGCTGTGTTGCCCAAGCTAGACTTCAGTGGCATGATCTCAGCTCACTGCAACTTCAGCTTCCTGGGTTCAAGAGATTCTCCTGCCTCAACCTCCTGAGTAGCTGGGATTGCAGGCATGTGCCACCACAGCCAGCTAATTTTTTATATTTTTGGTAGAGACGGGGTTTCACCATATTGCCCAGGCTGGTCTCGATCTCTTGACCTCAAGTGATCCGCCCACCTTGGCCTCCCAAAGTGTTGGGATTACAGGGGTGAGCCTCTGCACCTGGCCCCTGCTCACATCTTACCTCTTCTAGAAGTTACTCTAGCCTGCCCAGGTCACCCACTCTACCCCTTCACTAAATTCCTACTGCATTTACAGTGTGCACTGCACAGAATGGACCTCATAGTGCCAACCCTGGGGAAGACCTGGGGCAGTACCACTGGCATTACATGTTGATTGGCTTAACTTCCCAGAGGAGCAGAATCTGGATTCTATGGAAGCAGGAGAAGTGGACATATCTGGGGGTTAGGGAATTGGAGGAAAGGGGTTGGGATGAGAGTTGCTGGGACACAGTCTTACCTGTGTGGGTTCCCCTCGGTCCATTTTGTCCCCTGTTCCTAGCTGCCCGTATCTGTTATTTCCTTGCATAAAGATTCGGCCAAATTCATCCACCAGGCCAAGGTGATTGTAGCCAAGAGCACAGAATAGGATCTAGCATGCAAGACAGAAAGGGGATAGGCATTCCATTCCCTCCAGAGGAACTCTGAGTTCCAGAGTCTCCCAGCCCCTAACCTGCCATCCCCAGCTGATCTCTTTCTATATATAACATATAATATATAATATATATATACACACATATATTTTAGAGATGGGGTCTCACTATGTTGCCCAGGCTGGTCTAGAGCTCCTGAGCGCAAGCAATCCTCCCTCCTCAGCCTCCCTCCGCACCCAGGCCTCAGCTGATCTCTTTTGGCATACCTCTCCCTGGGGATCCCCTGCCCCTCTGGATCAATCATTTGATTCCCATAATACTTCAGACCTTTCAATCCCTACAGCCCCACCCCTCTGGTTGGCCCCATCCCTCCAGGAGCTTACCTTGGCAGGCAGTGAGAGAGCCAGCGGCATCTGCTGGTCCAGGGGGTCAAAGGCTTGAAGAGTCCCAAAGAGATCGCGATACACCCCTGGGGTATGCACCTCAAAATACACTCCCCCCTGGTCTGGGGGGTCAGGAGCCCTCAGCTCAGCAGCTTTGGGCACCCATTTCCTAGGGATAAGGCCCCACCTGGGATGAAAGCTACAAGATCCAAGGAGTCTCAAACCCACTAGGAATGCATCAACTATGATGCCTGGGAACTGAAAACACATCTTTTGAGACTGAGCCTCGCTCGGTCGCCCACGCTGGAGCGAAGTGGCACGATCTCAGGTCACTGCAACCTCTACCTCCTAGTTCAAGTGATTCTCCTGCCTCAGCCTCTGGCGTAGCTGGGATTACAGGCGCCCACCACCACACCCAGCTCATTTTTGTATTTTTAGTAGAGATGGGTTTTTGCCATGTTGGCCAGGCTGGTCTTGAACTCCTGACCCCAGGTGATCCACCTGCCTTCCCAAAGTGATGAGATTACAGGCAAGAGACACCATGCCAGCCCTAAACACATCTTTTCACTAGGATGCCCTCAGGGGTTGACCATCCAGCTAGAGTAAGGACGAGGGCTGTCAGTGTTTGGAGGGTCTAACCAAGGCTGGGGGCTTGGGTTAGGGGGAGGTGGTCCATACCCGTGACGTAGAGGGTGCTGTTCTGATTGGAAGTCATGCAGGCCACGTGCAGGTGAGGCAGGTAGTGGGACACCTTCCTCAGGGCCAGCTGAACCGTGTAGGAGCGTGGCTGGTCCAGCTGGGTCTCATTCACTACCAAAGAGTAGATCTTTCCTTCCTCTGGGGGCAGGGGAAGCAATTAGTTGGGGAGGGGATTCTCCAATAGCCACATAAACATCCCAAGAGACTTCCTAGGCTCTATGGGTGACACATTTACTGCCCTAGAGTGGGGCTGGAAGAAAAAGGGTGAGAAAGAAATAAGGGAAGAGTGACCCCAAGTCCCCCAGACTCCAGTTCCCACCATAAATCAGGGAAGTATTCAGCATGAGAGATGAGCGGAGAGAAAAATCTAGCAGATTTGTTAGAATCCGATTTGAGTGAGAGGTCTGGGGATTGAAGGCCCTGCCTGGCATTCAGAAGTGTAGAGGTGATCAAGTGTGGTGGCTCACACCTGTAATCCCAGCACTTTGGGAGGCCAGGGCAGGAGGATCACTTGAGGCCGGGAGTTCGAGACCAGCCTGGGCAACATAGCAAGACCCCCATCTCCTACCCTGCTCCAAAAAAGAAAAAAAAAATTAAGAAAAAGCCTAGAGGGTTTCAGGCCTGGGGATGTGGTTAAGTATAAAGGACACTGGGAAAGTAGGGAGCAGTTTGGAGTATAGTGAGGTGCTTGGCATGGAAGCTGGGGAGATCTGATTTTTTTTTTTTTCTGAGACAGAGTCTCGCAATGTTGTCAGGCTGGAGTGCAATGGTGCGATTTCGGCTAACTGAAACCTCCGCCTCCTGGTTCAAGTGATTCTTCTGCCTCAGCCTCCCGAGTAGCTAGGACTACAGGCATGTGCCACCATGCCTGGCTAATTAGCTAATTTTTGTATTTTTAGTAGGGACGGGGTTTCACCATGTTGGCCAGATGGTCTCAATCTCTTGACCTCAAGTGATCTGCCCATCTTGGCCTCCCAAAGTGCTGGGATTACAGGCGTGAGCCACCACGCCCTGCCAAGATCAGACTTTTTAAAATTAGGTGTTCACTAATAGTGGTTTGCAAACTGTTTTTTGGCAGCAGGGCCTTTTTGTTTTTTTTGTTTTTTTTTTTGTTTTTTTCGGAGACAGAGTCTCGCTCTGTCACCCAGGCTGGAGTGCAGTGCCACAATCTTGGCTCACTGAAACCTCCACCTCCTGGGTTCAAGTGATTCTTCTGCCTCAGGCTCCCAAGTAGCTGGGACTACAGGTGCACGCTACCACGCCCGGCTTTTTTTTTTTTTTTTTTTTTTTTGAGACGGAGTCTTGCTCTGTCACCAGGCTGGAGTGCAGTGGCGTGATCTCGGCTCACTGCAACCTCCGCCTCCCGGGTTCAACGGATTCTCCTGCCTCAGCCTCTGGAGTAGCTGAGACTACAGGCGTGCGCCACCATGCCTGGCTAATTTTGTATTTTTTTTTAGAGTCAGGGTTTTACCAGGTTGGTCTCGATCTCTTGACCTCGTGATCCACCCGCCTCAGACTCCCAACAACTGGGATTACAGGTGTGAGCCGCCACGCCCGACCTAATTTTTGTATTTTTTAGTAGAGATGGGGTTTCGCCACGTTGGTCAGGCTGGTCTCGAACTCCAGACCTCAGGTGATCTGCTCACCTCGGCCTCCCAGAGTGCTGGGGTTACAGGTGTGAGCCACCGCACCGGGACAGGGCCTTTTATTCATGTAAAATATTAAGCAGAATCCTAGACTAGGAGACAGAGAAAGGCAGAGCTATTTAGATGGAGACTAGGGTAAGGTGGCATATGGAAACCAGTCTGAGGGGCCTCCCTCCCCGTCCTCTGCAGCAGGGCCTGAGGAATCTGCAGGGAACAGTTTGCAAAAGCCACTGTTTTGGGCCACACCTGTGAGGAGCAGTAGAGCCCGCTGGGTCTCCTGACCAACCAGCACGATCTGCTTGAAGGTCATGGAGTGGTGGAATGTCATCTTGAAGACCCGCTGCCCACTAGACTGCAGATAGACCTCAACACAGTCGGAGGCCCGGCTGCTGGTGGTACCCACCACTTCCTGCTGCTCCCGAGTGGCCAAGACGTACAGGTATTTACGGTAAACTGTGTCACACCTTGGGTCTGAGGCAAACTGGGGGAGAAGATGAGGGCGTCTGAGATCTAGGGTTTCAAAATGGGATGGGGCTGGGGCAGCTGGATCCTGGGGTGGGAGGTGAAATGCTTGGGTCCGGGGTTGGGAAATAAACCCTTGATTTCAAGTTCCTATGTGGGAGGGCAGAAGTCATAGGAAAGACACCTCAGGACTAATAGGGGTCTAGGTCTTCAAAAGGGAGGTGGCGATATGGTTAGGCTCTGTGCCCCCACCCGAATCTCATCTCGGATTGTAATCCCCAGAGGAGAAGTGATTGGATCATGGGGGTGGTTCCCCCCATGCTGTTCTCGTGATAGTGGGTTCTCACAAGGTCTGATGGATTTATAAGGCAGTTTTCCCTGCTCTTGCTTGCATGGTCTCTCCTGCTGCCATGTAAGATGTGCCTCTTCCCCTTCTGCCATGATTGTAAGTTTCTTGAGGCCTCCCCAGCCATGTGGAACTGAGTCAATTAAACCTCTTCGCCTTATAAATTACCCAGTCTCACAGGGCGCGGTGGCTCAAGCCTATAATCCCAGCACTTTGGGAGGCCGAGACGGGCGGATCACGAGGTCAGGAGATCGAGACCATCCTGGCTAACACGGTGAAACCCCGTCTCTACTAAAAAATACAAAAAACTAGCCGGGCGAGGTGGCGGGTGCCTGTAGTCCCAGCTACTC
>NC_045441.1:9374082-9406042 GCF_002776525.5 Piliocolobus tephrosceles | reverse complement strand
TTTCTTTTTCTTTTTTTTTTTTTCTTGAGACGGAGTCTTGCTCTGTCGCCCAGGCTGGAGTGCAGTGGCCGGATCTTGGCTCACTGCAAGCTCCGCCTCCCGGGTTCACGCCATTCTCCTGCCTCAGCCTCCTGAGCAGCTGGGACTACAGGCGCCCGCCACCATGCCCGGCTAATTTTTTTTTGTATTTTTTAGTAGAGACGGGGTTTCACCGTGTTAGCCAGGATGGTCTCGATCTCCTGACCTCGTGATCCGCCCGTCTCAGCCTCCCAAAGTGCTGGGATTACAGGCTTGAGCCACCACGCCCGGCCTTCTTTTTCTTTTTTGAGACGGAGTCTCGCTCTTCTTGCCCAGGCTTGAGTGCAAGGGTGCAATCTCGGCTCACTACAGCCTCTGCCTCCCAGGTTCAAGTGATTCTCCTGCCTCAGTCTCCCAAGTAGCTGGGATTATAGGCACCCACCACCACACCCAGCTAATTTTTGTATTTTTAGTAGAGACAGGGGTTTCGCCATGTTGGCCAGGCTGGTCTCGAACTCCTGGTCTCAGGTGATCCGCCTGCCTCAGCCTTCCAAAGTGCTAGGATTATAGGTGTAAGCCACTGCACCCGGCCTCAGGTACATCTTTATAGCAGCGTGAAAATGGACTAATACAGGTGGGCTCTCAGCTGCCAGGGTTCTGCTACTTACATCTTTGGCTCCACGACACAACACAACATAGCGACAGGCCCGCTTCCACTGCACCTGGCCGAGGGTGGAGACCAGGGCATTTTTGAGGAAGAAGAGGGTCCCCACATAGTCAAGAATGAAGACATGATCCTTGGTGGGCAAGAAGCGACGGTAGCCATGGGCTAGCAAGGGGGCCACACTCTTGCTGAGACATTGGCGGCGGCCTCCAAATGCCTGGAAATACAGGCCCTTCGTGTCTGGAGGAGGGAAGGAGATGGAAGATTCAAGGGATGGGATGACACGAGGGAGATGAGTTGGAGCTTGGGTAGATTTCTCAGACACCCTGGTTTGTAGCTCCTCCCCATCCCCAAGACAGGGGAACAGACCCCTTATGAAGGAGATGTGTAAAATAAGCTTAGATTATACTCGGCATGCGAACTTTAGTCTCCAGCCGACCTCAGCCCAGGGTCACACATGTGCTTCTTTTTTTTTTTTTGAGACGCAGTCTCAGTCTCGCTCTGTGGCCCAGGCTGGAGTGCAGTGGCCGGATCTCAGCTCACTGCAAGCTCCGCCTCCCGGGTTCCTGCCATTCTCCTGCCTCAGCCTCCCGAGTAGCTGGGACTACAGGCGCCCGCCACCTCGCTCGGCTAGTTTTTTGTTTTTGTTTGTTTTTTTTTTTTTTTGAGACGGGGTCTTGCTCTGTCGCCCGAGCTGGAGTGCAGTGGCCAGATCTCAGCTCACTGCAAGCTCCGCCTCCCGGATTTACGCCATTCTCCTGCCTCAGCCTCCCGAGTAGCTGGGACTACAGGCGCCCGCCACCTCACCCGGCTAGTTTTTTTTTTTTTGTATTTTTAGTAGAGACGGGGTTTCACCGTGTTAGCCAGGATGGTCTCGATCTCCTGACCTCGTGATCCGCCTGTCTTGGCCTCCCAAAGTGCTGGGATTACAGGCTTGAGCCACCGCGCCCGGCCTCGGCTAGTTTTTTGTATTGTTAGTAGAGACAAGGTTTCACCGTGTTAGCCAGGATGGTCTCGATCTCCTGACCTCGTGATCCGCCCGTCTCGGCCTCCCAAAGTGCTGGGATTACAGGCTTGAGCCACCGCGCCTGGCCTACACATGTGCTTCTTAGTGAGCAGTTCTTTGGTGCAACCTTGCATCAGCGATGTCGAGGAAAACTCTTAAGAATAAAGACACTGAGGCCGGGCGTGGCATCCACCCCCCTCACCCTGAGCCCCTCCTCCCATCCTCACAGCCCAGTGAATTTTTGCATGCCTGTAATCCCAGCACTTTAGGAGCCCAGGAATTTGAGACCAGCCTGGGCAATGTGGCAAAACCCCATCTCTACTAAAAATACAAAAATTATCCGGGTGTGGTGGCGGCAGCCTGTAATCCCAGCTACTCAGGAAGCTGAGGCAGGAGAATACTTGAACTCGGGAGGTAGAGGTTGCATTGAGCCAAGATCGTGCTACTGTGCTCCAGCCTGGGTGACAGAGCAAGACCCTCTCTCAATAAAAAACAACAACAAAAAAAACCTGTCTAAAAAAAAAAAAGAAAAGAAACAACAGAAAAAAGAGACAGAAGCAGGAGTGGAAAGGAATGATCAATGAAGTCCGCTCATCCTCCCTCGCCCCTAGCTTTGGATCTGCGTTCTGGGTACCCCTTCTCTTTTAATCTCCCAGTGAGTGTAACAAGTACACTCTGGGTGATCCCTGGAGGGGAAGAGGGTTTATGACATGGTTCTCAGGCTGGGGGTGATTTTGTCCTTCAGGGACATTGGTTGTCACAATTAAGGGGGATGCTGCTGGCCATCTGGTGGGTGGAGGCCAGGGTTGCTGCTTAAACATCCTATGATGCAGAGGACAGCTCCCCACAGCAAGGAATTATTTTGCCCAAAATATCAATAGTAAGTTCAGAAGCCTTGGGTTAGAGGAGGGAAAACTCCAGGTTTGGGGAGTGAGCGATGCCTCTAGGGAAAAAGCGGGAAGTGTCTGTGTACAGAGGGAGACTTGGCAGGGAGGCCGCTAATGGGGGCTGTGGGTGGATTCTGAAGACTTGCAGGAAGTACTCAAGGGAGAATGTTTGAACTGGACCCGTTTCTTCCAGAGAAAGGGGCGCTGGAAGCACTGTTAGGAGTGTGGGTGTCATCAGGGGACTTTAGAGAGCAGGAAGGCTAAGGCAGGACAAGAGGCAAGGAGAACAGGAGGTTCTGGGGAAGGTGTACAGTTCAGAATGGCAGCTCTCTTCCAGGGCCGGACTCCAGAACCCTGATCTCGGAGGCGCGGACTGAGTCTGCGACAGATGCGTCTCCACACGCTTTCCGTATCGCACACTTCGTAGAAGTAGCGGCAGGTCTGGCCCAGGGCGACAAGGTCTCTGACTGGGAGGAATGAGATGATATGCTCCACCTGGGAGGGAGGAGGGAAGAGGCGGGGCGGGGGGGGGGTCATTGGTGGCTCCTTGGTGGTCTGGCCCCCAATCCTATTATTCTCAACCCCCCTCCCCAAGGACTCACCAGCTCTGGGGGGAACAACTGGATAGAAATCGGATTCCCTTTCCCCTTCTTCTCTTCAACCCCAAGCTCCGGGCCACAAGAAGGGCAGCTTCTCTTCACCTACCCGAAAAAGGGTACATAGGATCCCATGAGGGTCCCACATCCTTTTTTCCTTTCTCTCTGCCTATCTTGGGGCTCATCTGACTCCAGCTGGGTGCAGTCATGTCCTCCCCTCTCTCTCCAGACCCATCCCTAACTTCTCCAAATAACTCCTCCCAATCTCCTGCGGCCAATCCCCCTCACCCGGAGCCCCTCCTCCCCTCCACAAAGCCTGGTGAATTTTTGCAGCTTCCGTCTCTGGCTTCCCCTCACCATCCTGATTGCCCCCTCCCTGCTCCTGCCCTCCTGTCTCCTAGGCCCTTGGCCCCCCGTTCCTGCTGGCTTTCCCACACTATGTCCTCTGCCTAGGCTTGGGGGACCTCTGGGCCCCCTCTGCCTCCTAGACCCCTCCCCCATGGAGTCTGGGGCTAACAAACCTCTCTGTGACCTCACTGTTTGGCCACTGTGACCTGTTCCCTTTAATCTTGTCCAGGACCCATCTCTCAGACAGCTCCTGGGTTCTAGCTCAGTTCTAGCCATCACATGGCTCAAGGGATATGCATTTTACTGGAGAAATAAAGTGTGAATTACTGGTAGGTGACATCTTTATTTCAGGGAGCAGGAGGAGGTTTTCCCACTTGAGGCCCTTTTAGCACTAACTCTGTAGATAAACACTGGTGAATTCTTCACGTTTCAGCAGGCCAAGGCCTCCAGGGATTGGTATCTCAAGAGTATAGGCTCAAAAAACTATAAAATCAGTTTGACAGGTGAGATGGAGAGGTGACTGTGCTCATAATCGTTTAGCTCACAAATGATTCAGCAAACTCTTTAGACTCATGAAAAAACACATCCAAAAGGAGACTGCAGCCTGGTGCCGGTGGCTCATGCCTGAAATCCCAGCACTTTTGGGTGGTCATGGTGCAAGGATGGCTTGAGGCCAGGGGTTCAAGACCAGCCTGGTCAACACAGAGGAGACCCTGTGTATATATATATAAAAAACTTAAAAATTACCCAGGCGTAGTGATGCACCCCTGTAGTCCCAGCTACTCAGAAGGCTGAGGCAGAAGAATTGCTTGAGCCTAGTTTGAGGCAGCAGTGAGCTATGATCCTGCCACTGTACTCCGGCCAGGGCGAGAATGATACCCAGTTTCAAAACAAAACAACAACAAAAAAGAAGACTGCTTTTGCTTTCCTGAGGGGCAGTAACATCATTGCATGTTTAAAGGACAACCTATTAAGGTGGGAGAAAGGGATGGATGTCCTCTAAAAGCTTAGGATTTCTCCCAGGGTCTCTGATATTAGCTTTGTCTTATGTGGGGTGACATTTATGAGGAGAAACAGCAGGGGTCAGGGTTGTATCTGTCCCGATCAGGGCAGATCTACACCAAGAAATCCAAGGAGTGGCTGGCTCTTGCAGGGGTTCAAAGGAGTCCCATCCTGCCAGACCACCAGCTCTCACCACACGGTGTCACAGATCTGTTAACTGACTGCACCAGACTGACCACCCAAATCCCCTTATGTATGGTGCCTAGCCACAGCTAGGCTGGGATACCTAAGATGGAATCTTAATACTTCAACAGCTATTCAGGAATATCAACTTCTGAGATGTGAACTTAGGAGAAAGCAACTTCAGTGACTTTTTTCTGGGCAACCTACCACATAGGAAGAGGACTGCATTAAGGACTTATGCCACTAGAAAGGAAGTTAAGATCTCCAAGTAGAAAGGTATTTTCCATTCCTCTTGCATTTGGATCCCCTTTATCCACTCCATTTCACCCCAGGAGGCAAACGAGAGGTTGTGAATAGAAAAAGTTCACTGTGGGTCAGGCTTGGTGGCTCACGCTTATAATCCCAGCACTTTGGGAGGGCGAGGTGGGAGGATTGCTTGAGTCCAGGAGTTTGAGATCAGCCTGGGCAACATAGTAGGACCCTGTCTCTACAAAAAATACAATTAGCAGGCATGGTGGTGCATGACTGTAGTCACAGTTACTCGGGAAGCTGAGGTGGGAGGTTGAGGCTGCAGTGAGCCATGATCAAGCCACTGCACTCCAGCCTGGGCAACAGGGCAACTCTGTCTCAAAAGAAAGAAAAAGTCCATTGTGGGCTGGGTGCGGTGGCTTACCCCTGTGATCCCAGTACTTTGGGAGGCAGAGGCAGGATCGCTTGAGGTCAAGAGTTTGAGACCAGCCTGGGCAATGTAGCAAAACCCCATCTCTACAAAAATTAAAAATAAATTAGCCAGGCGCGGTGGTGCCATGCCGCCCGTGGTCCCAGCTACTTGGGAGGCTGAGGCGGGAGGATCGCTTGAGTCCAGGGATTCAAGGCTGCAGTGAGCCATGACTGCACCACTGCACTCCAGCCTGGGCGACAGAACCAGACCGTCTTTAAAAAAACAAAAAAAAAAAAAAAAAAAAGAAGAGGAAAGGAAGGGAAGGGAGAGGGAGGGAAGAAGAGAGGAAGGGAGTGAAAATACCCATTGTGAAAACTGAGGGAGAGGGAAAGGACTCTGCGTGGAGGATCCAGAGACCTGGTTTCTACAGCCAGCTGTCAGGAACTTGCTGTTCGCTCTTGCTAACGCATCAACTTCCCTCTGCCTCAGTTTCTGCATTCGTAGCATCAAGGGCGTTTTCTAGACGGTGAGATCCTTTCTAAGCCTCTAAAAGCCTCTAAAACCCCCAGATCTGGTCCCCTCTCCATTCCTGTCCAGGGGAGCTCCTCGGGTGATACGGCAGACCGTGCAACGCTGCACCTACACCCTCCCTCCTCGAGCTGGGCGTCTCCAGGCTCCGGGAAGCCACCCGCCCGCCCCCAGCCCGAGGGTCCCTAGACCCCTGCCAGAGGCTTCACAGTCGGAGGTCCCCCCGCTGGCCCCTTCAGCTACGACAACCGCCAGTGCACTGGCCTCAAGCAGTCGCCCGACTCCCTTCCAGCCCTTGACGCCGGCTAGCCCCCTAACACGTCCAGCTCGCACTCGCCACTGCAGCCGCACACTGCGTTGCCGGCCGGCCCGGGCCTCCACGTTCATTCTTAATCGCAGTCTTAAAGTTCTAGCTCACCCGCCTCCTCCTTAGCAAAGGGACCGCCTTCTCGCCCATGCTATTGGTAGGTAGAGCCGTCCCTCAGAGAAGAGGCTGGTCCAGATTCCCTTCCGAGGCTCTAATTGGCCTTCTTGACAGTCACTCGCCTATATCTGGCTTACGATTGGTCTTTGGGGGACGAGGACTAGCCACTCCTGCTTGCGGTCCCTCGGCCCTTTTCCCTACTAGTTGAGTGCCGGTGTCCCCTCCTCTTGGTTGGACCTGATTGGCTCCACCTCCAGATCTAAGCATTGTGATTGGGTGCGGCTGCGCTGGGCGGGACGGCCTGGAGCGCCAGCCGTTGGCGAGCGCTCTATCCTCGTTCCCCTCCCTTCTCTCGTCAGACTCCAGCGCCGGAGCTCCACCCCACTGGCGGGTTCTGATTGGTCGCTTCTGACGCGTCTCGGGGCCACGATTGGTCCATCGGGTCCCGGACACAGCTCCCTCCCACTTGAGGCAACTACGGCGGCTCCAAGGAGGGGGAGGGGGAAGGAGGGACGGCAGGTCCCGTCAGTCAGGTAGCTGGAGCCGCCGGGAGCGGATGGCGGCGGCCGTAGCGGCTCCACTCGCCGCTAGGGGTGAGGAGGCGGCAGCCACAACCTCCGTGCCCGGGTCTCCGGGTCTGCCAGGGAGCCGCAGTGCAGAGCGGGCCCTAGAGGAGGCCGTGGCCACCGGGACCCTGAACCTGTCTAACCGGCGATTGAAGCACTTCCCCCGGGGCGCGGCCCGTAGCTACGACCTGTCAGACATCACCCAGGCTGGTGAGTGCAGCCGGGCCCCGGGCCCGACCGGGGCCCTCATTTGCATAGCCCCACCCCCTGTCCCCGCCCAATCCGGGGGTCGGGCCCGCCTTTTCACCTAGCGACCAGGGTTGCTGCCCCTCCTGATTGCCGTAAACCTGCAGCCACCCCTTCCCATCTTTGAGAAAGCCCAGGACAATGAACGTGCTTCTCGTTTGCACAGAACGCCTGGCGCCTCCGAGCGTTGAGAGAGATTCCTCGTTTCTCTTTATTTGCATAGCTGCGCACCTGTAGGATGGTCCCGCCCCTCACCTGGTTGTCTCATTTACATGATCTCTTAACCTCAGCTCCAGTCGGTCTATGAAGCAGTCCCCACGAGCTCCTCTAATAACTGCTTTCTCTCCCATCTCTTCGTCTACACCGCTTAATCCCCTTCCCATCGAGATCCTAGCCTCAGGCACCCCCTTCCAGTGACTGGTCCCTACGCCCGAGGTTTCTGCTTTCTGTGCCGCAACCCCGCCCCCTGAAGTCCTGGCCCTCTCCACTGTCCACGCAGCCTATAGGAAAGCCTGTGGGAAAGAAGCAAATCTCTACCTCCCCTCACTCTTTTCTCCCTGAGCTCTTCCGCCTATTATCCCCAACCCCCTTATCCGAGACTCCTCCTTCTCCTTCCTAAGCCTTTGAGGTCACTGTGGAGCCTGTGACCTCATAGGGATCCTAGAATTCCCATTTCAGTTTCTGCTTTCTCCTGGGGAGGGACTTGAGGCCGTTGCTGGAGGGAAGGAAATCTTATCTCCTAGCTGGGAGTGCTGGCCAGCTAGAGACTGTCCTTCCACGCCTCAATCTGCAGGATCTGTCCAACCATGCACCCTCCACCCTGGTGTCTGTGAACAGTAGCGGGTGGGGGACTTAACTGTGACAGGTGAGTCAGGCCTCAGCTACTCAGGAGGCAGCCCATGACCTTGGGCTGGCAGCTGGGGGTGGGGATCAGGATCAGGGAGGACTGCATTCCCGAAGCCTCACCCCAGCCCAGGCCTCCTCCTCTCATCGGCAGGGTGGGGGACCGGAGCTGGAGGAAAGTGCGTATTTCTCCCTAAGCAGGTGCCCGCTCGCTTGGGAATACTCAGGCCAGCACTGGCACACACCCTCTCCCCTCTTCTGGGGAGAACCAGTTGAAACCTCCCCACTGATCTTGCCTGCTCTGCAACACGTGAGATCAGGAATGATGAGCGAGCTCCAGGAGCCATTCCTGCCCCTTACAGCCCGGTTCCCTCCCACCCCCACCTAACCCCACGCTCCAGATTGACCTCAGCAGCTGTGTGACACTCACTGTCTGTTCCCTTCCCCTCCCCCTTGGTTGTTTTTTGACAAAGACCAAATGTTATTCTTTACTTCCTTAGGCTGTCTCTGCCTGTGTGGACTCTTGGGGAAAACTACCCGGAGCTCCCCGGCTCCTCCCAGCTCCCACCCCCTGCCCCCTCCTCCCCCAGCATTCCGGCTCAGGGTGCAGCCACGCTCCTGTGAGCTTGGGGGGGAAAACCCCAGTTTCCTGAGAACCCTCCTCTGCCCCACTCTCCACACAGGAATCCTCAGTCCTTCCAGGGCCCAGGTTCTAGGCCAAGTGGGGTCCCTCTTGTCCAGAACTCTCCTCTGTCCCCTCTCCCCAAGCAGGGTGCTTACAGGCTGGGGCAGAAAGGGGAAGTGACAAAAACATAAGAGTTGCCCATACCCTGCCCTCCATCTCTCCTCGCCCTCCAAGCAGACGAAAAGCATCAGTGCCTTGCTGCCCAGACTGCCTTGAGCCTTTCCCTCTCGTCTGCCATCGCTTTCTGAGTGTCTTCCTTGTGTGGTCCCTATGTCTTGGGTCCCTGATCTCCCTTGGACTAGGCTCCCTGGGGTGATAGTAGGAAGAATCCTGAGGTGGCGGGGAGGGGCCATCTTGCAAAAGAGAAGTGCAGCTCATTCTCTCCCAGACCACATCCTGTGCCCCCTGTGCCCTGCCTCCTGCCTGAACTCCCTTCCGCTCCTAGCTTTTGTCCCCGCCACCGCCTACCCCATCAGAACTCTGAGAACTCGGTCTCCACCCCCTTCGTCCACATGCACACGCACAAACACATTTGCCGACACAGAGAAAGCGGGCAGGTGGAGGCGAGGCTGGGAGAGGCAGATGCTGTCCCCCCACCCTCTCCAGAACGGTTATCTCCCAGGCCAGGGCTTCTGTCTGTGTACCAGGGCTGGGCAGAGAGGAAGAGAGAGGGGTCCTGGGGCATCAGGCTGTCATCCACCATGGTAAACACGGGGCCTACCAGGGACAGAACCTGACAAATTGTTTCTACTTCATTTCCTGTCACAAGACTCATTTCCTTGGGGGATATACCCTGCTTCTCCTCTGCTCTGCTCTGCTTGCTTTTGCTGCCTGCCCCTCCCTGAGAAGGGCCCTCGGAGAAGCTCACCAGGTCTGTGGCCTGGGACTCCCCCTCGAGGGACCTGGGCCCCTCCCAGGACAGGCTGGGCTGAGGAAACAGAAAGGCAGGCTTCTCCAGGTCTAAGCCGTTAGTAGCTCCATGCTAGAGGGAATCCCAAGACTGCCAGCCTCCGCATAGCAAGGTGGTGCTCCAGATAAGAGGGCGATAGTAGACCCCAGCCCCCTCCCACACTCTCCACCCTCGCCATGCCTGAGATGCTCACACAGTTGCTGATCTCTTGAAGTCTGTGTCAGTAAGAGACGAAGCAGAACGGGGCTGCTAGGGCTGGCAGGCGGTAGTAAGGATGCCTGCCCTGGGCCAGGGGAGCCCAGATGGGAGGGACCTGGGAACTCCAGCTCCCATCCCCAGCCAGGTCTTCTTGCCCTTCCCTCCCAGCCCTTGGGAATCGGTAACTTTGTGGTTCTTTGGACCTGGCTTGCTGGTCCTTGGGGCTGGTGAAAAACTCGTTCGGTGTCGGGGACTTAATCTCTAGAACCGAGGTAGAGTGACCTGGGGTTTCTCCCCTGTTGAAAACACACTGGAGTAGGGAAGAAGGGCTCTGAGGAGGAATGGGCTCTTCCTGCAGGGGGTTTTCCCATATTCCCTCCGGGAGCCCCCCAGCCCCTCACTTTACTGTTTTCCCATGAGCACCGACCCCGCCTCTGACCTTCTGTTCACCTCACCTGGCATCTCCCAACAGGAACCGCAGGAGTTAGAGACTCCAGCTGCTCTCCAGGATAGCCCTCCATTGACACTGCAGCATTCCCCAACCCCCAAGTCTGAGGCTTCTCCAGCCCAGTGATGCGAAGGCCTTTGCCTTCCCTTTGCCATTCTGGTCACGCCTGGAATGTGCTCCCATTGGCAGAAGGCTTTGTTATCTCTCCCGGGAGGCCACACTGATGGCCTTGAATCTTTAGGTGTGGACGTTAGGGAGTGGGCAGCCGGCTATAGGGGGAACTCAAGGTCCTGTCCGGGGCTGGGCCTTTCCACAACTCTCCCCTGACATCTGCTTTCCCTAGACCTGTCCCGGAACCGGTTTCCCGAGGTGCCCGAGGCGGCGTGCCAGCTGGTGTCTCTGGAGGGCCTGAGCCTCTACCACAATTGCCTGAGATGCCTGAACCCAGCCTTGGGGAATCTCACAGCCCTCACCTACCTCAACCTCAGGTAGGGAGGCCGAGCCAGGGTTGCATGGGAGCGTGTCCTTCTCAGTCTCAAGTACTACTGAGTAACCCTCTCAGTGACCCTGAGAGGATGGCAGTGCTGGGATGCCATGCCTGGGGAGCCAGCCTGCTGCCTTTCTCCCTTCCACAGCCGAAACCAGCTGTCATTGCTGCCACCCTACATCTGCCAGCTGCCCCTGAGGGTCCTCATTGTCAGCAACAACAAGCTGGGAGCCCTGCCCCCTGACATCGGCACCCTGGGAAGCCTGCGACAGCTTGTGAGGATGGGGACAGGGCCAGGAAAGGGGCTCCTGAGCCAGGCAGCAGGGACCTTCTAGGGGGAGGTTGGGGAGGGCCTGGAGCAAAGACAGAGAGACAGGAGGGTGGGTTCTGCTGGGCCTGGTCCCATGGCCCCTCCCCACTGCCTTCCTGATACCAGGATGTGAGCAGCAACGAGCTCCAGTCCCTGCCTGCGGAGCTGTGTGGCCTCTCTTCCCTGCGGGACCTCAATGTCCGGAGGAACCAGCTCAGTACACTGCCCGAAGGTGAGGAGAATGAAGAATTGGAGAGGAGGTGTTTGTGTGTGCGTCCCAGTCGGCTCAGGCTGTGGTAACGAAAACACTGCAGACCGGGTGGCTTATACATGGCAGGCATTCATTTCTCACAGTTCTGGAAGTTGAAGTTCAGGATCTGGGTGCTTCCACGGTCAGCGTCTGGCGGGTCGCTTTTCCTGGCTGCAGACTGCCGGCTCCTCGTGGTACTCCCCAATGGCGGAGAGTAGAGACAGCCTTCTGGGGCCTCTTTGATAAAGGAGCACAAATCTCACTGATGAGAGCTCCACCCTCATGATCGCAATTCCTTCCCTAAGGCCTCGCTTCCTAATCCCATCACTTTGGGGGTTAGGATTTCAGCAGAGGATTTTTTGGGGGACACATTCAGTCCATAACAGTGTATGTGCTTTGAAAAAGTTACAGGCCAGGAATCTTCAGAGGAGAATTACACTTTCATTGCCCAGGCTTTTGCAGTATATAAAACAAACTATAAACAATCTGATTTGATCTTGACCTAGCAACCCTCTGAGGCTGGCAGGGCACAGATGAGCAGCTCTGTTAGAAATGTGGACATAGGCACAGAAGGGGAGCTGGTGGGTGCATCAGCTCCAGGTAGACTGGCAAGGTCAGAAGGGGCCTTCAAGGTCACCCAGCAGCCCTGCTCACCCCAGCAGGGGCTCTCAAACACCTGAGTCAGGGGATGCTCTGCCACTCTGCCCGGAGATGCCGGGGCCAGTGCCAGGGCCCAAGGGGCCGATTTAATAAGCTCGCTGTGATGCCACTCCAAAGCACGCATGCCTTTTCAGCAGGCAGCAGCATATGTTTGTGTCTGTGTGTGTTGTGTGTGTTGTTTATGTTTTGTGTGTGTCTGTGTGCATGTGTATGTGTGTGTGTTTGTTGTGTGTGTGTCTGTATTTGTGTGTGTGTTGTGTGTGTTATTTGTGCGTGTTTGTGTCTGTGTTGTGTGTGTGTCTGTGTTTGTGTCTGTGTGTGTCTCTGTGTATGTGTGTGTGTGCTGTGTGTGTGTGTGTGTATGTGTGTAGTTTGTGTGTGTGTGTGTGTGTGTGTGTGTATGATTCCTGTGTTTTAGGTTGGGAACAGGTCGATGCGGGTGATGTGACTAAGATCTGGGGCCATCTCTTAGGGATTTAATGGCTTCTTGAGGAGAGACAGTCATAGGGAAGTTTTGTGGGCAGATTCCCTGGACGGGGGCTAGAGGGAGGTGGCACTGGACTCTGCTTGGGGGCCTGGGGAAGACTTCACCGGAGATGCAGGCGCAGTGGGAGCCGGCCACTGAAGGAGAATTCCCCACCCTTCTGCATCCCGGCAGAGGACCCAGCATGTGCAAAGCATGGGGTTAGGAAGGCCTGTGCCGTGCTCAAGTGTGAACTTGGTTTTGAAGAACAAGGAGGGAGTGAGGTGGTCATCCACTTTCCCTGTCTCCCCGCTCCTTGACCCTTTCTGCACCTGCCCTCTTCCTTCCCAGTCAAAAGGGGTAGGAAGGGCTCCCTCTGGGCCATCAAAAGAAATCCCAGCAAATGCCCCAGGGACAGAGGCAAGAGCAATGAGTTCCATGAATCTGGGATGTCTGGAAAGATCCACCGAGGTGGTGACGCTTGAGCTGAACCTTGAAAGATGCGTGGATGGGGAAAATGGAGTTCTCCCAACTGTGCAAACAGCACCTGGGAAGGCTCAGAAGCCGAGGGCCCGCAGGGGTGGGCAGTGAGGTGGGAAACGTGCGTGGAGCCAGGTCATGGAAGCCTTGCTCGTGCTGGGTTAGGGAGCTGTGGTTTTTATTCTGTGCCTAGGGCCACCGTGAATCCAGACTGTGCCTTTCTAAGATGAGCAAAAGGCATCTTTCCCTGTGGGCAGGCAGCGCTTCACGCAGGGTGCACTGCTGGGCCCATGCTGGGGAGAGGGGACTCCCGGGCAGGCACAACCGGCTCAATGTCGGCAGCCCTGGCTGCATGTCATGGGAGGTGTTTGAGCAGGGTTTGTGTCTTGTGCTGATCATTTGAAAATGGAGGGTGGGTTCGAGTGTGGAGTGGGCAGGCGAGGAGATGACGAGGGACAGACAGGGCTGGGCGGGACCTGACGTCCGCATGGGCCTTCCAGGGGAGGCTAAGCCGATGTCCGGATGGGCCCCCTCAGGGAAGCTCGCTTAGACTGTGGACCAGAATCGTGTGGAAAGAGGAGCAGGGAGGTTGTTCCGGGGAATGACTTGAGCCACCCAGGGGAGACGCTGTGCTAGGCCCAGGGTGACTAGCCAGCCGGAGCCAAGGGCAAGGGAGTGAGCGTGAGGCCCCAGGCCTGAGCACGCTCCTGACTTTTCCCTTGCCCACCCGCTCCAGAGCTGGGGGACCTCCCTCTGGTCCGCCTGGATTTCTCCTGTAACCGCGTCTCCCGCATCCCGGTCTCCTTCTGCCGCCTCAGGCACCTGCAGGTCATTCTGCTGGACAGCAACCCCCTACAGAGCCCACCTGCCCAGGTGAGGCAGGGGCCTGGGGGGCCACAGGGACAGGGGCGTGGCTGGGCAGGAGTAGGGTTGGTCCCCTTGGGCAGCCGAGCAGGATCCGGGGAGCTGCCCTCCCTGCCAACTCCCCAGCATGTGCTGCCCTGCACACAGGTCTGCCTGAAGGGGAAACTTCACATCTTCAAGTACTTGTCCACAGAAGCTGGGCAGCGTGGGTCAGCCCTGGGGGACCTGGCCCCTTCTCGGCCCCCGAGTTTCAGTCCCTGGTAAGTCCTAGGTGGGGAGGAAGGAAGCCCTGGGATACTGAATGCCCCTTCCTGGCCCCAGGTACCCCCTGCTTTCTGGCAGGAGGATGGGGGGCTGCTGTCCAGCATCAGGCTGACCAGATCTCCCTGGCTGGCCCCAGCCCTGCAGAGGATCTGTTTCCGGGACATCGGTATGATGGTGGGCTGGACTCAGGCTTCCACAGCGTTGATAGTGGCAGCAAGAGGTGGTCTGGAAATGAGGTAAGGGTGTCCTGTCCATGGGAAATTGGGGGTGTCATCCCTGGGATAGGACCTCTGAACTGGGGACCTCCAAATTGCAGGATACCAGGCAGAGGCTGGAGCTGTCCTCTTCCCTCTGCCCAGCATCCCCGGAAAGGGCTGGCTCAGCAAAGACCCTGAGCTTAGTCCCACACAGGACCCCAGGCCCCGAGCCCCCATGTGCAGAGAGGCCATCTCCCATCTCTGCCTCTGCCTTTACAGTCAACAGATGAATTTTCAGAGCTGTCATTCCGGATCTCAGAGCTGGCCCGGGAGCCCCGGGGACCCAGAGAACGCAGGGAGGACAGCTCAGGTGAGTAGCAGGGCTGGCTGGGAGCTGGGCTGGACCAGGGCCTGGGTCCCCACTCACTTGCTGACATGCTGGCCTCCCCAGCGGACGGAGACCCTGAGCAGATTGACTTCATCGACAGCCACGTCCCGGGGGAAGATGAAGAGCGAGGCACTGTGGAGGTGAGAGCCCAGCTGTGCTTCTCCCAAGGGAGGGGAGCTAGAGGAGGGGACAGGGCAGCCGTGGGCACAGGCCTGCTCTCAGCTGCTCTGCTGTTCTCTCCTTAGGAGCAGCGACCACCCGAATTAAGCCCCGGGGCAGGGGACAGGGAGAGGGCACCAAGCAGCAGGTATCCCAAGCCCTGAAACTGATGCCACTGCCTGATTCTCCCACCCCCCAGCCCCCTCCTTCCCTGACCGCAGGGTCTGCCCCTCTCACCCTGTCTTGGTCCCTCAGGCGGGAGGAGCCGGCAGGGGAGGAGCGGCGGCGCCCGGACACCTTGCAGCTGTGGCAGGAGCGGGAACGGCGGCAGCAGCAGCAGAGCGGGGCATGGGGGGCCCCCAGGAAGGATAGGTGGGGCCCAGGGCTGCCCGGGGCTGTTGCTGGACACTGAGCCCTGGAAATGGAGCCACCGAGCCCCGCTAAGCCGTTCTGCCTCGGGGCTAGCTGACCCCATCTCTCCTTGTTCCAGCCTCTTGAAGGCAGGGCTCAGGTCTGCTGCGGGAGGAGCCACCGCCATGTCTACTCAAGCCACGCACAAGTAGGTTTCCTGCCAGCATCCGGTCCCCACTCCTCTTCCCATGACCATCCCTCTAACTCCCTTTTGTCTCTCCTCAGCGGCCCGCCTAAGTCCAGTGCCTCCCAAGTGGGAGGTACAGCGGGGCAGGGAGCCCCCGCCCCTGCCCCCGCCTCCCAAGAGCCCCTTCCCATAGCTGGACCAGGTGGGACAGGGACTTTGGGAGGAGGATGGGGCCTGTGTTGGTGAGGGCTGGTTGGGAGAGAGGGACACAGAGGGGATGCCTGTCTCACCTGTCCCTGTCGCTATGTCCCTGGTTCTGGCCCCAGCAACAGCACTTGCTCCGAGGCCACTTGGCTCCATTCAGAGACCAAACAGCTTCCTCTTCCGTTCCTCCTCTCAGAGTGGCTCAGGTGGGTGTCCTGCCCTCCCCAGTGCTGACCCAGTGCTTGCTAGCAGCAACTGCTACATCACCCTTCTGCCCTGGGAGCCCTCTGGGTCTGTTGTACCTTTGTGTTGAAAATCCCACAAGCAAGCCGGGTGTGGTGGCTCACAGCTGTAATCGCAGCACTTTAGGAGGCCAAGGTGGGAGGATCTCTTGAGCCCAGGAATTCAAGACCAGCCTGGGCAACATAGCGAGACCCCATCTCCATGAAAAAGAAAAAGAAAATCCCACAAGCAGAGAGGCAGGAGGTGTGGGTGCCAGGCCACCGGGACCCAGCTACAGAGTCAGTGGTGAGCAGTGGCGGCGGCCCCATGCCCCCCTTTTTCTCCTAGGCCCTTCCTCACCAGACTCTGTCCTGAGACCTCGGCGGTCCCCCCAGGTTCCAGATGAGAAGGACTTAATGACTCAGCTGCGCCAGGTGAGCAGAGCTGGGAGCTGTGTGGGCAGGGACCTGGGCCGGGCACCTCCTTGGGTTGCTGTCCTTGGGACCAGCGTCCCTCCACATCCTCCGTGCCCACTCTGGCACCTCCCCTGAGGACAGAAGGGGACAGGCACAAGTTCCCTGCTGGCCCTGAGCTCCCCACTCTCCCTGCCTCCCAGATACCTCTCCTTCCCTGACCCCTGCTCTATGCGGTCTACACTCCCAGGTCCTTGAGTCCCGGCTCCAGCGGCCCCTGCCCGAGGACCTGGCCGAGGCTCTGGCCAGCGGGGTCATCCTGTGCCAACTGGCCAACCAGCTATGGCCGCGCTCTGTGCCCTTCATCCATGTGCCCTCTCCTGCTGTGGTCAGTTGGGGCCGGGGAAGAGGTGGGGAATGGGCTGGGGCACCTGTGGCCCCTCCCTTACCACGTTTTCTTCTTTCACGCACCCCAGCCAAAACTCAGTGCCCTCAAGGCTCGGAAGAATGTGGAGAGTTTCCTAGAAGCCTGTCGAAAAATGGGAGTGCCTGAGGTATAGGGGCCGCTTTCTAAAGAGTGGTGGCATGCCGGGCTCAGCCAAGCGTGTGGCATGGATGGCGGGCTTCCATTCGCAGCGGGTGTCTGCTCTCAGATGGAGGCACAGGCTGCCTGTGCCCTGCCCGGCATGCCCCCTGCCCTGCATGTCACCTGTCCTACACGTCCCCTGCCCTGCAGGCCCCATCTTGTCCTGCATGTCACCTGCTTTGCACAACCCCTGCCCTGCATGTTGCCTGTCCTGCACTCCCACTGCCCTGCACTCCCGCTGCCCTGCACTCCCCCTGCCCGGCACGTCGGCATGTGGGCATGGTTCTGGCCCCAGCACGTGAGGGCGGGGTGGGAGGGACTGTCCTGCTGCTGACATCTGTCCCTTGTCCTTGTCCACCTGCTCTCCTCTCCCCCAGGCTGACGTGTGCTCGCCCTCGGATCTCCTCCAGGGCACTGCCCGGGGGCTGCGGACCGTGCTGGAGGCCGTGAAGCGGGTGGGGGGCAAGGCCCTACCGCCCCTCTGGCCCCCCTCTGGTCTGGGCGGCTTCGTCATCTTCTACGTGGTCCTCATGCTGCTGCTCTATGTCTCCTACACTCGGCTCCTGGGTTCCTAGGACCCAAAATCAGCCCTCCCTTACCCCTTTCCCTCCCCCCTTCTATTTATAAGGCCCCTGCTCCACCCGACCCCACCTGCGGTGCCTTCAGCCCTGACCAAAGACACTAGTGCACCCCCTTCACAGACACTGACCTCAGAGGCCCCACTCTGGTGCCCCCAGACCCTGGGTCCCCAGCCTCTGGCCTCCCTCCGGTAGCCCCATGAGTCCCCACCTCTCAGTGCTGACGGTGCCTTCATGTCCCCGCCGGCCCTGTCCCTGCTCTCTGTGCCCCGTGAGGTGTGGCAGGAACTAGAGTCTCCCCCTTCCTCCTGTGCCCTCCCCTTTCCCCCGAACGGCTGCTATGCGGGGGCTAAATTATCTCTATTTTGTAGAGAGGATCTATATTTGTAGAGGTGCGGGGCCCAGGCCGGGTCCCTGTCTCTGTGTATAAACTGTACAGACCGTGACCGCCTTGCCTGTGTGTGTATGTGTGCGCACGTCTGCTCCACGTGGCAGTGGCTGTGGCCATGGCTCTGTGCCCACCAGCATCTCCCTTCTGAGATGCCAGCCTCTCTTGCTCCCGGAGCCTCCGCCTCCCCCCGTGTCATCTCCCTTCTGTTATTGCTGACAGCTTTTTTGCGTCTCATTTGTCACGGAGCCCTGAGCGCATGGTGATGCTCAGGTCTGCCCCCGACCCCCTGCCACAGGCCGGAAGCCACGGGGGGGCCCCCTGGGGAAGCTAACCCGGCCCCTTCCCCCAGGAGTCACTGTGCCAGCCCCACCACATCCTGGAAGAGGAGGGGGCCCCGGGAAGGGGCCTCCCCTACATCGCTGCTGTCGTCCACGCCCTGCTGGACCGGCCTTAGGGGTGAAGGTGGGGTCAGGGCCCACCCCGCCTGGGACCCCGGGAGCAGAAGACGCGCCTGGGCTCCACGCTCTGAGACAAGCACTCGGTGAGGGCAGCCTGGGTCTGGGCCCCCTTGGCCTGCGGGCCTGGCTGCCTCTGGGACCGAGGGTCTGGGTGGAAGGACCACGGGTGTCGCAGGTGTCGTGTCAGCTGCAATAAACAGAAGCGAGAAGCCCTCTGGGTGGCCCTCAGGTGTAACTGTGTCTGAGAGCACGCGCGTCGCGGGATTGTGGGGGGGGGGGGCCTCTGTGTCCGGAATTCACCGCCCGGTCGCCAGGGGGCGCCCGCGGGAGCCCGGCGGGGGCACGCGCCACGTGGCCGGGAGACGCACAGGGCGCCGGCGTCGCCGCGAGGCCTCTAGGGTGGGTTCGCCAGGAGGGCTGGTTCGCGCCGCGCCGCAGAGGGAGGCTGAGCAGGCCGGGCCGGGCGGCGGGTACACTGCGGTGCAGCCCTGCGCTCAGGAACGCGGAATGTTGCCCTGGTCGCCGCCACGGTGGGGCGCGGGCCCGGAGGAGGCGCCCGAGGGACCAGGCCTTGCGGCGGGCAAGGACCAGGGCCAGCCCTGGAGCTCCGGAGCGGACGCCCCCAGGGATCTGGGGACATCCCCATGGGACAGGTGAGGGGCTCGGCAGGAGCCGCGGGGGGACAACGACTGGGGACCTCCATGCCTTCACCACGCGCTCTGCGGAGGTTTCTCCATTGTCCTTGCCGGAGTTTGGGTCCCTCGGCCTCCCTTGCACCGGGCACCCTTGGTCTCCAGGGGAAGGTGCGTGGGGGCGGTGTGACTGCAGCCTCAGTCCCTGCCCCTCCAGGCCACGGCCCCCATCCCGTAGCCCTTCCTGGACCTGGAGAGAGCAACTGCCGCTGCGCCACCACCCACCAGGCCCAGCCACTGAGCAACCCCCCGGAGCCCCAGGTAGGACGAGTCCTGCTGCCTCTACTACCCCCAAGAGCCTCTCTGACTCTGAGCCTGTTTTAATCCCCAAGTGTCCCCCCAGCTCCCTGTTCCCCCCAGGTGGCCTGGGAGGTGGACCCCTCGAGGATGACTCCACTAGCGCCCTGGGACCCCAAGTACGAAGCGAAAGCGGGCCCTCAGCCGGTGTGGGTGAGTTGAGGGCAAACCTGTGGGGCTGGCTGGGGTGTTCAGGGAGCTGCACGGTGGCCTGAGGCTCCAGTGGTCTGTCCTCCTCATCCTAGGGTGCCAACTGTAGCTCAGGAACCTCGTTCTCAGGCCGGACGTTGTGTCACCCCTCGTTCTGGCCGCTGTATGAGGCAGCCTCGGGCAGGGGTCTCAGACCTGTGGCCCCTGCCACAGGGCATTGGAATGGACAGCAGGCGCACTCAGATGCAGGTACCTCCCTTGGTCCTCTGGGGGTACAAGGCTGCCCCAACTCCTCCCAGAACCAGTGCCCGGGGTGGGAGCCCACAGTCTGCCACCCTAGTGGTGTTTCCTTCTAGGGTTCCCAGTGATGTGCTGTGAAGATGTCTTCCTCTCGGACCCTCTGCTGCCCCGGGGGCAGCGTGTCCCCCTGTACCTGTCCAAGGCCCCCCAGCAGGTGAGAGCTCTTCCCCCTCCCTGGCCTTACCCCAGCCTCCAGGCGTGCCTGGCAGGAAACATGTCCCATTCTCTCTCCTCAGGTGATGGGCTCCCTGAAACTGCTGCCGCCGCCCCCCATTATGTCTGCCTGGGTCCTCCCCCGCCTGTCACCCTCCCGGGGCCCCTCCACCGCCTGGCTCAGTGGGCCGGAGCTGATCGCTCTCACTGGCCTACTGCAGATGAGCCAGGGGGAACCCAGGCCCAGCTCCTCTGTGGCTGCCACACCCCCTGCTGGCCCCCCAGACCCTACCTCTGACCCACCAAGCCCCTGTGGTAGCCCCAGCGGTTCTCAGGGTGCTGACCTCTCTCTCCCACAGACCCCGGACACCCATTGTCCATAGCCTTCTCGGGGCAGAGTGGGCTGGTTGTGTTGACAATAAAGCAGTGTTGGTTTGCAAAACAGGCTCCATGTGGCTGGGAGCAGAGTAGGGCATAGAGGCAGGAATGGGGTCTCTTTCTGTCCCACTGCAGATCACCCCCTGCTGTGTTAGGCGGAGGATGGGGGTATCCGTGACCTAAGGCGTTTCTGGGCTGACGGGACAAAGCCCCTTTAATGAGTGAGTGGGTGGTCTGCATGGCAGTGCAGAGCTGAATTTATAGGAAGCAAGGAGCCATAAACTGCCAGGTGGGGGAGTAAGTAGGGGCACCTCACTTTTAGGGGGCACTAGCGGTAAGATCCCTGGTGCTCCCACACCTCTTGTGCTGGGGCTCCCGGAGTTCAGTTCTGGGCTGGGTAGGGTAGTTGTTTGGCTCAGAGGAGACAGAACGCACTGCAGGTGTGTGGGGGAGGGTGCCGGTCCACAGGGATGTCACCATTGGCGGAAAGGTGGCCCCGCCACAGCCGACCTGAGACTCTAGAGATTCTTGCACGAACTCTGCAGAGAAACAGAGGATCAGGGCTTCAGCTGAGAAAGCCCAGAAGTGTGTAGTTTCAGTGGTTTGGGCGGGGATGGGTTCTAGAATTTTCTCCCATAAAATAGCCCAACTTCTTGGAGAACCTCCTACTCAAGACTTAGGTGCCACAGCTGGAAGGGACAGAGTGGGCAGAGACCCCAGCTTGTTGCCCTGCAGGTCACTTGTCCGAGGTGGCATCTGGGTCTTAAAGCCCCTCCCGTGGTGGGGGGTTAGGAGGCAGGGTGGGGGGCATTACAATACCACTTCCTCCTATCCCTCCCTCAACCACCCCGCAATCAGTCAGCAGGAGAGAGCTGCCTGGGTCTCAGGTCTCCTCACCGGCTCCTCCGGGGAGTTCTAGAACTCAATGTCCCTGTAGCTATGCGGGTGGAGCGTGCAGGCCCTGGGGACATCACCAAGTGCCCCCAGAGAAAGGACCAGGTCCAGGTCGACATAGCTGAGGCAGCTTGTCAGGGGCTCTGGCCTGGCAGTGCCTGTTCGGAGGCTCTCGGGCCGATAACTTGATGCACACTTCCTCCCCAGCCAGCTCCGAGGGGGGCAGGAGCAGCGCTGAGCCCCTACCCATCCCCAGCCAGCCCCCACATCATGATGGGCGCTCCTTGACCTGGGTCCAGGCTCCTGAGCCCGGACTTGTAGGAATGGTCCACATGGGCTCGTAGTCACTCCCCACTCCCTTGGTTATGTAGCCCCCCACCCTGCCCCTTGGGATAGGAGGCTGCTGCCCCCAGCCTCGCCAAGGTCTTGAGAGCTGCTTGCTTGATCCCCTCTCGCAGACACCCCTGATGGCTCAGGCCACTTGACTGGGCTGCAGAAGCCGGGGTCTCAGGGATACGGAGTCTGAAGATGCTCATAGGAGGGTCCCTGAGCGCCTGGGCCTCATTGTGCCCGGAGAACTTTTTTTTTTTTGAGACGGAGTCTAGCTCTGTTACCCAGGAGTGCAGTGGCTGATCTTGGTTCACTGCAACCTCCGATTCCCTGGTTCAAGTGATTCTCCTGCCTCAGCCTCCTGAGTAGCTGGGATTACAGGCATGTGCCACCACGCCCGGCTAATTTTTGTATTTTTAGTAGAGATGGGGTTTCACCATGTTGGCCAGGCTGGTCTCGAACTCCTGACCTCAGGCTATCCTGACCTCAGGCGATCCGCCCACATTGGCCTCCCAAAGTAATGGGATTACAGGCGTGAGCTACCGCGCCGGAGGCCCGGAGAACTCTAAACCTGCAAACCCTTTAATGTTTGAACTTTCGGTGACCTGGGGCCGGGGCGATCCACGGAGAAACCACAGCCACAAGCCCCCGGGGGCCCCGGCAACCCGGGGCTCGGGCGTCACCGCGCGCCTCGAGCAGGGCGTTGTATCACGCCTGCTGCTCCGCCTCGCCTGCCGCCGCCACGCGCAGGCTGTTGTTGTGGGTGTAGAGGACGATCAGGTGGTGCTGGCGCGTCTGCGCGCTTGTTGATGGTGCACGCGCCCGCCAGGCTCAGGCTGAGCTGGGGCCGCGCTCGGCCCGCGCGAAACTTGTGCTCGCTCTCAGAAGACTCGGGACGTGGGTCTGCGCGCAGGTGGCGGCAGAGTCGCACGTCTGCAGGGCAGGCCCAGGGTAGCGGCTGGCTGAGGGGCACGGCGGCCATTCCCGGCTCTCCCCGGGGCCGCCGCCCGTGGGCTTCATTCGGGGGCCAAAGGCAATAAAGTGGCTGCAGGAGAGGCAGAGATGGCTGGGTCTCGTGTCCTGAGCGCGGGGAGAGGCCAGCAGGGGTGGGGGTGAGTTGGTGAACTCGGGCAGGGAGTCCAGCGTCTTGATGTCCACCGTCTCTCCTGGGCTCCTGACTGGAAGTTTGGGGCAAGGGCTCTAAGCACAGCGAGTGTCCCGGTGGCTGTTGCCCGTGGCCTGGGCTCCCCACTACATCCCTCCCTCAGCCGACCGCTCCGGAACCCCCGCCCCACGAGACGAATCCTCACGTCGCCCGGGCGCTGGAATTTGAGTAGGGAAGTCCAAGAGAGGCGGCCTCGACCCCAAGACAGCCTTTACAGGGGCAGGGAGCGTGGGGGCGTCTCTACCGATCAGCTGACTGCGGTCCGGACACGTTGTCCGGGCAACCGAGAAAGCCTCCGTGTGAGGCCAGTGTGATCGGACTAGTGGCAGCGGTGGTGGCGCTGGCGATTAGAGGGCGACGGAGCGGGGCCTCCACGCACCCTGCCGGCTCCTGCCGCGCCCCCCTCGGCCTATAGGTGTCCTTCCTGTGTGTACCCCCTCCCCATCCAGGAGTGGTTTTGCGCCCTTCCAAGTAACCCAAGGAGCCACCGTCACTGAGCACTACGCTGGATTATTTCTGAGCTGGAGATTTCTTGAGGGTTTGGGGTGATAGGTGACTTGGAATAAGTAGGTTCAGGGGGTAGTCCCTGTGCACAGACCATACTCACTGGGAACCCAGTCAGGTGGCCACTGAAGGAGACCTCGGAGGAAGAGGCCATCTCTCAGGAAGACCCCCTCGGGCTGCCCCATTGCTCTGGGCCCCTCCTCACCACCACTGCCCAAAATGCCATCCCGGGACCACCTGAAGGCTCTGACCATGGATGTGTGGACTTCCTGGTGGAGGTACCCTTTGCTTCTTGAAAAAATTGCGATTGGGCTGGGGACTGGACATTTTTGCACTCAGTTCTGATCCAAGGACCACTGACCTCCCCCCACCCAGGGGGATGGGGGTGAAGGTGCACAAGACAAACCAGCAAGTGACACCTGGCGGGAACTTAAAGGACCCTGAGATATCACCCAAGGCGACTAAGGTGCCTAAAGGGGGAAGCTGAGAGTCAGGGAGGAGAGGCCAACGTGCAGCCCCCATAAAGATGGTGTTCAGGGAGGAGCTCCCTTAGGGAAGGGACAAGGTATGACAAAGACAGAACAAGAGAACAGAAGCAAGGACCCAGACCTAGTGCAAGGGCCAGGGCAGCCTGAGCAGCACGGGCAGGGCTTCCCACCATGCTTCCTGCTTCCTGGGGAAGGGGCCCCACGTGAGTGGAAATTTGGGAGACAAGTGCCGTGTACATGGAGCTGGGGTCCTTGCACACCTATTCCAAGCTCACACTGAGAGGGAGATGCAGGGAACCAACCAGCACCCAGCCAGCATGCAGGTGGGACCCAGGGCTTGCTCCAGGTGACCCCTGGTAAGCCAAAGCCCCACTGGGGTGCAGGAGAGGCTCGCAGCACAGGAGGTGTGGTGTGGGGCGGGGCTTGGCAACTGCCCAGTGGTAGGTGTTGGCCAGAGAGGCAATGGCTTCGTAAATGGCCACCAAAACTGGACTGTGTTCAAGGCCATAGCCCCCACATGGCCAAGGGCCTTGATACAGGCACCATGTGCAAAGGGGCAGGGACACAAAAGACATGTGCATACCCCTCCCCCTCCCAGTCCTGCTGCTGCCTCAAGGAGGCCACCAAAGGGCCCCTGTCCCTGCTGCACTCCTGGCCCAGGAGCCTTTTTTACTCCCTGAGGCTTGAAGATACCTGAGGAAGATCTCTTTATACCTTCCCCTTCCCATTCCTCATCAACCAGGTCCCCCTGCAGCACCCTTCCTTGTGAAGTCACAGCTGCTATGACAGTGACCAGCTCCAAACCACCCTGTCACTGAACCTTGGGTGCTAGGTGATGCATGGGCAGGAAAGGCAGGGATCTGAGGGTCTGGTGTCTGGGCAAGCCTCAGGGGTGGGGTGGGTGCTGATCAATGCCAGGTGATCGGACCCCCTGAGTACCAGGACAAGCCTGGAGTCATGCAACTGGCCTACATCAGTTGCCTTGGCAACACACTGCCCTTGGTCCTACCCCGAAAATATTTATTTCAGCCGGTAGCCCTGGTAACTTGAGTGGCTCCCCAGGGACAGGAAGTGGCAGAACCTCAGCTCTGCCTCTCCCGACCTGAGGGGTCCACTTTTCATCCGTCAGGGACGGGGCACTGCGTTCTCAGCCCCTATGGAAGAATGTTATGGGGTTGGGGGAATCCACAGGGAAGAGACTAGGCTGTTCCAGCGCGCGCCTCCTTCCTCAGCCTGAGGCCTTGCTCCTCTGTGGAAAGCAACACAGGGACAGAGCCACACATTCAGCCCCTACCCTCAGCCCTGCTCCCATCTCCTGGCCTGCAGGTCTGACCTGCAAGCTCCAATGTGGAGACACTTGGGGGCTGACTCCTGCTTCCTCACATGGGGATGGCCCACAGGTGACCAGCTGAATGCTGGGGCCATGCTAGAGGACTGCTGTCAGCAGAGCATGGTCCCCGCATTGGCCAGAAGACTGGTGTGAGCCCAGGTGAGTCACTCTAGCTCCGTGGTGTGTGCAGTGGGTTTGAATCTGCAGCTACCAGGCAATGTTTTCTCCATTTCCTCTCAGGCCAGGCCTTTCTCCATTCTTTGCTACTCTCCAGGAGAGGCGGCTCATTGGAGTGCTGCAGCCTGAGCTGCTGAGGCTGCCCCCAGCCAAGGAGGGCAGCTCCTAGTGTCAGCCTGTGCCCAGAGAACCCTGGGGCCTGAGGCTGACCTGGCGTTAACTTCTTACTGCTCATCTAGCTCTGGCCAGCGAGCAGGCTGGAGTCCTTGTGGGCTGGAGAGGAGGGAGTCTGTAGGGAGGACCCGGGTCTGGACCCAGACAGTGAAGAGATGCTGGGACACAGTATGGGGTGACAGAAGCGGGGGAAAGCCCTTCGGTTTAGCCTCAGTTCCAAACCTCGGTGGTCCTGGCATAAGGGAAGGGTGATGGAAGCTGGGGGAAAAGAACAGAAAGGCTCCTCCCCCTAATACACCATAACAGATTCCAGCTGCCCTCCCTCCAGCTCTAAGCAGAAAGGAAAGAACTGGTAAGAGTATTAGGTAGAGGGACACAGAAATAATCTAGGGTGGAGAAGAGGGGAGAAGGAGAAGAGATGGAACGTGCAAAGGTCAGGGAGCGAAGCAGGAGACTACCCAGGAGACAGAAGGAGGGCAGAGGCTGGGAGAAGAACAGGAACAGAAAGGATGGGTCCTGATTTTTGGAAAAGACAGGGATGCCAAGCCCGGCCTAGAAAATAGCAGCAGCTAGAGGTATTTCCAGAAAAGTCTTCAAAGTAAATACATCAATCACCCAATTCCCATATCTCTTTGCTGCTCTCTGTGGAAGACCCAAGAATGAACGGCCACGGGGCCAGGGCAATGGTGGAAAGGGAGGGGCCTCTCCTGGCCTTGGGCCAAACAGCAAGGCAGCCTCTGCCCAGCCAGGTGAGGTGTTTGCTACCCACCCCCTGACCAGGTCTGTCTTGTCACCACACAAATAGCCCAGACACCACGGCTGTTGCCACAACATCCCCAGGTGGAAAGAGCCTGGGGCAGAGAATGTCCCAGACCCAGGAGGGGTCTACTTCCACCTCCACGTTGGCACCCTCCTTTGCCCACCCCAACCCCAAGTGGGCATCCCCCTCACATCAAACAAACTCCAGTCCACAGCAGTGGCGGCCCCTCTCCCGCCACGCTTCTTCTCGTTGCTAATGCAGGACTCTTGTTTAGACAGGGACCAGCTGTGCTCTGTCTCTGGCCAATGGCAGCATCATCACTGGCCCAGGCAGTCCAGCCCAGCAGAGCCAGGTCAAGGATCAGTCATGTTGACTGACCTGCAACCCTTCAAAGTGGCCTGAAGCAAAACCACGAGAGCCGTTTTCTCTTTCGTTCAAATGCAGTTCTTTTCTAACACTGCCTGCAATGAGCTTTGGTGCAGAGATTTGGGGATGGGGAGGCACATGGAGAAAAAAAAAAAGACCAGGCAATTGCACAAAGCCTTTCCCTGGAAAACCCAGGCTCTGGGGATGGTGGGGGTCAGGACACATAGCTGCCCCCCTCCAGCCCTGGAGCTCTGGCTTTGATGGTCGAGGCACAGATGGGGATTCATCCCATTCCCCACATGAGAGCAGTCTGGGAGCGGGAGATCGGCTGGGTGTGTGTATATATGTATGTATGTGCATATAGATAGATCTATTTATATATAATAGGCTATATTAGAAAATCCTCTCTATGTATAAATATAAAACACTGGTATCCAAACATGACACCAACAGCTAACTAAAGTGCTTGACAGGAGCTGGGACCGGGTGAGCTCAAAGGTAAACCGCTCATCCTGGGCGCTGGGGAAGCAAAACAATGGGGGACCCCTTCAGCAGGGGGTGCTGCAGGAGGAAAGTATGTGCTGGCCAAGCTGGGCCACCAAGAGCACTTGGGCCACCTGGGCCTTCTGGCTCCCGGGACTGTCTGGTCACTGCCCTGTCAACACTGTGCTTCGTGTTTCCCCTACCTTCCCCACTGTGATCCCATCCACGAGGAGCACAGCGCTGGTGAGCTGGGCCAAGGGAAGAGCTGTTCCCACGGGGGAAGGCTGGCCAGTCTGTGCTCGCAATGTCCTCCACCCACAGGGCTGGGAGTGGGGGAGCACTGTGCAGCGAGAGCAGGGGAGCAGGGGGGCTGTCCTAACTGATCATTTGAAAAAAATCCCTCCCCTCAACCATCACTCCTCCAGGCCAGGCCCTGCCCGTACTCCTCCTGGGCTTCCTGCCTGGGTGGGGGTGGGACGGGGGAGGGGAGCAGAGGCTTTGTGGAATCTGAGGACAGCCACCTTTCACCTGTAGGCCCCAAGCAAAGCATTAGCACCTCCACCATCCCCAAGGCCCATAGAAACACCACAGGTAAGTGGTCACCAGAGCTCTAGGGAGCAGAGGGCCCCAGAAGGCAGGGAAGAGGCCCCCCAAAAACACAGTGCTACAAGAAGGGGTTGGTGGTTGGAGGCTTGGAGGCAAATGGGCTTGATGAAGGTCCAGTCTGGAAAGAAAGAACAACACATTTTCCAGTTAGGGGAGAGGAGCTGGAAGTTTAGAAGAAAGGCAGCCAGGAGTCCTTTCTCCTGAAAAATCGCTATGCTGAGGGCAGTGGGAAAGTGAGGGAGATGAGGCCAGGCGTGGTGGCTCATACCTGTAATCCCAGCACTTTGGCAGGCTGAGGTGGGCTGATCACCTGAGGTCAGGAGTTCAAGACCAGCCTGGCCAACATGGGAAAACCTCTTTCTACTAAAAATACAAAAATTAGCCAGGTGTGGTGGTGCACACCTGTAGTCCCTGCTACTCGGGAGGCTGAGGCAGGAGAATTGCTTGAACTTAGGAGGTAGAAGTTGCAGTGAGCCGAGATTGGGCCACTGAAGTCAAGCCTGGGAGACAGAGCAAGACTGTCTCAAAAAAAAAAAGAAGGAAAGTGAGGGAGAAGGGAGCCAAGGGCAGGGTTGGAACGGCATGGGAGATGCCAGCGCCCAGAAGAGCTGAGGCCCAAGCTCAGCCCTGGCTTGGACAACGCAGACCTTCGTGAGGAAGGGGCACAGGGGCCACCTCACATCAGCCTCTTCTGGAAGGATTGTCCCAGAGGGAAAGCCCACTCACCGTACCACAGCACCCCTGCTGGGGTACTCACCATGAAGGGGTTGGTGGAGATCCCAACTGGCTGGCTCAGTGGCCTCTGCCCCAACTTGGCTGATCCTAAGTCCCCGAAGGAAGAGCCTGGGGGGCGAGAGCAGTCACTCAGCTGACACCAGCCCACCTTCCTGCAGGCAGACAGCAAGGGAGGCCCTCCTAAACTGAGGGAGTAAGGGAAGGGAGCAGTGGAAGTACCCGGGCGGGTCTGGTGCTTCCCTCGCCCGCCCCCCGCCCCCTGCTGGTCAGAAACGGCACTGCATGGGCTCTGATGAGGTCGGAGGGACAACTAACTGATCTCTATGCAGAGACTTGATGGGGTGAAAGGGGTTGTCCATTTGCAGCTCTTACCATTCTGCTGCTGAGCCAGCGGGGTCTGCGGGGGGAACAGCGGTGCTGGGAAGGAGCTGGCGAAGGCCCCGGTAGGTGGCACTGCCTGGGGGAAGCCAGACCCAGCACTGCTCATGCCAAAGCTTGGCCCTATGGAGTGAGAGACGAGAGGTTCAGGTGAACTTCTGGAAGGTGGGCTGGAGAACTGTTTTTCCTAAGTCCCTCTAAGATGGGAAAATGGGATATAGTTTTCCCCTGACATGAGAAGCAAGGGACCCAGCGGAAATACCCTGAACCAGCCATGGAACTCTGCTACTTCTCACACCACCAAACAACCCTGCCCTCTCCTTGCCCAGGGGTGCGTGGCAGGGAGGGCACAGTGGTTCCAGGCACGGGCATGGTGCAGGACTGGGCTAGCCTCCCACTACCTGCTAAACTGCAAAAACGGTGCAAACTTCTAACGCTGTCTGTGCCTTAGTTCTCTCATCTCTAAAATGGGGACAGTCCGTCTCCTAGGGCTGCTGTGAAGATTAAATCAGGGCCATAAAACCCTCAGCAATCGGCCCACCACACAGCTCTGCTGCGTTCACTGTTATTCCTCTCCCCCCGGCCTCGAGGCTTCAGCCAGCATGAGTCTGAAGGGAGAGCAGCAGAGGCTGGGGAGGGCTGGGGTGAGAGGAGACCACAGGCCTGGAACTGATGGAAGCAGGGAACAGCATGAGTGTTTCAGGTGGCTTAAGCTTCGGGGCACAGAAGAGATTGGGGCTGGGTGCCCAAAGGGACACTGCCGAGGGCTGGAGACAGGAGAATCGTTGCCACTGTTGGTCAACTTTAAAACAGTCTTCAGTGTGGTCTCCAGTAAGTAGTTGCCTGTGTGCTTCTAATTCTAAAATCTGGCTCTGTGACCTGGGTACTAGGTGGCCTGGCACCGTGTGGGCAGGGGAAGAACCAAGCTGTCTGCTTCTCCCGACAGCGTGAGACAAAGGGTTAAGTGACAGACTGTAGGGTAATGTGAGCCCTGGGAGTCTCAGATGGTCAGGACAAGGGACCATGCTCGAGGCTTACCTGGCGCCAAGCCATTGGGCTGGAATGGGTTGGTGGAAGGCAGCGGGGGCTGGGCGGCGGGAGCTGCAAAAGGGTTGGTGAAGGCTGCCCAGGTGGATTGGGGAGCAGAGGGAGAAAGAGATGGTTACTTTTTTTCTCACTTGCTTCATCCTGTGATGCCTAAGCATTCCTCTCAGTCTATCCCCTTCCCACCCTGTCCAGAGTCCCCAGACTCCTCCTGGCCTCAGGTCCCCTCCCCTGGGTCTCCACAGGCAGGACTTACCTCCAAAGGCCAGCCCTGTGCTGCTGCTGCTGCCCATCGTGACAGACTGGAGTTGGGGGACCTGGCTGGCCATCCCGAAGAGGCTGCGACACGGGGAGAGAGAAGTCATGCACAGCTGCCAGGGCCAATCAAACCTGAGTGAGGGGCCAGGAGATGCCAACCCACCTTGCTCTTCAGGGTGAGTGAGGGAGAGGAGGGGAAGGGAGAACCGCCAGGAGATGCCGATGGGGCTGGGAGGAGCAAGGCCAGGCTTCGGGCAGCTCTCCTGCCCTAGAGCACACTGTCCGTACCTACCTGCTAGGAACACCTGCAGTGGGCACCCCGGGTCCCAGGAAGCTGCCCATGTCTGTGAGGCTGTTTGGCTGACTGGTGGGTGCCAGCGGAGCGGCACCAAATGGAGTCCCCTGGCTGCTCCCTGGGCAGTTGTGGAAAATACAACAGGGAGAGCTGAGGTGAGACAGAGCGGGAGGGGCAGGAGAGGAGATGGAGATGGCGGTGGTGATGGATTGGAGTCGTGGCATGACAGGCGCCCACTGGGTTCTCTGAGCCAGCCCATTTTCCCAGGGACCACCCAGTTCAGGAGGTCTTGTCTCCTACCAAGAGTTCTGAGCAAGGTGACAGCCCAGTCCTTCTCCATGTCCCCTGCGCTCAAAGCTGTGCTTCGGAGAGGAAAGCAGCTCGTCCCTGGGTCAGGCTGTTCTCCTCCTGCTCCCGTTTGGCTTTCATGTCCCACTTTTCCCTCAAGAGATGGAAAAGCCTGTCCTCTCCTCAAACCCGCCTTTCCATTTATTAGAACGTGGCAGGGAGGGGCAGGCAGAGACAACATGGAGGACAGTAAGTCCTATCACGCTCAGGAGGCTTCTGGCCTGTGCAGCCTCCAGCCGTCAGCACTATCTCTTCCCCATGTAGCTGCCGCCTCTCAGGAGGCCGCCCCAATTCCCTGAGCCTGGACGCTCTGCTCGTGGCGCCAGCCCCGCTGCTGGGTTCTCCTGCCCTCCCTCCTCTTCACAGCCAAAAAGAAAAAGCACAGAGGGCAAGGCCCACATGGATATCTTACAAAACAGCCGAGGGCCAAGAGTCCTGGAAATTCCAGGCAATCTTGTCTCAGGGAAAGAGGTGGAGTCCCTGTCATTTTAAGAGAGCCTCCTCTTTGCGCATCATAGTCTCCTCTCTATCTCGGGACCCTATTGACCACACTGGGCTGCTGTGAATGTAAAAGAAGAGCCCAGATGGAAAAAGGCTTTATTGACAGGACGCGGTGGTTCGTGCCTATAATCCCAATACTTTCAGAGGCCGAGGAGAGCAGATTACTTGAGGTCAGGAGTTCGAGACCACCCTTGGCAACATGGCAAAACCGTCTCTACTAAAAATACAAAAATTAGCTGGGCATGGTGGCAGGTGCCTGTAATCCCAGCTACTTCAGAGGCTGAGGCAGGAGAATCACTCCAACCTGGGAAGCAGAGGTTGCAGTGAGCTGAGATCACACCATTGCACCCCAGCCTGGGCAGCAAGAGCAAAACTCCGTCTCAAAAAAAAAAAAAAAAAACCGGGGGCCGGGTGCTGTGGGGGCCCCCGCCATCCTTCCAGCAGGGGGGGGGGCTGAGACAGGTGGATCACGAGGTCAGGAGATCGACACCATCCTGGCTAACATGGTGAAACCCCGTCTCTACTAAAAAATACAAAAAACTAGCTGGGCGAGGTGGCGGGCGCCTGTAGTCCCAGCTATTTGGGAGGCTGAGGCAGGAGAATGGCGTAAACCCGGGAGGCGGAGCTTGCAGTGAGCTGATCCGGTCACTGCACTCCAGCCTGGGCAACAGAGCGAGACTCCATCTCAAAAAAAAGGAGATCTGGCTGGGTATGGTGGCTCACGCCTGTAATCCTAACACTTTGGGAGGCCAAGGTGGGCGGATCATGAGGTCAGGAGATCGAGACCATCCTGGCTAACATGGTGAAACCCCGTCTCTACTAAAAATACAAAAAAAAAAATTAGCCAGGTGTGGTGGTGGGCGCCTGTAGTTCCAGCTACTCAGGAGGCTGAGGCAGGAGAATGGCGTGAACCCAGGAGGCGGAGCTTGCAGTGAGCTGAGATTGCGCCACTGCACTCCAGCCTGGGCGACAGAGTGAGACTCCGTCTCAAAAAAAAAAAAAAAAAAAAAAAAAAGAGGGCGATCTTCC
>NC_045441.1:9362677-9373982 GCF_002776525.5 Piliocolobus tephrosceles | reverse complement strand
GGGCTTTCTAGATGAACGAGTGCTGGCTTCCAGCTTCCTCCTGGGAAAGGCTACAATGCCACTGTGCTTACTTGGTCATCAATCCTTTCTAATCCACAGGATGTAAGGCAGGCTAGAAAGCCAGCTGGCTGGGGTCAGGCCCAGTGGCTCACACCTGTAATCCCCACACTTTGGGAGGCTGAGGCAAGCAGATCGCTTGAGGTCAGGAGTTTGAGACAAGCCTGGCCAATATGGCAAAACCCTGTCTCTACTAAAAGCACAAAAATAAGCTGGGCATGGGGGTGCATACCTGTAATCCCAGCTACATGGGAGGCTGAGGCACCAGAATCACTTGAACCTGGAAGAGGAAGATTGCAGTGAGCCAAGATCAAGCCACTGCACTCCAGCCTAGGCAATAGGGCGAAACTGTTTAAAAAAAAAAAAAAGCCAGCAGCATGGTGTTGGATCCTCTAGTGACTCTCCCAGTCGAGGCCTTTCCCTGTCTGCCTGCCTCCAAGTACAGTGTGTGGAATTTCCACGCGAGCACAGCTCCCTCTCCTCGGATGGTTGACTCTTTGTACTACTGTGGTCCTTCATGTTCCAGGAGCTCACTCACCCCAGTGAGGAACAAGCTGGGAGAGAGGCTGCAGGCCATGCTGTGCCTCCCTGTGGACACTAGGGGGCAGAACCATCCCTAGCCCAGGCAGGGTTGGCCCTTTGCACAGAGTGCATTCTCATAAAGGAGGTGGTGGCCCAAGAAACACCTGCGCTCCTGTTTGCTTTTCATTTCATGTACTTTTTTTTTTTTTTTTTTGAGGCAGGGTTTCATTCCAGTTGCCCAGGCTGGAGTGCAGTAGCACAATCTCAGCTCACTGCAGCCTCGACCTTCAGGGCTCAGCTGATTCTGCCACCTTAGCCTCCTGAGTCGCTGGGACTATAGGTGCATACCACCATTCCCAGCTAATTATTTGTAGTTTTGGTAGAGATGAAGTTTTGCCATGTTTCCCAGGCTGGTCTTGAACTCATGAGCTCAGGTGATCCGCCCACCTCAGCCTCCCAAAGTGATGGGATTATAGGCATAAGCCACCACACCCGGCCTTCATGCGCTTCTTACGCCACACAGCTAGATTTCTACCATGCCTTATTGCAGTTTCAGAGAAACAGTTTTGAAAACCTCCCCTCTCCATACTCCCCCTCAGAAATATAAAAATAAAAGCAGGCTTGTCAGAAGAGACACCCACCTCTCAAAATCTCCTCTCTCAGTTCACACCCAATAGCTAAATCACACTCACAGGAACACCTGCATGATCATGGTGTAGTGGGAAGTGGTTCTGCCAATTATCAGCATTAGATCTGGGCCAAGTTGAGCCAGTTTCCTGCAAAGGGAGGCTCTTTCCTTCCTCATGGACATAGTGCACGAAGGTGCCCAACAATGGCAGAATCTTCGGAAATGTTCCTTGGCTCTGGGTTTGGCTGTAGGTTGACTGTTTTTGTTTTGTTTTGTTTGAGACGGAGTCTTGCTCTGTCACCCAGGCTGGAGTGCAGAGGCATAATCTCAGCTCACTGCTACCTCAGCCTCCCCGGTTCAAGCAATCTTCCTGCCTCAGCCTCCCTAGTAGCTGGAACTATGGGCATGCACCACCACGCCCGACCAATTTTTGTATTTTGGTAGAGGGGGTTTTCACCATGTAGGCCAGGCTGGTTTCAAACTTCTAACCTCAAATGATGCACCCCCTCAGCCTCCCAAAGTGCTGGGATTACAGGTATAAGCCACCACGCCCAGTGATTGACTGCTTTTTGAGACAGCCAGATAGTGGACAAAAGGTTTAATGCTTGGGATGTCCGTGGGGCTGAGCCCTTCCTTCTCCCTGAGTCTGCCCCAAAAACTCTGTCTTTAGAGCAATCAACTGTACTGGGAAGGCATTTCAGAAGGGACACATCTATAACAACTTTATATAGGCTGTTTCCTCGAGTGCTCCCATTCCTGGGAGCACACCTTTCTTACTAAATTGAATATTCCTGCACCAATGTACAATTCCTGCCAACAGCGCACAAGAAGGTCCTTTCCCCCACATGATACTGGCCATTATCAATCTAAAAATTTTGCCAATATGATGTGCAAAACTATCTTATCCTAGTTTGCATTTCTCTGATTAGTTAGGTTGAGGATATTTTCTTTTCTTTTTTTTTTTTTTTTAGACGAAGTCTCGCTTTTGTCGCCCAGGCTGGAGCGCAATAGCGCGATCTCTGCTCACTGCAACCTCCGCCTCCCAGGTTCAAGCGATTCTCCTGCCTCAGCCTCCCAAGTAGCTGAGATTACAGGCGCCTGCCACCACGCCCGGCTAATTTTTGTATTTTTAGCAGAGATGGGGTTTCACCACGTTGGCAAGGCTGGTCTCAAACTCCTGACCTCAGAGTGATCCACCTGCCTCAGCTTCCCAAACTGCTGGGATTATAGGCATGAGCCACTGCGCCTGGCCTATTTTCATATTTTTTTTCTGGGTGTTACCTACTGTATCTCTTGTCCATTATTCTATTTTCATATTCACAGGAATTTTAAAAATATTTTATAGATACTAACTTCCATCTGTTTTCTATGTTGTATCGTCTCTCCATCTGTTTCATGCCTTGAAGCTTTGTTTATGTCATCTTTTATCATACAGAATGTGACCTATGGCCAGGCATGGTGGCCCATGCCTGTAATCACAGAATTTTGGGATGCCAAGGCAGGCGGATCACTTGAGGTCAGGAGATTGAGACTGGCCTGGTCAACATGGTGAAACCCCATCTCTACTTAAAATACAAAAATTAGCCAGGCACGGTGGCATGTGCCTGTAATCCTGCTACTCAGGAGGCTGAGGCAGGAGAATCGCTTGAATGAGATTGCGCCATTGCACTCTAGCCTGGGCGACAGAGTAAGACTCTCTCAAAAAACACACAAACAAAAAAACAAAAAACAACAACAAAAACTAGAATGTGACCTATGTGATCTCTCTTTGTTAGAATTTATGGAGATTTTGTTTCCTAGTTTCTTTCTTACTTGTCTGTTAGTCATGTGGGAAAGCATTGTACAAATTATAGTCTACCAAAATACAAATTATAGTCTCCTACTCCTTTGGCTTATTAAATTCTGATTGTGTCTAATAGTTTTTGCTTCGTGAATCTCACAGGTATGAGGTCAGTTATTTTAAGTACATGGTTTTGAGAACCTCTTTGTGAACTTTTTTTTCTTTTTTGAGACAGAGTCTTACTCTGCTACTCGGGCTGGAGTGCAATGGCACGATCTCGGCTCACCACAGCCTCTGCCTCCCAGGTTCAAGTGATTCTCCTGCCTCAGTCCCCTGAGTAGCTGGGATTACAGGCGCCTGCCACCACGCCCAACTAATTTTTGTATTTTGAGTAGACATGGTGTTTCACCATGTTGGCCAGGCTGATCTCAAACTCCTGACCTCAGGCGATCTGCCCACCTGGACCTCCCAAAGTGCTGGGATCACAGGTGTGAACCACCATACCCAGCCAACTTTTATCAATATATGTTTCTTCTTGTCGCCCTCCAAAACGATAAAATAGAAACAAAAGCAGCTAATCAGCTCACAGTGGCACAGTGAGAAGGCTGTGGGCAGAGCATGAGTCAAGAAGTCTGGGCTCTGGTCTCAGCTTGGTCACTCTGTGGCCTGCATGACTAGGGAAATTGCTTAACTGCCTTATCTGTCAAATGACCAAATTTTAAGGGTTCCTTCCAGCCTTCAAAACTCTATGATCAGAGGCGCTTGGGTAGGCTCTGGGGTGGGGAGAGTAACTTACGAAAGCTGTAACTTTCTGTTAGCATCCGACTGGCTGGCAGTGAGGGTGGAAAAGAGAAGGATGGGTAGAGGAAGGAAAAAAGAAAGAGTGTACGTCACTGGCTTTTCCCCAGACATCTGGGCCTGACAGCGAGCACTGCAGCTGCCCTCCCATTGTCCAGGATGTCCAAAGGCAGAAGGCACCCAAAGGCTATGAAGACTCGACATCTAGAGCTTAGGAAGGAGCAGAATGCTTTAAGAAGGCCTGAAGAGTCTCTTGCAATGGCTAAATAGCATAGTTTTTTGATTTTGTATGTTTATTTGTTTTGAGACAGGGTCTCACTCTGTCACCCAGGCTGGAGTGCAGTGGCACAGTAATCACTCACTGCAGCCTCACACTCCTGGGCTCACACTCCTGGGCTCAAGCGATCTTCCCACCTCGGCCTCCCAGAGTGTTAGGATTACAGGTGTAAGCCATTGTGGCTGGCAGCAACGTAGAGTTTACAGGCTTTTGGTCTTAGCGGGATGGATGAGGACTTCTGGAGACTACCTTGACCCTTGACCCTTTGGGACAGTGTACTATGCAGACAAGAGCACCTTAGAGAAAAAGGTCACATCCGTTTTCAATTTTTCTAGGACTCAGGTCTTCCATACTTTCTAGTGAAAAGTTTCCTAGTGTATAACCCACACAGCTCCTGCTGCAATCTTAGTCATTTTCCTTTCATGAAAAAGCAGAACAGTAGAGCCCCCTCTCCCCGATAAGAATGTGTCAGACACGCTTATCCTCTCCTGGAGCTGCTTCTCTTTGTGCTTTGCTGCTTTGCTCTCTAGGATAGTGAGGATATGAATGAAGGCTGATTTATGGACATGAACAAACGGACACGGTTGGAAGAGAAAGGAAGCCAGTGGGGCAGAGTTTACCTGCAGGAGTTGGCTGGGCCTGGAACGGGGCTTGACCAGCTGGAGGGAGGCTTCCGAACACAGAAGGGCTGGGGCCACTGCTGAAGGCATCAAAGTTGGCAAAGCCCCCGTGGGAAGGTGTCTGACCTGTAGGTGGAAGAAACATAAAGGTTATACAGAAAATTGTCGGGTGTGGTGGCTCACGCCTGTAATCCCAGCACTTTGGGAGGCCGAGGTGGGCAGATCAATTGAGGTCAGATGTTCAAGACCAGCCTGGCCAACATGGTAAAACCCTCTCTCTACTAAAAATATAAACATTAGCTGGCTGTGGTGGTACATGCCTGTAATCCCAGCTACCTGAGAGGCTAAGGCATGAGAATTGCTTAAACCTGGGAGGTGGAGGTTACAGTGAGCCGAGATTGTGCCACTCTACTCTAGCCTGGGTGACAGAATGAGACTCTGACTCAAAACAAAAACAAAAACAAAAAACAGAAAAAGAAAAGAAAATGTATATGCCCATCTATGTAATATATCTACTAATTCTAAAGGCCAAAGGCCACTCTTATGGGACATCTGCCTTTCCACAGGGTCCTCTTCAGAGGGAAATGGGTGGGGCCTGGGGCCAAGAGCCAGACCCACACAGGGGGACAGGGGCACCCAGGGCCTCCAGGTTCACTCCCTGCCCTCTTCTATTCTTACTCCATGAGGCATTAAAATTTTTGTCAGGGCCTAGTTTGGGGCATGAAAATTTTTTTCATGGAGGAAGGAGCTTGAATTTTTTTTTTTTTTTTTTTGAGACGGAGTCTCATTCTGTCACCTAGGCTGAAGTGCAGTGGAGAGATTGCGGCTCACTGCAACCTCACCTCCCAGGTTCAAGCAATTCTCCTGCCTCAGTCTCCCAAGTAGCTGGGACTACAGGCACGTGCCACCACACTTGGCTAATTTTTTATTTTTAGTAGAGACAGGGTTTCACCATGTTGGCCTGGCTGGTCTTGAACTCCTGACCTCAGGTGATCTGCCTGCCTCAGCCTCTCAAATGCTAGGATTACAGGTGTGAGCCACTGTGTCCAGCTTGAAAATTTTTAAAAAAGGAAAACAGATTCTACGCTGCTCAACCCTCCACTTGCTATTGCTGATTTGGGGGAAGAATAATCTTTGGTGAAATGGAACACATGATAATCCTCGTCCTCCCATTTTAACAGAGAGAGAAAACAGTAAAGGGCTATTTCCGGTGTTCTAAAAGGAAGTGCTAGGAGCCCTCAACTGTAATGTTTTAGGATCAAACTCCCACACATAATCCTGGCTGTACTTATCTGACCCCAATCCTCCCAGCCTTGCTGCTTCAGAGTGACCTTCACATTTGTTTGCATGAGATCTAGAGTCAGGGTGACCTCCAGGGACTGTATCTCTCATGTTGTAAGTATATATGCTGTAGGGAGGGTCCCATACCAAAACTCACTTACCCCCAAAGGCAGGGAATGCAGCAAAAGCTGGTGCCGTCTGGGGTGCAGCAAAGGGGTCTCCACCAATGTCAGCCAGCAGGTCAGTACTGGCTTTTTTGACAGAGGAGTGGGGAGGTGGCTGAGTGCTCCGGGCCTGGGATGTCCGAGCGTGAGACTGACTGACGGGCTTGGAGGAGAAGGAATTGCATACAGCCCTTAGAATCCCAGACATGCCTCAGGCCCTCCTCTGGCTCCCCAGGTTGCCCTCAGATAGGCAGGTGGAGAGAGAAGACAGTGAGTAACTGCCCTCCACCTAAAAGTTTCCAGGGCAGGAGCTGCCTTAGCCCCTCTTACAGCTCATATCATCCTCGTCTTCTCAGTACACCTGCTCCAAGAACCACATATTTTACAGCACATGAGCCAAGGTAACCCTGAGATATACAGGAATGTTGCCCAACACTGCCCCCACGGCTGTTACTCCTCAACTTTCCCAGGTATTGGACACCATATCCCAGCCTCTTCTGTGTTTCTTTGATGGAATGCTCAGGTTTGGAGCTGATATTCTGACTTCCCTAAATACCACTTCCTGTTGGGTTCTGACTTCCAAAACATATGAGGTCCAGAAGTGACAAATACAAGATACAGGTTAACAGCAGGACGGAGAACCAACTCACAGCTCCTGCACTGTTGTCTGCTAAGTCCGGGGAATCTGATTGAGGAAACTGACACTCCTGTCTCCCAAATCTCAACAGAAACATGACGAGCAGATCTGAGAGTTACCTGGCTCGAGGTGGAGGCAGCAACTGAGAGAGACGGTGCAGGATCACCCAGAAGTGTCCGAAGGGGCTTCCCTTCTGGGATGGAGCCCTGCACAGGGGTGGAGGCACTGCCTTTGGTATAAGCGGGCCCCTTGACTTGGTCTGGGGGGACATACCTTTGAGAAAGAAGAGTTAGGCTGTAAAGAGAGGGATAAAACTTTGGACGATGCTCAGCTTAGGTGTTTGGGAAGACATAGGTTACAGGAGTCAAAATCTATGCTCATGTTTCTCTACTAATTCCCTTTTTTGAAGGGAACCAAGCAACTTAGCAAAGTTCTGCCTATCTTGAGCATCCCCTTGAATATCTTTTGGTTTTTTTGAGACAGGGTCTCGCTCTGTCACCCAGGCTGGAGTGCAGTGGGGCAATGTTGGCTCATCGCAGCCTTAACCACCCAGGCTCAAGTGATCCTCCTGCCTCAGCCTCCCAAGTAGCTGGGACCACAAGTACACACTACCATGCCTGGCTAATTTTTTAATTATTTGTAGAGACGAGGTCTCACTATGTTGCCCAGGCTGGTCTCAACCTCTTGGCCTCAAGTGATCCTCCTGCCTTAGTCTCCAAAGTTCTGGAATTACAGGCGTGAGTGACCGCACCTGGCAAAGGTCCCCCTCTTTTATTTCCTGGGTGCTTCTTCAGACCCCTTCTTCCACAGAAAAGCTGCCTGCCACCTCATCCTCTAGGTGCTGACAATCTACACTTCTATCCTGCCAGCTCCTGCTACTGCCAAGACAATTCCCTTCCACTACAGTGTCGGTGGCCCCTGCTCGGTAAGTGTCATCTTAATCCTGAGGACATCCCTAGGAGGGACTCCACAGTGTGGTCTTATCCACATCAATCTCTTTGTTCTCTGCATTCTCTTCTCTACCTCACAGTTACCTCCCAACATGTACACACCCCGGAGATCCCACAAGAAGTGATACCAGGGGAGGGGAAAGGTACGGTAGAATGGAGATGTTGTTTCCTTCATCAGAAAGACAAAATATAGTTGTCCCATGGTATTCCCAGGGAACTGGTTCCACGATCCCCCGACAATTCCATAATCAGAGGACAGGATGCTCAAGTCTCTTATATAAAATGGTGAAGTATTTGCATATCAAATATGTACATCCTCTAATATACTTTAAAATCATCTATAGGTTACTTATAATACCTAATACAATGTAAATGACATCAAATAGTTGCTATATTGTATTGCTTTTTATTTGTATTATTATTATTATTATTTTTTTTTTTTTTTGAGACGGAGTCTTGCTTTGCCGCCCAGGCTGGAGTGCTGTGGCCAGATCTCAGCTCACTGCAAGCTCCGCCTCCCGGGTTTACGCCATTCTCCTGCCTCAGCCTCCCGAGTAGCTGGGACTACAGGCGCCCGCCACCTCGTCCGGCTAATTTTTTGTATTTTTTTTAGTAGAGACGGGGTTTCACTGTGTTAGCCAGGATGGTCTCGATCTCCTGACCTCGTGATCTGCCCGTCTCAGCCTCCCAAAGTGCTGGGATTATAGGCTGGAGCCACCGCGCCCGGCCTATTATTTTTTTTTTTGAGACAGAGTCTCACTCTGTCGCCCAGGCTGGAGTACAGTGGAACGATCTTGGCTTACTGCAACCTCAGCCTCCCGGGTTCAAGCAGTTCTCTGCCTCACCCTCCCAAGTAGCTGGGATTACAGGTGGCCACCACCACGCCTGGCTAATTTTTTGTATTTTTAGTAGAGACAGGGTTTCACCATGTTGGCCAGGCTAGTCTTGAACTCCTGACCCTGTGATATACCCACCTCGGCCTCCCAAAGTGCTGGGATTACAGGCATGAGCCACCGTGCCCGGCCTTATTTGTATTATTTTTTATTGTTGTATTGTTATTTTTTGTGTTCCCCTCCCCCCCCTCCTTTTTTTTTTGAGACAGAGTCTCTCTCTCTGCCCAGGGTGGAGTGCAGTGGCACGATCTCAGCTCACTGCAACCTCCACCTCCTGGGTTCAAGCGATTTTCCTGCCTCAGCCTCAAGAGTAGCTGGGATTACAGGTGTCCACCACCACACTCAGCTAATTTTTTTAAAAAAATTTTTAGTAGGGACGGAGTTTCACCATGTTGGCCAGGCTGGTCTCGAACTCCTGACCTCAAGTGGTCTGCTCACCTCAGCCTCCCAAAGTGCTGGGATTACAGGAGTGAGCCACCGTGCATGGCCTGTTTTCCCAAATATTTTTGATGTGACGTTGATTGGATCCATGGATGCAGAATCTACACAGAGGGCTGACTGTATATATAAATCATGAAACGAGGCTGGGCGTGGTGGCTCATGCCTGTAACCCCGGCACTTTGGAAGGCCAAGGTGGGCAGATCACTTGAGCCCAGGAGTTTGAGACTAGCCTGGGCAACATGGCGAAACCCCATTTCTAAAAAAAATATAAAAATTAGCCAGGCATGGTGGCACACACCTATAGTCCCAGTTACTGGGGAGGATGAGGTAGGAGGATCACCTGAGCTCCAAGAAGCTGAGGCTGCAGAAAGCTGTGACTGTGGCACTGCACTGTAACCTGGGCAACAGAGTAAGACCTGGTCTCAAAAAAAAAAAAAAAAATCATGAAATGATGGGTTAAAGGAATAAAACTATAGGATGTGTGCTTCCTGCCATCTCTCCCCATATACAAAGATCAGCTGAGCTATAAAAATGAACACACACAGGCCTACCTCCCGACTCTAATCAGTCTATTATCTCCCCAAAAGAGAGGACATAAAATCTGCAGGGTTAGTGACTGAGAACAAGTTGTCCTTTCATGTCGATTTATTTTACCCATAACTGAATGTGAGTGGAACAGACTCAACCCAAGTCTAGCCTTTGTGAGAAGGCTACTCCTTTCCTACTCCTTACCATCTCTTCTTCTCATATTTTTCCTGGAGAAACTCCTTCACTTTCTGAGGATCCCTGGAATCTGGTACTAAAGATGTCCGAGCATCAAATAGACCCAGCCAAATCTTCCGGCAAACCTAAAAGAATGAAGGTGTCAGAGGAGTGGGAGCAGAAAGCAGGAAAATATAAAAGATACCACTTCCTTTTTTTTTTTTTTTTGAGATGGATTCTCACTCTGTCGCCAGGCTGGAGTGCAGTGGCACGATCTCGGCTCACTGCAACCTCCACCTCCGGGGTTTAAGTGATTCTCCTGCCTCATGTATTATAAATAAAAATATAGTCTAGGATCTGAGTCTATCTACAAACCAGATATGATTCCTGTCCTTGCAGAGTTTATAATCCAATGGGGCGGTCATGTCTTAGATAAATAAAACTAAAGTTATAATCACATTTTGTGACATGTATTGAAAAAGGAAAATAGAGGGCCATAAGAATTATGGAGAATTAAATTTCGATAAGGGTAGGGTCTGGGACAATTTTCAGAGCTCTGGCTTCCAGGACACCTCCAGAGGCCCTTGAGGACACCCTCTAAGTAAACCAATCACCCATAAGCTAGGGGTACTGCTAACGCCAAGGATAGCAACTTCTGATTGGCAGATTTAGCTAGGGAAGGGATTTACAAGTCACTTTCAAGTAAAAGATATGCACTTAAATCCAGGTGGTCAAGGCTTAAGGCAGCAGAGCTGGCTCCAGGAGAGCTTCCTCAGAGAGGCTGGCCCAGTCAACTCTGAATGCTCATGCTCTGGAGCTCTGATCATTCTACCCCTCCATTGCTCAGGTGCCACATCCTACAAAGATATTGCTACTTCCCCTGACTCCTGAAAAAGGAGCTTAGACAAACCACGATTTGTATAACAGAATAAAGATTCTGTAAATATACAAATATACCTAAGGAAAGAAATCATACATATGAAAAAATTCAGAGAAAACCAAAAATGAAACTGTAAGGTTTCCCTACAATCTTGAGACAAAGCCCCACCTGCAGATAGGGCGACCTTCTCACCACTCCATTGGTGGCAGCTTACCTCATTTCCACGGGATTGCAGGAATACTACTTCAGGCTCAGTGAAAGTTGTCATGGAGATTGACTTGACACGATGAGGGGGATTCAGTCCTCTCCTGAGGGAGAGAAACAGGAAGAAAGAGAAGTATAATGCAGTTAGCACGGCAGGCTGTTCATGGGAGGGGGAGGAGGGAGAAAGGGTGAAAACAATAGCATATAAACTAAGCTCAGATAGAACCCCCCCATCTTTTTTTGTGTTGTTTTGAGACGGAGTCTCGCTCTGTCGCCCAGGCTGGGGTGCAGTGGCCGGATGTCAGCTCACTGAAAGCTCCGCCTCCTGGGTTTACGCCATTCTCCTGCCTCAGCGTCCCGAGTAGCTGGGACTACAGGCGCCCACCACCTCGCCCGGCTAGTTTTTTTGTATTTTTTAGTAGAGACAGGGTTTCACCGTGTTAGCCAGGATGGTCTCGATCTCCTGACCTC
>NC_045441.1:9350168-9362277 GCF_002776525.5 Piliocolobus tephrosceles | reverse complement strand
TGACCTCGTGATCCGCCCGTCTCGGCCTCCCAAAGTGCTGGGATTACAGGCTTGAGCCACCGCGCCCGGCCAATCCTAGCACTTTAGAAGGCTGAGGCAGGCAGCTCACTTGAGGCCAGGCGTTCAACACCAGTCTGGCCAACATGGTGAAACCCCATCTCTACTAAAAATACAAAAATTAGCCGGGTGTGGTAGTGCACGCCTGTAATCCCAGCTACTCAGGAGGCTGAGGCACGAGAATATCTTGAACCTGGGAGGCAGAGGCTGCAGTGAGCTGAAATCACGCCACTGCACTCCAGCCTGGGCAACAGAGCAAGACTCTGTCCCCCCGCCCCGCTCCCACCACAAAAAAAAAAAAAGAAGTCTCCAAAGAGACAGGGAAGAGAGAGTCAGGAAAGGAACACCCTGTGATCCCAGTCGTTCCGGAGAGGAAAGGCAGAGCCTGCCCATCCAGAAGCCTCCTCTAGCCTGGCTCAGATCCCAGTAGTTTCAGTGTTCAGCTTGTATGTCGAGGGGGTACTTCTGGGAACTCAGATGCGTGACCACTTCCCATTTCCTACTTTATCATTGCTTTAGACCTGCAGCCCATCCCCAAGGTACCAGGGCCCACAAAAACACAAATCCCTCAAGCATGAGGGAAGGCAAAAATGAAGGCCCAGGACTATTCTTGATAATACTAACAAAGACAGGATTTGGTGACAAAAAAGTCTCTAGCCCGGCTGGCCCTCCTTGAGTCTACACAGAAGGGTGGAGTGATGGTGGGATGGAGAGGGTCCCTCTCTTTCAGGAAGCCATCTCTAGGAAAAGAAATATTTGACTTTCTTATTTCTATAACTCCCAGTAAAACAAGAAGTCAAGTTCAACCATGAGCTATGAGGCTGGCATGGGCGAAGAATATGTATCCTGTGGCAGTGCTTTTGTGCCTCCTCTGTATGTTCTGTTAACTCCCTGGGAATCCAGTTCTGCCTCCAGGAACCCTGTGGAGATTACAAGAGAAGAGAAAGCTTCCTTGTCCCCACTTAACTGGTCTCAGGAGTGTTCTAATAGAGGAAACTTGGGGCCAAGCCAGGCAGGCCTTCATAGGTTTCCCTGTCCTTGCACCTTAAGTTGTATTCTGGTCTAGGTCTACTACCCTCATTGGATTAAAACAAAACTGCCCGAATCAAAACAAGCTAGACCCTGGGACCAGGAGGGAAGCAGTCTCAGCAGATGAGGCCTCTTCAGACTTTTACTCTCATGGAAAAAAAATGGCCAAATCGAGTTGTTCAAATAAAAATCTAGAATAGGGTCCTGGCTGACAACGTCCTCAGGAAGAGCAAAGGGGGAAAAAGAGACAAAAATACTTAACAGATGAAAATCCTGAAAATTCACAAAGAAGGTAGGGAAAACATACATTCACACTAACAGGTGCACACATAGCATCCAAGTGTTCCTGCCAAGTCTGGGAGAACGGCAGTGAGCGTGTAAGCAAAAGCAGGGCGAGGGCTGGGGGTGGAGGGCAGGGAGTGGGCGGACTCAGTACACAGTGAACAGTAAAGGGCGGCCACCCTGTGGATGATAAATTACTCATTATGGGATTTTAACAAAGGACAGGACACTGGAGGCTCCAGTTGACGCTGTTTGCAGCAATTCTGCTGCTAGACCTTTAGGTATAAAGGGTATCAAAAATGCTCTTATAAAAGACAAGCAATATCAAAGAGGACTGATGCCCCCAAGGAAAGATAAGCTCAGGGAAAAACAAAAGCAAGGCTTTGTTACTACGTATCAAACAATAGCTCTTAAGCTCGATCTGCCCTAAAGACTGTCTTCTGATCACATTTCAGAGGTAGTCGATCACATTTCAGAGATAGTCAGTTCTCTCTCCTAAGGCCTCTCTTGCTAATGGCTTGGTTTGGTTTTGCTTTTAATTCTAGCCAGCCTGCTTTTATACCCTTTCTCACCTTAACCAATAGGCCCTTCCCCTTCAGAATGTCAGGGCTTTCTGAAGTCTAGCCAGACCTCACTGTCCCTGTGATCTCAAAGGTCTTCTCCTTCACCTCCTACAAACAAAATTTACTTTGCCAAAACACAAGGCATTATAGGAGGCACTGTGGGGGATACAAAAATTATAGGACCGAATTATCTTATCACCAGGAGCTCACAAGAAGAACCCAGGAAGCCTGGACAATGGTACTTCTTACTGCAGTAGGGTTCTATTCAGTCAGGCACTGATATATCAGGGAGAACGTGACTCCAGGATGCAGCAGTTGCGGAAGGAAGAGAAACGGTCATGGGGAAGGTAAAACGTATTATATTTACACTAGAAAAACAGATTCTAAGCCTATCACAAAAAGGTCATTGACATTTCCTGAATGGATAACCAGGAACTGTCAGCGAACTGTAAACAGGGAGGTGTGCTTCCTTGTTAGGGGGAGGAGGCGGGACTCAACCCAGGCATCAATCAAGATGGGATGCTTAGAACAGAACTTATGGTTGAGCCTGGACTAAGAGAGTTTATTTTTGGTGGGGGCGGGGTGGGAGGGGGGGACGGGACGGATGTGATAGGATGATGGGAAGGCAGAGAAAATAAGAAATGATTTAGGTGCTTTGGGCCAAATGAATCTGATGGAACAGGATGTTTCCATAGCACAGTACAAAAAGCATTGCTCTGACCTTGATGTCTGTAGACTGGATTTTGTACAACCAGAGCCACAGTCTGGGGGCAGGGAGAATTCTCTACAAGGCAACACTGCAGCCTAGGAAGGGGGCCTGGTTACATGGCCTATGAGTCAGAGTTTTTCTTTCTGAATCAGAGAGAGGCCACTGCTGGCCAAAAGAAGCAATTTAGAAACAAGAGCCCCCTTCCTCCTGGTAGCTAAAATCATGTGGCCTAGGTATGCTGCATTTCACTGGGTATATACCAGGGTCATGCAGTGGACCAGATGTGAGTCACTGGCCTGGAATTAAACAGGCCCAGCTCTCCTATTTGCACCCAGTTCCCCAACATAACTCTCAGGTTCCTCCCAAAAGAAGAAATCACAGTAAATTCATTCTGGTATTTCTAACCAGGAAGTGCTGGGGAGGAACAAAGATCAATTTATTTTCTCAGAATACAGTAAGTTTTTCCAATTGAAAGTACATTATTACTAGGACTCAAGACTCCAGTCAGGTTGTCTTTATCCACTTCAGTTTCTTTTTCACAGGGCACCTAAAGGGCATTTGAAGTAGTCTGAATTATTTGGCAGCTGAAGCCACTTGTATGTGTAGTGGCTAACGTCTGCCCAGTCCTCTCTTTCCCTCCCTCCCATCTCCCCTCTGATTCCATTAAGCATAGTACTATTTCCACAAATACCACACCTTTTGTTTTTCTGTGATCATCACCCTCATGCTGGCCCATATTTTTGCTTCTATCTTGCTTCATAAAAGCATCAAACCTGCTCAGCTGCTCAGATAAGAAAGTTCTGCCAGGTCAACAATGGAAAAAAACCAGTTCCACCCAGCACCCAAGTTCTTTTTCATTTGTGCCAAATTTGGACTTGGGAAATCCTTGCCTTTGAACATTTGTGTTCAGATTCATACGCCCCAGATCGTGTTTCTCTGCTCTGGGATTTCACTCCTCTGCTTCTGAACAGGGTACACCTAAACCAGTTTAGCTCTTATCTTGGATGCAAACATCGCTATGAAGAGTCCCTGTTAGGAACTTTCAATAGTCCCTAAGAGGAAGGCTCTCCTATTACCCTGCTCCAGGGTCAATTTCACTAATTTTAGGCAACCTCCTCCTGATCTAAATTCTGCTTCAATCCATTTCCTTTGTTCCTCCTCAGCAGCAATGATAAGCAGCTGTCCTGTTGATTAGAGTCAGATAGACTCCTGATAGCATCCAGCCGCCCTTCCCTTTAGGCTCAACCTCAATCCTTTTTACATTTCTCCCTCCACCCTCACCTCTCTCACCACCCCCCGTTGAGCTTCTTCTCATCCCTTTAGTAATTTATTACTTCCTTAGGGGCTTTTCAAGTGGTTCATGCGCCCCTTATGAAACATCATCTAAATCTGTAATTTAGTGAGACTCTATCCACCTGTGCCCAGCAGAGGTCAACATGAAAGATGATAGAGGAGGGTATGGAGGGATGGGACTAAAACAGGGGCAAGGTACATGTGTACCTCTCCAACTCAGACAGATGGAAAAGTACTGAATTATTGAACAACATATTATACCTTTCCTCCCGTGGAGATTAAAATGCTTCAACTAAGAACCATCAGTAAACCAGACAGGGAAAGTAAGGGACAAGGAGGGCAGGAACTTGTCACAAATAAAGAGCTGTCAAGTGCATTCTTGACACCCAGCCCAGAGCTCTGCCCACCTTAATTCTGACTCCTGTTATCACAGTAAAGTTGGGTAGAAGAGATAAGTATCTATTACCAACGCCTGAAGAATGATGGATTGAAGATGGACCCAAACAGCCACATCAAGGAAACATGTCATACTTTGCTGAAAAAATTGGGTGTCAAAGTTAGTGTCCATCCTTATGTCAATGAGATCTCAGGCCTCAACATCCATTTTCTTTCTGAGGAACAGTTCATCCACAGAAGCATTCAAGCAAACCAGAACAAGAAAGAACATTTTAAGAACTGCTTTGCAAATAGATGCTTTTTAGCAGCAATTTTTACCCCGTCTTAAGATTCAAATGACAGATTCATCCTCCAAGAGTTAGAAATGTAACTAAACAAACAAGCATATGTGTATGTTGGGGAAATTAAACAGATCCACATCTAGGTTAAGGAAATTAGGTACTGGAAGAAAACCAAATGAATAAAACTAGGTCAGGTGTGGGACCTACAATTGTGGCAGTATGTATGTAAATTTAGGAACAGCAGAAACTAGCAGCCTCTCTCTCAAGCCCTCACACCAACGCTATAGGTTTTTGCTACAGCTGAGAAAATATTTCTCATTAAAGAGAGAGAACAAGAATGAGCTCATACATGCAGGGATGCAGGCAGAGTCATACGCACCCACCAATATTAAAATACGTGTTATTCTTCAGATCTTAGGAAATTCAACTTTGGCAGGAACCGTCAACTTTGCTACATCGGCCAATCCAGCCAGCTGGGAATTCTAGTAAGTTTGCTCACTGCCCCCGGACGACTCTATTCCCTTATGAAGGAGACATATTTATAACATACTGAACAGAAAATTAGCCTTTAAAATAATGTCATCCTGCTGTCTCCTTTCTCTGGCTATGATGCTAAGTGTGGTATTTCAATTTCTTCCCTCAATATCCTCTTCATTTTAACAAAGAATATTTCTTCTCAAGGCCAGGCACAGTGGCTCATGCCTGTAATCCTAGCCCTTTGGGGGGCCAAGGCAGGTGGATCACCTGAGGTCAGGAGTTTGAGACCAGCCTGGCCAACATGGTGAAACCCTCTCTCTACTAAAAACAAAAAATTAGCCGGGCGTGGTGGCGGGCACCTATAATCCCAGCTCCCTGGGGAGGCTGAGGCAGGAGAATCGCTTGAACCCAAGAGGTGGAGGTTGCAGTGAGCCGAGATCGCACCACTGCACTCTAGCCTGGGCAACTATTAATAATAATAATAATCATCATCATCATCATCTTCGTATCATACCTCAGTTTGGTATCACTCTAACCCACAGAGCTTCATTTTACTTCACAGCTTTTAGCAATACAGAACAATTTCTTTATAGTCCATGGCTTCCACTAGGATGTCAACTCTGTGAAAATGCAAACTTTATCACTACTGTGTCTCCAGTACCTAAAACAGTGTCTGGCACTTGACAGGCACTGAATAAGTTCGTGCTGACTGACCAAATGAATGAATGAACGTGCAGGCTGTCAGCCGACCACAATTTTCACTTCCCACCAACGATAAACCCTAATCTACAGGTAATCAATCATGCGGATTTAAGATGCTAATTGGTCTCCGTGCCACCATGGAGCCATGCCTTCAGAAATAAGCATCCCCTGCCTCACATTCTGCCTTACAGCCCACCTGCCAGCTCCCACTCCTTCCCACAGCACATGAAAGGGACACAGGTAATACTGTGGTAAGACCCCTTTACAAGGATTATATGCCTCGCCCTTGTCATGTTAATTATAGGGAAACTTCAGCTTTCTTGCAGAGTTTCTCCTGAAATTTCTCTCCTTAAACTCTCAACATGCCTTCAATTCAGCTTCATTTACTGGCCTAGCCTCTTGATCTTTCACTTCACTCTCATTTCCTGCTAACAAAGGGTTGGTCTAGCTTCTCATTTCCCAAACACCAAAATATGCTCTCTAAATCCACCACCGTGAGAATCACTCCCTGATTTAGTCTCATAATGCTTTACCAAAAAGCTAAGCAGCCTGGGTGCCGTGGCTCACACCTGTAATCCCAGCACTTTGGGAGGCTGAGGCGGGTGGATAACTTGAGGTCAGGAGTTCGAGACCAGCCTGGCCAACATGGTGAAACCCCATCTCTACTAAAAATACAAAAATTAGCCAGATGTGGTGGTGCATACCTGTAGTCCTAGCTACTCAGGAGGCTGAGGCAGGACAATTGCTTAAACCTGGGAGGCAGAGGTTGCAGTGAGCTGGGATCGCACCATTGCAGTCCCACCTAAGCAAGTGAGACTCCATCTCAAAAAAAAAAAAAAAGAAACCAGGTTTTTAATGTGTCCCAGATACTTAGCTTTCTTTGTGTCCTGATTGAGGGGTATTATAAGGGAAATGTTATCTGTGGGACACTTTAACAAAGATCTACAAAATAATGATAACAAAATAATGATAACAAAATAATGATAACAAAGAGTAAGCACTTCCCACTTACTCAATTTTATCCATCAGTTTCATCCTTCCGCTTCTCTTTAGTTCTCTTCAGACTAATGAGATTTCCCTTTTCATAGCAGGATCTTCAGGAATCAGCTCTTTCTCTTTCTACTTTACCCTATACATACGCCTTTTTTTTTTTTTTTTTTTTTTTTTTTTTGAGACAGAGTCTCGCTCCGTCACCCAGGCTGGAGAGTGCAGTGGCGCGATCTCGGCTCACTGCAACCTCCACCTCTTGGGTTCAAGCAATTCTCCTGCCTCAGCCTCCTGAGTAGCTGGAATTACAGGCACCTGCCACCATGCCTGGATAATTTTTGTATTTTTAGTAGAGATGAGGTTTCGCCATGCTGGCCAGGCTGGTCTCAAAACTCCTGACCTCAGGTGATCTGCTCACCTTGGCCTCCTAAAGTGTTGGGATTACAGGCGTGAGCCACTGAGCCCGACCCCATACATATTCCTAAACGTTGCTCAATCTGTCCCCAGAGTTCTTCACCCACTTCCCAGTCTCTATCCTCTTGCTTCATTTGAGTCTATCTCAGTTTATGACACATTACTGTTTGGGTTCTCAATCATTATCCCAAGAGCCACGATGGCTTTTACTTAGACCAAAGTTGAATTCATCCTTACAACCCACAAGTGAGGTTGATCAGAACCCAGAGAGGTTTAGCAAAGGAGGTTAAAATGAAGTAAATAATTCCAAACTGCATCTTGGGAGAACTAAATCCTCATTGCTGGTCTGCCATGATCATCACTAATATCAAACAACAAGTGTTGGAAACAGCAACCCCCATATGGCATTGGATAAGTTACAAAACCTCTCTTTGCTTCTGTTCTCCCATCTGTCTTGCAAGAACAATACTTCTTGCTCCCTGGCTCCTAAAGGTATCAAGACAGGGAATGGTTTTTTTGTTTGTTTGTTTGTTTGTTTGTTTGTTTTTGAGACAGTGTCTTGCTCTGTCAACAAGGCAGAAGTGCAGTGGCATGATCTTGGCTCACTGCAACCTCCACCTCCCGAGTTCAAGTGATTCTCCTGCCTCAGCCTCCCAAGTAGCTGGGACTACAGGTGCGCACCACCATGTCCAGCTAATTTTTGTATTTTTAGTAGAGTTGGGGTTTCACCATATTGGCCAGGATGGTCTCAATCTCTTGACCTCATGATCTGCCTGCGTCGGCCTCCCAAAGTTCTGGGATTACAGGAGTGAGCCACAGCGCCCGGCCGGGAAGCATTTTTAAAAAAACAAAACAAAAACAACAGTCTTAAGACTAAAAAATTGTCAAAATAAATACCTTGACAAACTTATTAAAAAAAACAGAGATCCAGGCCTGATATCAGATGTTAATCATGCATCTAACCAAATAATATCTTTTTTTTTTTTTTTTTTGAGACGGAATCTCGCTCTGTCGCCCAGGCTGGAGTGCAGTGGCCGGATCTCAGCTCACTGTAAGCTCTACCTCCCGGGTTTACATCATTCTCCCGCCTCAGCCTCCTGAGTAGCTGGGACTACAGGCGCCCGCCACCATGCCCGGCTAGTTTTTTTGTATTTTTTAGTAGAGACGGGGTTTCACCGTGTTAGCCAGGATGGTCTCGATCTCCTGACCTCGTGATCCGCCCGTCTCGGCCTCCCAGAGTGCTGGGATTACAGGCTTGAGTCACCGCGCCCGGCCACCAAATAATATTTTAATTTGGGGGTAGGAGGAGTGCAGAGAGGGGTGGAGGGGGGCTTACTATATAGCCAGAAATCTAGGCTAGAACTGTGGCTGTAAATTCACTCTGGCATGACTGAACAGTACCAATGCCAAGTGTAGCACTCAGATGATGCACCAAAGCCCCCCCAAAATCTAGAAAGTTTCCTGGATGCTACCACCAGGATCCAGCCATGGCAACAGGGAGCTTAAAGGTGTAAATGATTAACCTTCAGGATGGCTCACCTAGATGTGCAAACGTTTGAAAAAGCTAAGCTCTCTACCAGGGTAACCCATTGGCTCTCATCTTTTAGACTTCATAAGAGTTTTACCTTCTGGGTAACATTGCAAAGCCCTGCTAAGATTAGTATCTACACCTAAACTCTGGACCATGGCTCCCTTCGCTACTATCTCTAGGCTGTCAATCTGGGTTAATTAGCCTATTAAAAATTTTTTTTATTTTAAAATCCTGTACTCTAATCATAGGAATTTCAACCAAGTTTCAGCTGGCCTCCGCATCTCACACTCCAGCAGGAACACAAGCCCGAAGGAAGAAAGGTGTTCGTCCATCTCCAGGCCGGCTTTCCCCACCTTTTTCCTTTTTGCTTTCCACCTGCATGAAGTTCCCTCTAAAGGTGCATGTCATTTTCTGGCCCTTTAAGTCCCGACACCCCATCCCACCCCGGGTTCCCTTCCATCCTCCGCACTTTCTCCCTCCCCACTTACAGTTTGCCTCGCCCCCCTCGGGGACTTTCTCGGTCCCTCTCCGGGCGTCCTTCTGCACCCCCACCCTTCTCTCCGCAGCGCGACTCCGGCCTTGCTTCCTCTCCCCTGCCCTTTCCCCTCCCCACGACACCGCTGCAACAGACGACCCCGTCCCCACAGCCGGCGCGTTCCCTGACCTCCCCGCCGCCCCTCACCTCGGCCTCTTTCTCTCGCGCCCCAGAGCCCCGGCCTCCCCACCCCGTCCTCGGGTCCCCGGGGTCCCCCCACGCCGACCTCGGCCACTCCCTCCCGGTCACTCACAGGAGGCCGGAGCAGGTGGTGCACACGAAGCTGCCCACGGTGATATCCACGTAGGTGACCCCGCGCTGGGCGCACTCGAAGCAGTGGCGATTCCCGGCCTGGCTGCAGCCACCCAGCTCCCGCACCCGACGGCACCACACCTCCGAGGCCGCCTCCGCCTCCGCCTTGCCTCCGCTGACCCCGCCGCCCGGGCCCGGGCCCTTCTTCGCCGCCATCACCATCGCTGCCCACTCCCTCCCCGCTAGTCAGCAATCACCCCTTCAACCACTGCCGCCTTCCCGCCTCCTCAGCCGCCTCCGCACGCCCGGCTTCCCTGACAGAAACTAGGGAGCGGGCGGTGTCCGCAGAGACTCCGCCGCCCCCCACCCTCCTTGCCCGTCCTGCACGCTAATTGGCTAGGTTTCTCCCACCTCCTTATTCCGATTGGCCCGCCCTGGGACGGCCTCCCGTGGCTGGAGCCGCCAATGCCACGCCCCACCGCCTACAGACCGTAGGCCTCTCCTATTGGCCGGCAGAGACCCCGGCAGCGAGAACTGTGCGTGCCCTCTCCTTGTCCCCGCCCCCTCTCGCCACTGCCTCCACCGCGGCCCGCCTCCTAGTTCCGATTGGTGAGTCCTCGGCACTCGTTCTTTGACGCTAACTCTGATTGGCTGGCGGGGCTGCAAAGCTAGCGCGCGATACAGAGGAGGTGCCCCGCGCGTGCGTAGCTGTGATCCTCCCGACTGATGACGTTAATTCCCGGCAAATTTTAAAGGCTTATTCTAGACTCTAGAGTGTCATGCAAAGCCGAAGAGAAGTGGCCATGTGAGGGGCTGAGCAGGAGGGGGAAAGAAGAGAGCGCTTAAGGGAGAGAGAGGGAGCAAGAATGCTTTACTAGACCAGTGCTCTAATTCCTGAGCCACGGAGCTAAGGGAGTGCTTTATACATGTCATTTCATTCGCTCCGCCTATCACAGAGGTGGAATCCCCATTTTACACACTTAGGTTCCACAACTTGCGGCAGATCACACGAGTATGTGGCCCAGGATTCCATTCTGGGTCTTCCAACTTTAGAAACCCTGCCTTTAACCCTCCTAGTAGATGGACTAGTATTCGAATATTCATTTAACAAACACTGAGTGTCTGCTAGGTTTCAGGCACGTTCTAGACACTGGGAATAGAATACAGCAGCGAAGCAATCAAACAAAATATTCTTGTAGAGCTTACATTCTAGTAGGGGGAAGCAAACACCTTAAAGAATCACCAGTTAGTGATAAATCCTATGCAGATAATTAAAATCAAGTCTTGGAAAAGACTTTTGGGGTACTTTTTAAATTTTTAAATTTAACTTTATCTTTTTGAGATGGAGTCTCACTCTATTGCCCAGGCTGGACTGCAGTGGCACGATCTCGGCTCACTGCAACCTCTGCCTCCTGAATTTAAGCATTTCTCATGCCTCAGTCTCCTGAGTAGCTGAGATTACAGGCAGCCGGCACCACCCCCGGATACTTTTTGTATTATTATTATTATTGTTATTGTTATTTTTTCTTTTTTGAGACGGAATCTCGCTCTGTTGCCCAGGCTGGAGTGCAGTGGCGCGATCTCGGCTCACTGCAAGCCTTGTCTCCCGGGTTCACACCATTCTCCTGCCTCAGCCTCCCAAGTAGCTGGGACTACAGGCACCCGCCACCACACTCGGCTAATTTTTTTTGTATTTTTAGTAGAGACAGAGTTTCATCGTGTTACCTAGGATGGTCTCGATCTCCTGACCTCGTGATCTGCCCGTCTCAGCCTCCAAAGTGCTGGGATTACAGGCATGAGCCACCGCACATAGCCAATTTTTGTATTTTTAGTAGAGACAGGGTTTCACCATGTTGGCCAGGGTGGTCTCAAACTCCTGGCCTCAAGTGAGCCTCCCACCTTGGCCTCCCAAAGTGCTGGGATTACACGCATGAGCCACAATGCCTGGCGACTTGTTGGGTACTTTAGATTGGGTTGGTCACTGTCATGCACGTCCGTGTGAAGAGACCACCAAACAGGCTTTGTGTGAGCAATAAAGCTGGGTGCAGGCAGGCTGAGTCCGAAAAGAGAGTCACGAAGGGAGATAAGGGTGGGGCCGTTTTATAGGATTTGGGTAGGTAAAGGAAAATTACAGTCAAAGGGGGATTGTTCTCTGGCGGGCAGGAGTAGGGGTCACAAGGTGCTCAGTGGGGGAGCTTTTTGAGCCAGGATGAGCCAGGAAAAGGACTTTCACAAGGTAATGTCATCACTTAAGGCAAGGACCGGCCATTTTCACTTCTTTTGTGGTGGAATGTCATCAGTTAAGGCGGGGCGGGGCATTTCCACTTCTTTGTGATTCTTCAGTTACTTCAGGCCATCTAGGCCTATACGTGCAAGTCACAGGGGATGCGATGGCTTGACTTGGGCTCAGAGGCCTGAGAGTCACCATTTTTAAAACAATGACTTCTTTTTCTTGAGACAGGGTCTCACTTTATCGCCCAGGATGGAGTGCAATGACACAATCATGGCTCACTGCAGCCTCAGCCTGCTGGACTCAAGTGATCCTCCCACCTCAGCCTCCCAAGTAGCTGGGACTACAGCTGTTTGCCACCATGCCTGGCG
>NC_045441.1:9330257-9349768 GCF_002776525.5 Piliocolobus tephrosceles | reverse complement strand
CCGGGTGCGGTGGCTTAAGCCTGTAATCCCAGCACTTTTTTTTTTTTGTTTTGAGACGGAGTCTCGCTCTGTCCCCCAGGCTGGAGTGCAGTGGCCGGATCTCAGCTCACTGCAAGCTCCGCCTCCCGGGTTTAAGCCATTCTCCTGCCTCAGCCTCCCAAGTAGCTGGGACTACAGATGCCTGCCACCTCGCCCGGCTAGTTTTTTGTATTTTTAGTAGAGACGGGGTTTCACCGTGTTAGCCAGGATGGTCTCGATCTCCTGACCTCGTGATCCGCCCGTCTCAGCCTCCCAAAGTGCTGGGATTACAGGCTTGAGCCACTGCGCCCGGCCGCTTTTTTATTTTTTGTAAAGAGAGAGTTTCACCATGTCTCCCAGACTGGTCTCAAACTCCCGTGCTCAAGCGATCTGCTCACCTTGGCCTCTCAAAGTGCTGGGATTGATTATAGGTGTGAGCCACTGTGGCCAGCCCATGGTAACTTGGTTTTGTGTGTGTGTATGGTAACTTGGTTTTGTGTGTGTGTGTACTGAGAAGGAGTCTTACTCTGTCACTCAGGTTGGAACGCAATGGCATGATTTCAGCTCACTGCAACCTCTGCCTCCCGGGTTCAAGTGATTCTCCCTCCTCAGCCTCCCAAGTAACTGGGAATACAGGCACCTGCCACCATGCCCAGCTAATTTATGTATTTTTAGTAGAGACGGGGTTTCACCATGTTGGCTAGGCTGGTCTCAAACTCCTGACCTCAAGTGATCCACTCGCCTCAGCCTCCCAAAGTGCTGAGACTACAGGTGTGAGTCATGCGCCTATGGTAACTTTATATCCCAGATATTTACCTTAAATTTCAGGAACAAGTTAGGAGATGTTTCCTGGAAGAAGAACAATTATCTGCTGAAATATGGTCTTGTTTCAACACCCCAGAGGTCTCCAGGGAGACTGTCTATTGGGCGTGGCAAAGGTTCAGTGGGCTAGACCCCTCTGGCACCACTGAATTGGCCAAGCCATAAGGGCATCTTGCTTTGTAACCTGGACTAGTTTAGAAACTTCCTCTTTCACACAGGAGCGATGGCTCATGCCTATAATCCCAGCATTTTGGGAGGCCGAGGCGGGCGGATCACGAGGTCAGGAGTTCAAGACCAGCCTGGTCAACCAACATGGTGAAACCCCGTCTCTACTGAAAATATAAAAATTAGCCAGGCGTGGTGGCACACGCCTGTAATTCCAGCTACTCAGGAGGCTGAGGCATGAGAATCACTTGAAACAGTGAGGTGGAGGTTGCAGTGAGCCAAGATCATTTCACTGTACTCCAGCCTGGGTGACAGAGAGAGACTCTATCTCAAAAAAAATAATAATAATAATTAAAAAAATAAAAATAAAAATGCCCAAGTCTATCCTCCAGAAATGAAATCTGGAATGTCTGAGATGAAAAGTACAGTGGATGGGACTAACAGCAGACTAGATACTACAGAAGAGAATATTATGAACTTGAAGACATAACAGTAGAAAGTATAAAAATTTATAGAGCTAGGCACCATGGTGTGCACCTATAATCCCAGCTACTTGGGAGGCTGAGGCTAGAAGATCAATTGAGCCCAGCAATTTGAGACCAGCCTACGCAACATAGCGAGACCCTGTCTCTATTTTTTAAAATACTGGAAAAATGAAAAAAGACTGATAAAAAACCAAAACCCACAGATGAACAGAATACCAGTGAGCTGTGAGACAACTTCAGGTGGCCCCCTCAGGAATTGGTGGCAACAGGTATAACACATCTGCGGTAAAGGTAGAGGTTAAAAACAAGCATACTGGCCGGGCGCGGTGGCTCAAGCCTGTAATCCCAGCACTTTGGGAGGCCGAGACGGGCGGATTACGAGGTCAGGAGATCGAGACCATCCTGGCTAACACGGTGAAACCCCGTCTCTACTAAAAAATACAAAAAACTAGCCGGGCAAGGTGGCGGGCGCCTGTAGTCCCAGCTACTCAGGAGGCTGAGGCAGGAGAATGGCATAAACCCGGGAGGCGGAGCTTGCAGTGAGCTGAGATCCGGCCACTGCACTCCAGCCTGGGCGACAGAGCGAGACTCCGTCTCAAAAAAAAAAAAAAAAACAAGCATACTGACTGAAAATCAGTTTTATTTTATTTTATTTTATTTTTAATTTTTTGAGATGGAGTTTTGGTCTTGTTGCCCAAGCTGGAGTGCAATGGCGTGATCTCTGCTCTCTGCAACATCCACCTTTGGGGTTCAAGTGATTCTCCTGCCTCAGTCTCCCAAGTAGCTGGGATTACAGGCACCCGCCACCATGCCCGGCTAATTTTGTGTTTTAGTAGAGACAGGGTTTCACCATGTTGGTCAGGCTGGTTTCAAACTCCTGACCTTGGCCTCCCAAAGTGCTGTGATTACAGGCGTGAGCCACTGTGCCCTGCCTGAATGTCAGTTTTAAAAGGCATTAGAGCCAGATATGGTGGTGTGCATCTGTAGTCACAGCTATTCAGGAGGCTGAGGCAGAAGGATTGCTTGAGCCCAGAAGTCCTGCGTTGTAATGCACTATGCTGATTGGGTGTCTGCCCTAAGTTCAACAACAATATGCTGACCTTCCAGGAGCGAGGGACCAGCAGGTTGCCTAAGGTCCCTGCCCAGGTTGGAAATGGAGCAGGTCAAAAATCCTGTGCTGATCAGCAGTGGGGTCACGCCTGTGAATAGTCACTGCACTACAGCCTGGGCAACATAGTGAGACCCGTCTCTAAATTAGAAAAAACAAAAAAAGGCATTAGACTCACACAAACATTGGTTGCACTTCTACACATTAAAAACGAGCAACGTCAAAAGGAAATTACAAAAACAATTACATTGGCCGAATGTGGTGACTAACCTCTGTAATCCTAGCATTTTGGGAGGCCAAGGCGGGCAGATCACTTGAAGTCAGGAGTTCGAGACCAGCCTAGCCAACATGGTGAAACCTCGACTCTACTAAATAAGAAATACAAAAATTAGTCGGGCGTTGTGGCCCGTGACTGTAGTCCCAGCCACTTGGGAGGCTGAAGCAGGAGAATCACTTGAACCTGGGAGGTGGAGGCTGCAGTGGGCAGAGATCATGCCACTGCACTCCAGCCTGGGTGACAGAGTGAGACTCCATCTCAAAAAACAAACAAACAAACAAAAAAACCCCACAAAACATAAAAACAATTACATCTACAATAGCATCGCACAGAATAAAATACTTAGGAATTAATTTAACCAAGGAGGTGAAAGACTTGTACAATGAAAACTATACAACATTGCTGAAAGAAATTAAAGAAGACAAAATGTATGGAAACGCATCCTGGTTCATGAATTGGAAGAGTTAATATTGTTAAGATGTGAATACTAACCAAAGTGATCTACAGAGTCAGAGCCGGGCTCAGTGGCTCACTCCTGTAATCCCAGCACTTTGGGAGGCCTAGGTGGGCGGATCACCTGAGGTCAGGAGTTTGAGACCACTCTGGCCAACATGGAGAAACACTGTCTCTACTAAAAGTACAAAAATTAGCCAGACATGGTGGCATGAACCTGTAAATCCCAGCTACTCGGGAGGCTGAGGCAGGAGAATTGCTTGAATCCAGGAGGCAGAGGTTGCAGTGAGCTAAGATCATACCACCACACTCCAGACTGGGTGACAGGGCGAGACTCTGTCTCAAAAAAAAAAAAAAAAAAAACTGTCTTTTCAACAAATGGTATTAGGATAACCGCATACGTACATGTGAAAGAATGAAGTTGAACTCTTACCTAACACCATATATAGAAAAATTAACTCAAAATGGATAAAAGACCTAAATGTCGGACCTAAAACTAAGAAAGATTTAGAATAAACCATAGGGCAAGAGCTTCATGACATTGGATTTTGCAATTACAGTTGACCCTTTAACAAAGCAGGAGTTAGGGACAAAGGATTTGAATAGATATTTCTCCAAAGAAGATACACAAATGGCCAATAAGCACACAAAAAGATGCTAAACACCATTAGTCATTAGGAAATGCAATCAATGGGGGAGGGATTGCATTGGGAGTTATAGATTATATAAATGGTGAATTGATGGGTGCTGACGAGTTGATGGGTGCAGCACACCAACGTGGCACAAGTATACATATGTAACAAACCTGCACGTTATGCACATGTACCCTAGAACTTAAAGTATAATAAAAAATAAATAAATAAATAAATAAATAAATAAATAAATAAAAAGGAAATGCAATCAAAGCCATAGATAAGATACCACTTCACAGCCACTAGGATGGCTATAATCAAAAAAAGGAAAACTAGCAATGGTCGGTGAGGATGTAGAGAAATTGGAACCCTTGTACATTGCTGGTAGAAATGAAAAATGGTGCAGCTGCCATGGAAAGCAGTTTACCAGTTCTTCAAATGGTTAAATACAGAGGCCAGGCACAGTGGCTCACACCTGTAATCCCAGCACTTTGGGAGGCCGAAGTGGGCAGATTGCCTGAGGTCAGAAGATTGAAACCAGTCTGGCCAACATGGTGAAACCCCATCTCTACTAAAAATAAAAAGAAAAACAAAATAAAAATAAAAAAAAATTAGCCAGGTGTGGTGGTATGCACCTGTAATCCCAGCTACTCGGGAGGCTGAGGCAAGAGAATTGCTTGAACCAGGGAGGCGGAGGTTGCAGTGAGCTGAGATCACGCTACTGCATGCCAGCCTGGGTGACAGAAAAAAGTTAAATATAGAATTGCTATATGACTCAACGGTTTCACTCCTAGTTATATACCCTAAGAAATTTAAAACAGCTATTCAAACCAAAACTTGTACACGAAAGTTCATAGCAGCAACATCCATGATAGCCTAAAGGTAGAAATAATCTAAATGTCCATTGACAGATGAGTGGATAAAGAAATTATGGCATATACAGAACTGGGCATGGTGGCTCACACCTGTAATCTCAGCTTTGGAGGCTGAGGCAGGAGGATTGCTTGATTCCAGTAGTTCGAGACGAGCCTGGACAACAAGTGAGACCCCTATCTCTATGAAGAGTAAAAAAAAACAAAAATAAAAAATTAGCCAAGTGTGGTGGTACACGCCTGTAGTACCAGCTACTCGGGAGGCTGAGGTGGGAGGATCACTTGAGCTCAGGAGCTGTGATCGTGCCACTGCACTCCAGCCTGGGCAATAGAGCAAGAGCCTATCTTAAAAAGAAAAACAAAAACAAAGAGAAGCAATTGGAAAGAAACAGATACTAGGTAAAGAGAAGAACATTTTACCCAAAACCCACTATAATTAATGTCCTTGGAGAGATAAGATACCATATTCATGAAATATAGAAAGGACACTCTTTTAAAAGGAATATTCAGGCTGGGTGCAGTGGCTCACACCTGTAATCCCAGCACTTTGGGAGGCCAAGGAGGGTGGATCAATTGAGGTCAGGAGTTCAAAACCAGCCTGGTCAACATGGCGAAACCCCGTCTCTACTAAAAATACAAAAATTAGCTGGGCATGGTGGTGGGAGCCTGTAACCCCAGCTACTTGGGAGGCTGAGACAGGAGGATTGCCTGAACTCAGGAGACAGAGGTTGCAGTGAGCCCAGATCGCGCCATTGCACTCCAGCCTAGGCGACAGAGCAAGACTCCGTCTAAAAACAACAACAACAACACCACACACACACACACAAAAACAGAAAAAAGGAATATTCAGAGAACAAGAAAGAAATCTTGGAAATTAAAAATATAAACATGAAAACCTCAGTTGAATAGTTGGAAGATAAAGTTGGAGAAATCTTGCAAAAAGCAGTTTAAAGTATGAGATGAAAAAAATGATTAAAGGTAAATAAAAGAACAGTTCAGTAGATCTAATATATAAATAATAGAAGCTACAGAAGGACAGAAAAGAAAAAATGGAGGGGAAAGAGTATTACTGAAAAATTTAGCAAAATTTCCCAGAATTAAAGGGCTTGAGTTTCTAGATTAACAAGACCTTAGTCAGGTGTGGTGGCTCACATATGTAATCCCAGCACTTTGGGAGGCTGAGGCAGGTGGATCATCTGAGGTCAGGAGTTCCAGACCAGCCTGGCCAACATGGTGAAACCCCGTCTTTACTAAAAGCATAAAAATTAGCTTGCCGTGGTGGCGCACACCTGTAGTCCCAGCTACTCAGGAGGGTGAGGCAGGAGAATGGCTTGAACCCAGGAGGGAGAGGTTGCAGCGAGCTGAGATTGTGTCACTGCACTCCAGCCTGGGTGACAAAAGCGAAACTCCGTCTCAAACAAGCAAAACAAACAAACAAACAAATAAACAAAAACGAGACTTATCAAGTGCCATGGTATAACTCATAAAAACCAAGAACTGGCTGGGCGCAGTGGCTCATGCCTGTAATCTCAGCACTTTGGGAGGCCGAGGTGAGTGGATCATGAGGTCAGGAATTCAAGCCCAGCCTGGCCAACACGGTGAAACCCCATCTCTACTAAAAACACAAAAATTAGCCGGGCATGGTGGCGGGCACCTGAAATCCCAGCTACTCCGGAGGCTGAGGCAGGAGAATCGCTTGAACCTGGGAGCAGAGGTTGCAGTGAGCCAAGATCGCACCATTGCACTCCAGCCTGGGCAACAAGAGCAAAACTCTGTTTCAAAATTTATATATATATATATACACACACACACACACACACACATAATGTAAAATACATATTATATATATAAATATATTATACACACACACACACATACACACAAATTACCTGGGCGTGATGGTGGGTGCCTGTAATCCCAGCTACTGGGGAGTCTGAGGCAAAAGAATCGTTTGAACTCGGGAGGCGGAGGTTGCAGTGAGCCAAGATCGTGCCACTGCACTCCAGCCTGGCAACACGGCGAGATTCCATCTCAAAAAACAAACGAACAAAAAACTCAAGAACCTCACCAAAGCATATCCTTGTAAAATTTAGAATGGTGGAAATAAAAAAAAATATCTTACAAGTTCCTAAGAGTACAAACAAATGACCTATATTAGGATTTATAATTGGAACCCTGGAAGGTAGAAGGACAAGGTGCATTGCACTCACAATTTTATAGGAAAGGCCAGGCATGGTGGCCCATGCCTGTAATCCCAGCACTTTGGGAGATTGAGGTAGGAGGACCACTTAAGTCTAGGAGTTCAAGACCAGCCTGGGCAACATTTTGAGATTCTGTTTCTACAAAACAGAAAAAAAATTTGAAGGAAATAATTTTCAACAAGTAATTCCATACATGGCCAATCTACAATTACGAATTATTCTAGAATAAAGACATTTTCAGTAATTCAAGGTTCAGATGCAAGTGACAGAAAACCTAAAACAATAGTTACAATTTTCTTTTTTTTTTTTTGGCGAGGGGTATGGAGTCTTGCTCTGTCACCCAGGCTGGAGTGCAGTGGCGCGATCTCGGCTCACTGCAAGCTCCACTTCCTGGGTTCACGCCATTCTCCTGCCTCAGCCTCCCGAGTAGCTGGGACTACAGGTGCCCACCACCACGGCCAGCTAATTTTTTGTATTTTTAGTAGAGACGGGGTTTCATCGTGTTAGCCAGGGTGGTCTCGATCTCCTGACCTCGTGATCCACCTGCCTCGGGGGCCCAAAGTGCTGGGATTACATGGTTAGCCACGGTGCCCGGCCTAGTTACAATTTTCTTTCTCTCTGACATAAAAGTCTAGGTCAGTGGCCAGGCATGGTGGCTTACACCTGTAATCCCAGCACTTTGGGAGGTTGAGGAGGGCAGATCACGAGGTAAGGCAACCGAGACCATCCTGGCTAACATGGTGAAGCCCCATCTTTACTAAAAATACAAAAAATTAGCAGGGCATGGTGGCACACACCTGTAGTCCCAGCTACTTGGGAGGCTGAGGTAGGAGAATCACTTGAACCTGGGTGGCGCAGGTTGCAGTGAGCCGAGATCAGGCCACTGAATACCAGCCTGGGTGACAGAGTGAGATTCCATTTCAAAAAAAAAAAAAATCTAGGTCAGTATAGTGGCTCTGTTCCATGAAACTCTCAGCAACCCAAGTTCATTCCAGCCCCAACTCTGCAACGCCCAGGGTGTGGCCCTCATCTTCATGGATAGGATGGCAGCATGTGAGCATCAGACACCGGGTGATAGAAGAAATGATGAGGAAGGCACCAGGGGCATGTGGCAGCTATTTCTTCAGAAAGTTCTTCCAAAGAACTTTCACTTCTCCTTGCATCCCATTGGTCAGAATTTGGTCACATGGCCACAGCAAGCTACAAGGTAGGGTAGAAAATGCAGAAATATAGATTTTATTTATTTATTTTTTTTTGTTGTTGTTGAGACGGAGTCTTGCTCTGTCGCCCAGGCTGGAGTGCAGTGGCCGAATCTCAGCTCACTGCAAGCTCCGCCTCCCGGGTTTACGCCATTCTCCTGCCTCAGTCTCCCAAGTAGCTGGGACTACAGGCGCCTGCCACCTCGCCTGGCTAGTTTTCTGTATTTTTTTAAATAGAGACAGGGTTTCACTGTGTTAGCCAGAATGGTCTCAATCTCCTGACCTCGTGATCCGCCCGTCTCGGCCTCCCAAAGTGCTGGGATTACAGGCTTGAGCCACCGTGCCCGGCCATAGATTTTATTTTGAATTATCTTTTTTTTTTTTTGAGACAGCATCTCACTCTGTTGCTCAGGCTGGGGTGCAGTGGCTGGACCTCCTGGGCTCAAGTGATCCTCCCAACTCAGCTTCTGGAGTCACTGAGACTACAGGCGCATGTGACCATGCCCAGCTAATTTTCTCATTTTTTGTAGAGACAGGGTCTCCCTATGTGACCCAGGCTGGTCTTGAACTCCTGGGCTCAAGAGATTCTACCGCCTTGGCCTCCCAAAGTGCTGGGATTACAGGTGTGAGCCATACTGCCTGGCCTTTGGATGGTTTTATGCCTAGATAAAATCTCTATTACTATGGAAGAATGGAAGGATACTGGTGGAATTAGCATTCTCTCCTACACAGTCTTGAACATTTCCTGAACACTCTCAGGAAGCTATCGGTAGAGTACACCACCTACATGAAGGGATAAAGCAAGAAAGAAGACTTGGGATCCATGAGTGAGGGTATCCAATTCAAGGAAGACGAAGGGAATCCCTAGGGCAATAGTGAGAGAAGACCCCAAAATGACAGCTGAGTTGCAGCCCTAGAAAGCAGCTGGTCCAAAGTAGACAAGATCAGAAGGTAGGTTTCACAAAGAGCTGGCAATAAGATTTTTAAAAAGGAGGCCGGGTGCGGTGGCTTAAGCCTGTAATCCCAGCACTTTGGGAGGCCGAGACGGGCGGATCACGAGGTCAGGAGATCGAGACCATCCTGGCTAACACGGTGAAACCCCGTCTCTACTAAAAAATACAAAAAACTAGCCGGGTGAGGTGGTGGGCGCCTGTAGTCCCAGCTACTCGGGAGGCTGAGGCAGGAGAATGGCGTAAACCTGGGAGGCGGAGCTTGCAGTGAGCTGAGATCCGGCCACTGCACTCCAGCCTGGGTGACAGAGTAAGACTCCGTCTCAAAAAAAAAAAAAAGATTTTTAAAAAGGAAAAAAAAAACAAAAAGATCAGAAGGTTCTTGGAGGGATTCCTTCAAGAAGATGAAACTGACTGAAGACCTAATAATTTACCTTCACTTGGCAGGTGCAGCAGTATGCCTTCACTGCCCTGTGACAATCTACTCTACATGTTTGAACGTATTGAGAAGACTTATTTTACAGCAGGGATTCAATTAGGATTAATACCTAGAAACATCGACAAACCAAAAGATAAGGCAATTATTAACTCCAAGGGAAACAAGTGGCTCAATTATGAATAGCATATATATACTTATAAAAATATAACCCTAGAACAGGCACGGTGGCTCACACCTGTAATCCCAGCAATTTGGTGACCCGAGGCAGGTGGATCGCCTGAGGTCAGGAGTTCGAGACCAGGCTGACCAACATAGTGAAACCCCATCTCTACTAAAAATACAAAAAAAAAAAAATTAGCTGGGAATGGTGGTGGGCACCTGTAATCCCAGCTACTTGGGAGGCTGAGGCAGGAGAATTGCTTGAAACCAGGCGGCAGAGGTTGCAGTGAGCCGAGATTGCACCATTATATTCCAGCCTGGTAACAAGAGTGAAGTGAAACTCTCTCTCTCTCTCTTCCCCGCCCCTCTCTCTATATATATATATAAAATAAAAAAAATTTTATATATATATGAAAAGACAAATTAATCTGATTTTCTTTCTTGGGCCTTTTAGGTGAGAAATGTGGAATCAGGTAGAAGGAGACAAACACTAACAAGTGGTAGCTAGTGGCTAAATCACATTGACACTTGGAGAGAGAGGGAACCTTCACCAATTCCCTTTTTTTTTTTTTTTTTGAGATGGAGTCTCTCTTTGTCACCCAGGCTGGAGTGCAATGGCATGATCTCATCTCACTACAACTTCTGCCTCCCAGGTTCAAGCAATTCTCCTGCCTCAGCCTACCTAGTAGTTGGGACTACAGGCGCATGCCACCATGCCCGGCTAATTTTTTTGTATTTTTAGTAGAGACGGGGTTTCACCATGTTAGCCTCAGCCTCCCAAAGTGTTGGGATTACAGATGTGAGCCACCGCGCCCGGCCTGTTCACCAATTCCTATTGTGAAACACCTAGAGTTTTCCTGGAATCAGAGCTTCCTTGGGTTTCAACCTACATGAATTCTGATTCCACCATGGCTTAGTTCTGATTCTACTATGGCTTAGTTCTGGTCTCTCTTACCTCTTTCTCTTACTTGAACTTTATTGAGTGATTTTTTTTTTGTTTCTTGCAGTGAAAAAAGCCCTGCTAAAATAGAGGTAGATGCTGCTTCCAGAATTCTTTATTAGTTGAAAGAGTATAGAATGTAGCAACTTGGCCTGACGCAGTGGCTCATTCCTGTAATTCTAGCCCTTTGGGAGGCCAAGGCAGGATCACTTGAGCTCTGGAGTCCAAGACCAGCATGGGCAACATAGGGAGACCCACATCTCTACAAATAATTTAAAAATAATATGACTGTGACAAATTATTGGAAAGAAAAAAAGATTTTAATTAATAAATAATTTTTAAGGCCAGGCGTGGTGGCTCAGGTCTGTAATCCCAGCACTTTGGGAGGCTGAGGCGGGCGGATCACGAGGTCAGGAGATCAAGACCACTCTGGCTAAGACGGTGAAACCCTGTCTCTACTAAAAATACAAAAAAAAATTAGCCGGGCGTGGTGGCGGGCACCTGTAGTCCCAGCTACTCAGGAGGCTGAGGCAGGAAAATGGCGTGAACCCGGGAGGTGGAGCTTGCGGTGAACCAAGATTGTGCCGCTGCACTCCAGCCTAGATGACAGAGCAAGACTCCCTCTAAAAAAAATAAATAAATGATAATAATTTTTAAAAAGAAATAAAAATTAGCTGGGTGTGATGGTGTGTACCTATGGTCCCAGGTACTCCAGGGGCTGAGGTGGGAGGATGACTTGAGCCCTGAAGGTTGAGGGAGCAGTGAGCCATGATCATGCCACTGCACTCCAGCTTAGGTGACAGAGCAAGACCCTGTCTCAAAAAATAAAATAAATAAAATGCAGCAATTTGTCCTTCATTCTCTGCCCGCCCCCCCATATTTTGAAGGAGATCTTATATTACTAAGGAATATTCATTGCTAATTTATATTCATTACTAATGAATATTCATTACAACTTACTATTCATTACTAATGATTTTCTAAGAACTCTACTGATGTGGCAGGTCCTTGCATTTCTGCCAGTTTTTTTTTTTTTTTTTTTTTTTTGTTGTTGTTGTTGAGACGGAGTCTCGCTCTATCACCCAGGTTGGAGGATTGCAGTGGCTGGATCTCAGCTCACTGCAAGCTCCGCCTCCCGGGTTCCCGCCATTCTCCTGCCTCAGCCTCCTGAGTAGCTGGGACTACAGGCGCCCGCCACCTCGCCCGGCTAGTTTTTTGTATTTTTTTAGTAGAGACGGGGTTTCACCGTGTTAGCCAGGATGGTCTCGATCTCCTGACCTCGTGATCCGCCCGTCTCGGCCTCCCAAAGTGCTGAGATTACAGGCTTGAGCCACCGCGCCCGGCCTCTGCCAGTTATATCTCACAACCCCATTACATGCATGTCTCAACAAGACATGGAAGATCTTTGGTACTTCCTCAAGTCTAAGGCAAATCAGCATGATATCGTCAATGACAATCAGGATGACATCCTACAGAGCAGTCAGTTAGTGTGATCAACCATCCCAGTTTGCCAGGGACCTGGGGGCTTCCTAGGATGCAGAACTTTCAGTGCCGGAATAACAGTTTCAGGCAAATTCAGATGACTGCTCCCTAGGTAAAGTTGACCAGGTCCCTGGGAAAGTATAGGGCTAACCCTTCCAGGTGAAGATAAATAGCTGGGATAGGTAAAGAGAAACAGAGGCCAGGTGCAATGGTTCATGCCTATAATCCCAGCAATTTGGGAGGCTAAGGAGGGAGAATTGCTTGGTGCCAGGAGTTGGAGACCAGCCTGGGCCACGTAGTGAGACTCCATCTCTTTTTTTTTTTTTTTTTTTTGAGGCGGAGTCTTGCTCTGTCGCCCGGACTGGAGTGCAGTGGCCGGATCTCAGCTCACTGCAAGCTCCGCCTCCCGGGTTTACGCCATTCTCCTGCCTCAGCCTCCTGAGTAGCTGAGACTACAGGCGCCCGCCACCTCGCCCAGCTAGTTTTTGTATTTTTAGTAGAGACGGGGTTTCACCGTGTTAGCCAGGATGGTCTCGATCTCCTGACCTCGTGATCCGCCTGTCTCGGCCTCCCAAAGTGCTGGGATTACAGACTTGAGCCACCGCGCCCGGCTGGAGACTCCATCTCTTTAAAAAAAAATTTTTTTTTTTAATTAGCCAGGTGCAGTGGCATGTACCTGCAGTTTTTTGTTTGTTTGTTTGTTTGTTTTTTGTTTTTGTTTTTGTTTTTGTTTTTATTTGTTTTGAGATGGAGTCTCTCTGTTGCCCAGGCTGGAGTGCAATGGTGCAATTTTGGCTCACTGCAACCTCCGCCTCTTGAGTTCGAGCAATTCTCCTTCCTCAGCCTCCCGAGGAGCTGGGAATACAGGTGCCAGCCACCACGCCCTAATTTTTGTATTTTTGTATTTTATTTTTTAGTAGAGATGAGGGTTTCACCATGTTGGTCAGGCTGGTCTCAAACTCTTGACCTCAGGTGGTTCACCCACCTTGGCCTCCCAAAGTGCTGGGATTACAGGCATAAGCCACCGTGCCCATCCGTGCCTATGGGTTTGAGGCTGTGGTGAACTGTGGTTGTGCCACTGCACTCCACTGTGGGCAACAGAGTGAGACCCTTTCTCTAAATTGAAGACAACATATCAAGTATCCACGTAATTAAGCCCATGGACTTGTTATTCAAGTCCTCTTAATCTTTGGTACTAACCAGCCTGGAGAAACAGCCTCCAAGGTTCCCATCCTCCTCTTCAGGAACTCTGGGTCAAGAAACTTATTCAGGACCAGGCACAGTGGCTCATGCTTGTAATCCCAACACTTTGGGAGGCCAAGGCAGGAGGAGACCAGCCTAGGCAATACAGTGAGATCCCATCTCTACAAAAAAAACAAGAGAGAAACTTACTTAGGGATGATTAAGACTAGAGGAACTGTGACTATGTAGTGTGCTAACTTGACTTAGATCTTTGTTTATTAAGCCAAGGAATTATCTTGCTTTACAAACCAAGCTGAACCCAGGCCCGCCCATCTGCTCTGTTCCTGCCACTACTTCAAACAGAAGTCAAAACCTCAGTTCAGTGTGTTAGGCCATTTCTTGCAGCAAATTTACCACACCTACTTGGCTTTTGCCTTTTTGTGACCACAGCCAGGGGTGATATTCAAAATATTTCACAGCTGGTTACCACATGGCTGGCAGCCATTTAGAACAGACACTGACTTTAGCATTAAGTCCTGTTCCTGGAGATCAACAGTTATGCTGGGGATTAACTCTTTAGTTGCTGAAAGAGAGGGAGGTCTGGCTGGGCACGATGGCTCACGCCTGTAATGCCAGCACTTTGGGAGGCTGAAGTGGGCTGATCACTTGAGGTCAGGAGTTCAAGACCAGCCTGGCCAACATGGTGAAACCCCATCTCTACTAAAAAAGCCAGCCAGGCACGGTGGTGTGCGCCTGTAATCCCAGCTACTCAGAAGGCTGAGGCAGGAGAATTGCTTGAACCCAGGAAGCAGAGGTTGCAGTGAGCCGAGATCATGCCACTGCACTCCAGCTTGGATGACAGTGAAACTCTGTCTCAAAAAATAAAAAATAAAAATAAGGAGATGGAGGTCTGGGGGACTGAAGGTAAGTGGATGGGGGTGGGGAACTCAGGAGGCTTTTGGCAGCAATTTACCAACTGCTAGGAAAGCTTTTCAGTATTTCAACAACTAGTATTGGCAGGGCATGGTGGCTCATGTCTATAATCACAGCACTTTGGGAGGCCAAGGCGGGCAGATCACCTGAGGTCAGGAGTTCAAGACCAGCCTGGTCAACATGGCAAAAGCCTGTCTCTACTGAAAACACAAAAATTAACCGGACATGGTGGCACACGCCTGTAATCTCAGCTACTCGGGAGGCTGAGGCAGGAGAATCGCTTGAACCCGGGAGGCAGAGGTTTCAGCGAGCTGAGATTATTCCACTGCATTCTAGCCTGGGTGACAGGGTGAGATTCTGTCTCAAAAAAAAAAAAAAGTATGATCAAGCAGGCTATGTGCAGGAGAAGGGAAATGAGGGGATGGGGTGGAGAGAGGGAGAGAGACAAAGATAAATGAAGGGAGGCAAGAAGGAGGAAGGAAATGAATGTTCTATCCTTGATTTGGTCTGTCCTCCTTGATTCCAACCCCGCAGGATTCGAGTCCACATAGTTGCTCCTGCAACAACTCCCTAGAAAATTAGCCTCTAATTTCTCTTTTCCCTGCTTGGATTTTGCACACCATCCAAGGTTTCATGGTATTCCCAAATTCCTTGATCAGATGTTCCTCATTAGGAAGTGACTCATCACATTCGCTTGGCAATCATGAATACAGGAGAAATTACTTGGATGGGCCCAGGGGACTGGAAGCCCCATGCCCTCAAGATATTCCTCATCCAACCTCTAGGATTTCCGTCCTTGATAATCAAGATCTTAATGTTAACTACAGAAAGCCAGCACAGTTGTGAACTTAGCAAATGCTGTGATTTGTCAATTTACAGTATCTTTTTTATTATAAAATATTTGGCAGGTAAATTTTATAATATTTTTTAAAACATACAAATACTCTATATTATACCTGTTGATTATGATTAAAAATAAATGAAAACTGGGCTGGATGCAGTGTCTCACGCCGGTAATCCCAGCACTTTGGGAGGCTGAGCTGGGCAGATCACTTGAGGTCAGGAGTTCGAGACCAGCCTGGCCAACATGGTGAAACCATGTCTCTACTGAAAATACAAAAATTAGCCGGGCATGGTGGCACGAGTCTGTAATACCAGCTACTCAGGAATCTGAGGCAGGAGAATCGCTTGAACCTGGGAGGCGGAGGTTGCAGTGAGCTGAGATGCGCCACTGCTCTCCAGCCTGGGTGACAAGGTGAGACTCTGTCTCAATAAATAAATAAATAGGGCCGGGCGCGGTGGCTCAAGCCTGTAATTCCAGCACTTTGGGAGGCCGAGACGGGCGGATCATGAGGTCAGGAGATCGAGACCATCCTGGCTAACACAGTGAAACCCCGTCTCTACTAAAAAATACAAAAAACTAGCCGGGCGAGGTGGCGGGTGCCTGTAGTCCTAGCTACGCTGGAGGCTGAGGCAGGAGAATGGCATAAACTCAGGAGGCGGAGCTTGCAGTGAGCTGAGATCCCGCCACTGCACTCCAGCCTGGGCGACAGAGCGAGACTCCGTCTCAAAAAATAAATAAATTAAAAACAAACAAACAGACACTGGTAAACCCACCACTCAACATAAGAAGTAGAATGTAATCAATATTCACTTTGGAGATCTAATTTTTAGTCATTTCCAATCACTGGCTGATAGTAGTAAATGTGTTTTTCGGTAAGGTACAGCGGCTCATGTCTCAAAGTGCCCAGCACTTTGGGATGCCAAGGTGGGAGGATCACCAGAGGCCAGGAGTTCGAGACCAGCCTAGGCAACCTAACAAGATCTCGACTCTACAAAGAAATAAAAAATTAGCCAGGCATGGTGACACGTGCCTGTCATCCCTGCTACTTTGGAGGTGGAAGGATCCCTTGAGCCAGGAGGTAGAGGCTGCAGTAAGCTGTGGTGGTGCCACTGAACTCCAGCCTGGGTGAACAAGTTAGACTCTGTCAAAAAAACAAAAAACAAAAAATCTCAAAACAACACCAAAGATGTGTTTTCTTGATGCTGGTACACAGAATGGCTTTAAATGTTTTCTTTCCTTTTTTTTTTTTGAGTTGGAGTCTCACTCTGTTGCCCAGGCTGGAGTGCAGTGGTGCTGTCTTGGCTCACTGCAATCTCCACCTCCCAGGTTCAAGCGATTCTCCGGCCTCAGCCTCCCAAGTAGCTGGGATTACAGGCGCATGCCACCATGCCCAGCTAATTTTTGTACTTTTAGTAGAGACGAGGTTTCACCATGTTGGTCATTCTGGTCTCAAACCTCTGACCTCAGGTGATATACCCACCTAGGCCTCCCAAAGTGCTGGGATTACAGGCGCCACTGTGCCCGGCTGAATGTTGTTTTCTGATTCTACCCAATCATCCCAGTTCCTCCTTTTTTTTTTCCTTCCTCCCTCCCTCCCTTCCTTCCTTCCTTCCTCTGTCTCTGTTTCCTTCTCCTTTTTTTTTTTTTTTGACAAGGTCTCACTCTGTCACCCAGGCTGAAGTGCAGTGGCATGATCATGGCTCACTTCAGCCTTGACCTCCCAGGCTCAAGTGACCCCCCACCTTAGCCTCTTGAGTAGCTGGGACCACAGGTGTGTGCCACCACGCCCAGCTAATTTTTTTAAAAAATTGTAGTTATAGGGTCTCACTATGTTGCCAAGCCTGATCTCAAGGTCCTGGCCTCAAGCAGTCCTCACCGCTCAACCTCCCAAAGTGCTGGGATTACAGGCCTGAGCCATCACGCCTGTCCTTTTTTCTTATTTTTCAACTCTTTAGCTCACTGTCATAAAAAAATGTGTCCCTTCTTGAGGCAAATCACCTAATGTTTTGAAAAATGCCCATGAAACTCTATCTTTATCCTCCTTATTTCTTTAGACTCTGCAGCAGTGGTTCTCAACTTTGATGTAGTTTAGGGTCAATCAGGGAGATCTGAAAAATCTTGCTGCCCTAGCCCTGCCCCAGAACAATTAAATCAGAACCTCTGGGGATACAACCTGGACAACCATGCTTTTTAAAGTTCTCCAGGTAGTTCTAATGTGCCCTAGAGGAGCCGCAACAAAATCCACCAAAGCTTTACCTTTGTTTTTTTTTTCTTCAGATGGAGTCTCGCTCTGTCTCTAGGCTGGAGTACAGTGGCATGCTCTCGGCTCACTGCAACCTCTGCCTCCCGGGTTCAAGCGATTCTCCTGCCTCAGCTTCCCGAGTAGCTAGGACTACAGGCATGTGCCACCACACACAGATAATTTTTTTTTTTTTGAGACGGAGTCTCACTCAGTCGCCCAGATAATTTTTGTATTTTTAGAAGCGATGGGGTTTCACCATGTTGGTCAGGATAGTCTTGATCTCTTGACCTCGTGATCTGCCCACCTTGGCCTCCCAAAGTGCTGGGATTACAGGCATGAGCCACCACGCCCAGCCCAAAACTTTACTTTCAAAGGACATAGTATCTGAATATTAAGACTTCATGAACTGTTGGCCGGGCGCGGTGGCTCAAGCCTGTAATCCCAGTACTTTGGGAGGCTGAGATGGGCGGATCATGGGGTCAGGAGATCGAGACCATCCTGGCTAAATTGGTGAAACCCCGTCTCTACTAAAAAAAATACAAAAACTAGCCGGGCGAGGTGGCGGGCGCCTGTAGTCCCAGCTACTCTGGAGGCTGAGGCAGGAGAATGGCGTAAACCCGGGAGGCGGAGCTTGCAGTGAGCTGAGATCTGGCCACTGCACTCCAGTCTGGGCGACAGAGCGAGACTCTGCCTCAAAAAAAAAAAAAAAAAAAAAGACTTCATGAACTGTTATATCAGTCCATGGACTTCTAACTTCCCATTCAGGGACATGGAGATCATCTCTGACTCCCTCTCCACTGTGTTACTATGAAGAGTCCACGCCTCTTTGGAGATCTGTTGCATGCAACTCCACTCCTGGAATAGAATTCTATGCTTGTTAGAGTAGTTTGGTATTTCATTTGCAAGAAACAAGGGCTAACTGCAAATTTTAGGGGGAAAAAAGGGCTTGGACATACTATAAGGATATAGGTGGGCTGGAACTGAAAATCTAAGAATTTGAGGTTGGCTGGGAACTGGCCACTGTTTCTTCCATCTTTCATGGCCCACACAGCTCCTGCATGGCATCCTTTTCTCTCTCTCACTGTTACCCCTCTAAGCAGTGGGGATTTCATTAGGCTGGCTAATCATTTTTGGACTCTGATAGTCAGAGCCCAAGTCAGTAATAATAATAGGGAACTTCCATACCCCATTTCAATAATGAAGGAGCCATTAGGCAGAAGATCAACAAGGAAATAGAAGCCTTGAACAACAGTATAAACTGACCAGACCTAACAGATATCTATAAAATATTCAGCCCACCAACTGCAGAATCTATATTCTTCTCAAGTCCACAAGGACACTCTCCAGAATAAACAATATGTTAGGCCATAAAATAAGTCTCAATATATTTAAAAAGATTGAAATCATACACAGTACATTCTCTAACCATAATAAAATGAAGTTAGAAATCAATATAGAGCCCAGGCACAGTGGCTCATGTCTGTAATCACAAAACTTTGGGAGACCGAGGCGGGAGGATCACTTGAGGCCAGGAGTTCAAGGCTAGCCTGGCCAACATGACGAAACCTTGTCTCTATTAAAAATACAAAAAAGTAGCCAGGGCCGGGCGCGGTGGCTCAAGCCTGTAATCCCAGCACTTTGGGAGGCCGAGACGGGCGGATCACGAGGTCAGGAGATCGAGACCATCCTGGCTAACACAGTGAAACCCCGTCTCTACTAAAAATACAAAAAAAAAAAACTAGCCGGGCGAGATAGCGGGCGCCTGTAGTCCCAGCTACTCGGGAGGCTGAGGCAGGAGAATGGCGTAAACCCAGGAGGCGGAGCTTGCAGTGAGCTGAGATCCGGCCACTGCACTCCAGTCCGGGCGACAGAGCGAGACTCCGCCTCAAAAAAAAAAAAAAAAGTAGCCAGGCAAGGTGGCATACACCTGTAATTCCAACTACTTGGGAGGCTGAGGCACAAGAATCGCTTGAACCTGGGAGGCAGAGGTTGCAGTGAACTTCAGTGAACTCAGATCGTGCCACAGTACTCCAACCTGGGTGACAGAGCGAGACTCTGTCTTAAAATAAAATAAAATAAAATAAAATAAAATAAAATAAAATAAAATA
>NC_045441.1:9283237-9330247 GCF_002776525.5 Piliocolobus tephrosceles | reverse complement strand
TAAAATAAAATAAAATAAAATAAAATAAAATAAAATAAAATAAAATAAAATATAAAATAAATCAATAATAGAAATTTGAGAAATTTAAAACTATGTGGAAATTAAATGCAGTCCTAAATAACTCATAAGTCAAAGAAGAAATCATGGCTGGGCATGGTGGCTCACGCCTGTAATCCCAGCACTTTAGGAGACAGAGGCGGGTGGATTACCTGAGGTTGGGAGTTAGAAATCAGCCTGGCTAATATGGTGGAACCCCTTCTCTACTAAACATACAAAATTAGCTGGGCGTGGTGGTGCATGCCTATAACCCCAGCTACCCGGGAGGCTGAGGCTCTAACCCGTGAGGCAGAGGTTGCAGCGAGCAGGGATTGCGCCACTGCACTCCAGCCTGGGTGGGCGACAGTGAGACTCCATCTCCAGAAAAAAAAAAAAAGAAAAAGAAAAAGAAATCACAAGAGAAATTAGAAACTACTTGGAGATAAATGAAACTGAATGATGTACCAAAAACTTAAAGGATTTAGCTAAAGCAATATTTTGAAGGATATTTATAGTTGTAAATGCCTACATTGAAAAAGAAGAAAGATCTCAAATCAACAACCCGTTTGTTTGTTTGTTTGTTTATTTATTTATTGAGACACAGTCTCGGTCTGTCCCAGGCTGGAGTGCAGTGGCACGATCTCGGCTCACTGCAACCTCTGACTCCCTGGTTCAAGCTATTCTCCTGCCTCAGCCTCCCTAGTAGCTGGGATAACAGGTGCCCGCCACCGTGCCCAGCTAATTTTTATATTTTTAGTAGAGACAGAGTTTCACCATTTTGGCCAGGATGATCTCGATCTCCTGACCTCGTGATCCACCTGCCTTGGCCTCTGAAAGTGCTAGGATTACAGGCACGAGCCACTACACCCGGCTAATTTTTGTATTTTTAGTAGAGACAGGGTTTCTCCATGTTGGCCAGGCTGGTCTCAAACTGCAGACCTCAAGTGATCCACCTGCCTCGGCCTCCCAAAGTGCTGGGATTTCAGACGGGAGCTACTGTGCCTGGCCTACGTGTCTTCTTTGATCTGGTCCCACCCCTCCTTTACTTACACTGTTTCTTCAAATTGGAATGTCCTTCAGCCTCCACATCTATAACAACGGCTGGAATTGTCTCCGTTCTTCAAGGCCTGACTATAATTCTATCATCTTCATGTAACCTCCTTTTTTTTCTTTTTTTTTCATCCTACTCTTCAACTGATGGAGCACAAAGTCTGGTAGAGGAGATAAAGGAGACAATTGGGTTCTGTCTTGCAATGTGATAACACTCTGGCGGGTGTGTGCACAGAGTTCTAGGAAGGCAGGGGAGTGAGGTAGAAACTGTTGGGTTAGTTGAAAGAGAAAATTGCACACTCCAGTTGACTTCCACTTCTGAGGGCTTAGAACTCCATGAGGAGGCATCGATTTCATGTTAAAGGATCCCTTTCTACTAATCTACTCATTTCTTTTCTTTCCTTCCTTCCTTCCTTCCCTCCCTCCATCCCTCCCTCCTTTCTTTCTTCCTTCCTTTTTCTTTCTTTTCTTTCTTTCTTTCTTTCTTCCTTTCTTCCTTTCTTCCTTCCTTTCTTTCTTTCTCTTTCTTTTTGTTTTTTGTTTTGTTTTCAGAGATAGGGTCTTATTCTGTCACCCAGGCTGGAGTGCAGTGGTATGATCATAGTTCAGTGCAGCCTCCAACTCCTGGGCTCAAGTGATCCTCCCATCTCAGCCTCCCAAATAGCTGAGACTACAAGTTTGCACCACAATGCCTGGCTATTTTTTTTTTTTTGGTAGACACAAAGTCTCACTCTGTTTCCCAGGCTGATCTCAAACTCCTGGCCTCAAGCAATCTTCCCACCTCGGCCTCCCAAAGCACTAGAATTTCAGGCATGAGCCACCACGTGTGGCCTAACCTGCTATTTTCTCAAGAGCAGGGCTGTTTTTAATTTCTGGACCTATAGCATCTAGCAAAGTTCCTGGCCAAAAAAAGTGAAAATAATTTTTTTTTATTTTTTGGAGACAGAGTGGCGCGATCTTGGCTCACTGCAATCTCCACCTCCCAGGTTCAAGTGATTCTCCTGCCTCAGCCTCCCGAGTAGCTAGGACTACAGACGTGTGCTAAATAATTTTTTGTGTTTTAGTAGAGACGGGGTTTCGCCATGTTGGCTAGGCTGGTGTGGAACTCCAGAGCTCAGGCAATCCACCACCTTGGCCTCCCAAAGTGCTAGAATTACAGGCATGAGCCAGCACGCCAGGCCAGAATGACAATAAATCTTTACTGAATGAATGAGAAAGAGTGTCTAACTTACATTGGAGGAAGGGCATGGAGTACTTCCTAGAAAACGTAACGCATTGAATCTTGGAACGTGGGTAGGGATGAGCTAGGAAGATTAGGGGTACAGGGTCTCCAAGTGAAGGAAACACAAATGATGGCATGGAAGTATGAGAAAGTCAGCACTGCTGGGAATCGCAAGGAGGTCAGCAGCCCTGAACCAGAGGTTTTGGAGTAAAAGACTGAGATAAAGCTGAAACAAACCAGTTCAATAGGGCCATGAATGCTGTGTTGATGATTTTGAAATGGACACAAAAAGCAATGGGGAGTGACTCAGGATTTTACTTTAGTTATTTTTTGTATTTATATTTTTTTGAGGCAGGGTCTCAGTCTGTTGCCCAGGCTGGAGTGCAGTGGCACAATCCTGCTCACTGCAGCCTCCAACTCCTGGGCTCATTTGATCCTCCCACTTCAGCCTCTCTAGTAGCTGGGACTACAGGCGCATGTCACCATACCAGCTCATTTTTCAAATTCTTTTTAGCAATGGGGGTCTCACTATGCTGCTCAGGCTGGAGTGCAGTGCACGATCACACATCACTGCACCCTTGGCCTCTTAGGCTCATTTGATCCTCCCACCTCAGTCTCCCTAGTCGCCGGGACTACAGGTATATGTCACCATGCCCAGCTCATTTTTTAGATTCTTTTTAGAGGTGGGGTCTCACTATGTTGCCCAGGCTAGTCTTGAACTCCTGGACTTAAGTGATACTCCTGCCTTGGCCTCCCAAAGTGTTGGAATTACAGGCAAGAACCATCATGCCAGCCCTTTAAAAATTATTATTATTATTATTTAGAGACAGAATCTCACTCTGTCACCTAGGCTGGGGTACAGTGGTGCGATCTCAGTGCACTGCAACCTCTGCCTCCCAGGTTCAAGCGATTCTTGTGCTTCAGCCTCCCAAGTAGCTGAGATTACAGGTGTGCGCCACCATACCTGGCTAATAATTTTGTATTTTTGGTAGAGACGGGATTCTGCCATGATGGCCAGGCTGGTCTCAAACTCCTGACCTCAAGTGATCTGTCCACCTTGACCTCTCAAAGTGTTGGGATTACAGGCATGAGCAGCTGCAGCTACACCTGGCCAGGGACTTGCTTTTTTTTTTTTTTTTTTTTTTTTTTTTTTACAGAGTTTCGTTCTTGTTGCCCAGGCTGGAGTGCAATGGTGCAATCTCAGCTCACCACAACCTCTGCCTCCTGGGTTCAAGCAATTCTCCTGAGTCAGCCTCCAGAGTAGCTGGGATTACAGGCATGGGCCACTACGCCTGGCTAATTTTTTTTTTTTTTTTGAGATGGGGTCTCACTCTGTTGCCCAGGCCAGAGGGCAGTGGTGCAATCTCGGCTCACTGCAACCTCTGCCTCCCGGGTTCTAGCGATTCTCTTGCCTCAGCCTCCAGAGTAGCTGGGATTACAGGTGCCTGCCACCACACCCGGCTAATTTTTGTATTTTTAATAGAGACAGGGTTTCACCATCTTGGCCAGGCTGGTCTCAAACTCCTGACCTCGTGATCCACCCGCCTGGGCCTCCCAAAGTGCTGGGATTACAGGCATGAGCCACTGCACCCGGCTGGGACTTGCTTTTAATAAACCAAATGTGATGGAAATGATAGTGTGTGATTTCTGGGGCTAGGTCATAAAAGACATTGTGCTTCCACCTTGCTCTCTCTCAGAGCCCCTACTCCGGGGGCAAGCCAGCTGCCGCATCATGGGGACATCCACGCTGCCTATAAGCCACTCAGGAGGAACTGAGCCTGGCTGCCAATAACCAGCACCAACTTGCCTGCCGTGTGAGTGAGCCATCTGGGAAACCAAGCCTCCAGCCTCCATCAAGCCTGCAGGTAACGTCAGCCCTCCAGCTTTCCAGTCTTCCAGCTGAGGACCCACACGTCCTGGAGCAGAGCCAAGCCAATCCCGTCATGCCCTGAATTCCTGATCCACAGAACTGCGAGAGAATACATGAAAACTGTTTTAAGCCACTATGCTCGGAGGTAGTTTGTTATGCAGCAAACAACAACTGATGTAACAGTGGCAGGTGTACACAGAGTGCCAAGGGAATGCAAAGAACAGACACTTAGGAGCTTGGAGTGGTGGCTCATGCCTGTAATACCAGCACTTTGGGAGGCTGAGGCATGAGAATCACCTGAGACCAGGAGTTCAAAGACCAGTTTGGACAACGTATGAAACCCCTGTCTGTACAAAAAATTTTAAAAATTACCTGGCTGCAGTAGCACATGCCTCCAGTCCCAGCTACTTTGGAGGCCAAGGCAGGAGGATGGCTTGAGTCCAGGAATTGGAGGCTGCAGTGAGCTATGACTGCACTGCTGTACTCCAGCCTAGGAGACAGAGTGAGATTGAGATCCTCTCTCTCTCTCTCTCTCTCTCTCTCTCTATATATATATATATATATATACACACACACACATACACACACATATATATAAAATAAATACTAAATTCTAAATTTTATGATATAATTGTATTGGGAGGATAGGGGAAGGGAAAGAGTTTTGTGTGGGGGTGTAAAAGTTAAATCCTCATTTCCTGTTTTAAGAACTCACAGATCATATCTAAAATAGAAAAATCAAGGAATAGCTGTACAAGCAAGTTATTTAGAAACTGGAGCTGGGCTCATGTCTATAGTCTCAGCACTTTGGGAGGCCGAGGCAGGAGGCTCACCTGAGGTCAGGAGTTTGAGATCAGACTGGTCAACATGGTGAAACCCCATCTCTACAGAAAATACAAAAATTAGCCACGTGAGGTGGCGGTCGCCTGTAGTCCCAGCTACTTGGGAGGCTGAGGCACGAGAATCGCTTGAAGCCAGGAGGCGGAAGTTGCAGTGAGCCGAGATCATGCCACTGCACTCCAGCCTAGGTGACAGAGCAAGACTCTGTCTCAAAAAAAAGAAAAACAAAAACAAAAAACAAACAAACAAAAAAAACAGAAAAGAAACCAGGAGGCGTATAGTGGAAGAAACAGCTGAAGAAGTTGGTTGAATCCAAGAAGCAGGCCAAAAGTAAAAAGAGTGGGGATTGCTTTTCGCCATTGTTAACCTTTTAGTACAGTTTGACTCTTAAAATTATGTATGTGTATAACTTGACAAAAATAAAAACAAACTACTAAAAGGTCAGGGAGAAGGAGCAATAAAATAGGAGATTTAGGTGGAGCGATGGAACATGTTGTTCTTTGTATTTTATTTATTACTATCATTATTTTTATCATTATTTTGAGACGGTGTTTCCTTCTTGTTGCCCAGGCTGGAGTGCAATGGCGTGATCTCAGCTCACCACAACCTCTGCCTCCTGGCTCCAAGCAATTCTCCTGCCTCAGCCTCCTGAGTAGCTGGGATTACAGGCACCTGCCACCACGCCCGGCTAATTTTGTATTTTTCGTAGAGATGGGGTGTCTCCATGTTGGTCAGGCTAGTCTCGAATTCCCGACCTCAGGTGATTCACCTCAGGTGATTCACCCTCCCAAAATGCTGGGATTACAGGCCATTGCGCCCTGCCTATTACTATTATTATTACTATCATTATTATTATTATTTTGAGAAGGAGTTTGGTTCTTGTAGCCCAAGCTGGAGTGCAATGGCCTGATCTTGGCTCACTGCAACCTCTGCCTCCTGGGTTCAAGCGATTCTCCTGCCTCAGCCTCCTGTAGCCAGGATTACAGGTGCATACCACCACACTTGGCTAATTTTTTGTATTTTTAGTAGAAACGAGGTTTCACCATGTTGGTCAGTCTGGTCTCGAACTCCTGACCTCAGGTGATCCGCTTGCCTCAGCCTCCCAAAGTGCTGGAATTACAGGCGTGAGCCACCGCACCCCGCCTGTTCTTTACATTTTAAATTAAGGACTAGGGCACATCAAACTATTTAGTATGTGCAATGAATAATAAAATATATCCTTAGGATTTACATGGGGCAATTAATAGAGCAAAGATACAGGAAGAGATAAATGTCGGGAGAGAGTGTGATGGAGAAACAAAGGACGGAAGGAAAGAGAGAGGAAGAGATAGAAACAAATGCCAAGACCCAAGAAAGACGTAATCCAGCCTCATAAACTCAAGGTGAGAAAGGTGGAGAGACATAAAGAAATCCACAGGTGGCTGGGCGCGGTGGCTCATGCCTATAATCCCAACTCTTTGGGAGGCCGAGGCCTCCAGACCTGAGGTCAGGAGTTTGAGACCAGTCTCACTAACATGGAGAAACCCCATCTCTACTAAAAATACAAAAATTAGGCGTGGTGGTGTATGCCTGTAATCTCAGCTACTTGGGAGGCTGAGGCAGGATAATTGCTTGAACCTGGGAGATGGAGGTTGCAGTGAGCTGAGATCGGGCCACTACACTCCAGCCTGGGTGACACAGTGAGATTCCATCACAAAAAAAGAAAAAAGAAAGAAATCTGTGGGTTATGGAAGTATGTACACTCAATCATGCACACACCACCAAGCATGACGAAGACCCAAGTCTACATAGATAACACCGCACACTTTTGTTAAATAGCACAGAATTAAATAATTATCCCAGCTTGGACAACATGGCAAAACCTTGTCTCTATCAAAAGTACAAAAATTAGCTAGGTGTGGTGGTGCACACTGTAGTCCCAGCTACTCGGGAGGCTGAGGTGGGAGGATCTCCTGAACCCAGGAGGCTGAGGTTGCAGTGAGCCACGATCACACCACTGCACTCCAGCTTGGGCAACAGAGTGAGACCGTGTCCTACAAAATAAAAGAAAGAAAGAAAGAAAAGGAAAGGAAAGGAAAGGAAAAGAAAAGAAAAAATGATTATTGAGGTAGGAGGCAAGACTCAACTCCAGAGGCAGGGCATGGACACCAGACCAAATGGAGGACTAGCTAAAAATGGGATGGGACAGAAGCAGCTTTCCATAAAGACATCCCTTCCAGAGTGCCATGTCAGTTTACCATTGCCATGACAACACCCAGAAGTCATCTCCCCTTTCCATGGCAACCACCTACCGACCTAGAAGTTACCGCCCCCATCCTAGACATTTCTGCATAAGCCACCCCTTAATTTGCATACAATTAAAAATTGGCATAAATGAGTTTAGTCTGGCCTCTCAGCTGCTATTCTGGACACAGTGCCTATGAGTTATCCCTGCTCCACAAGAAGCAGTACCTTTGCTGAGGCTCTGCACTGAAGCTTCAATAAAAGTTGTAGGCCGGGCGCGGTGGCTCAAGCCTGTAATCCCAGCACTTTGGGAGGCCGAGATGAGTGGATCACGAGGTCAGGAGATCGAGACCATCCTGGCTAACACGGTGAAATCCCGTCTCTACTAAAAACTACAAAAAACAAAAAAACAAAAAAAAAAAACTAGCCGGGCTAGGTGGCGGCACCTGTCAGTCCCAGCTACTCGGGAGGCTGAGGCAGAAGAATGGCGTGAACCCGGGAGGCGGAGCTTGCAGTGAGCTGAGATCCGGCCACAGGACTCCAGCTTGGGTGACAGAGCGAGACTCCGTCTCAAAAAAAAAAAAAAAAAAAAGTTGTGACACTGGCTGGGCACGAGTGCTCAAACCTATAATCCCAGCGCTTTGGGAGGCAGAGGAGGCAGGCAGATCACTTTAGCTCAGGAGTTCAAGACCAGCCTGGGCAACATGGTGAAACCTCAACTCTACAAAGTACAAAAAATATTAGCCAGGCATGGTGGTGTGCGTCTGTAGTCCCAGCTTCTCAGAAGACTGAGGTGAAGGATTACTTGAGCCCAAGAGGCAAAGGTTTCAGTGAGCCTTGATCATGCCAGTGCCCTCCAGCCTGGGTGACAGAGTGAGACCCTATCTCAAAAAAAAAAAGTAAGGCCGGGCGCGGTGGCTCAAGCCTTTAATCCCAGCACTTTGGGAGGCCGAGACGGGCGGATCACTAGGTCAGGAGATTGAGACCATCCTGGCTAACACGGTGAAACCCCGTCTCTACTAAAAAATACAAAAAAACTAGCCGGGAGAGGTGGCGGGCACCTGTAGTCCCAGCTACTCGGGAGGCTGAGGCAGGAGAATGGTGTAAACCCGAGAGGCGGAGCTTGCAGTGAGCTGAAATCCGGCCACTGCACTCCAGCCAGGGCCCCACAGCGAGATTCCCTCACAAAAAAAAAAAAAAAAAAAAAAAAAAGTCTTGTTCTACTAGCTAATTGGATTGGCAGTAACCTTCTTTTCAATATATATATAGGTATGTGCCACCACACCTGGCTAATTTTTTTTTTTTTTTTTGAGATGGAGTCTCACTCTGTCACTCAAGCTGGAGTGCAGCTGCGCGATCTCGGCTCACTGCAAGCTCCGCCTCCCAGGTTCACGCCATTCTCCTGCCTCAGCCTCCCGAGTAGCTGGGACTACAGGCGCCCACCACCACGCCCGGCTAATTTTTTGTGTGTGTATTTTTAGTAGAGATGGAGTTTCACGTGCTAGCCAGGATGGTCTCCATCTCCTGAGCTCGTGATCCGCCCGCCTCGGCCTCCCAAAGTGCTGGGATTATAGGTGTGAGCCACGGCGCCCGGTCTAATTTTTGTATTTTTAGTAGAGACGGGATTTCACCATGTTGCCCAGGCTGGTCTCAAACTCCTGGGCTCAAGTGATTCGCCTGCCTCGGCCTCCCAAAGTTTTGGGATTACAGGCTTGAGCCGCCACGCCTGGCCTCATGAGTTTCTTATGTAGCTATATCAAACTGTTGTTTCTCTCTCTCTCTTTTTTTTTTTTTTTTTTTGAGACAGAGTCCCGTTCTGTAGCCCAAACTGGAGTGCAGTGGCGGGATCTCAGCTCACTGCAGGCCCCGCCTTTCGGGTTCAGGCCATTCTCCTGCCTCAGCCTCCCGAGTAGCTGGGACTATAGGTGCCCGCCACCTCGCCCGGCTAGTTCACCTCGCCCGGCTAGTTTTTGTATTTTTTAGTAGAGACGGGGTTTCACCAGGTTAGCCAGGATGGTCTCGATCTCTTGACCTCGTGATCCACCCGTCTCGGCCTCCCAAAGTGCTGGGATTAAAGGCTTGAGCCACCGCGCCCGGCCTGTTGTTTCTCTCTTAAACTGTGATTACCGTTCCTGTGTTCATATGTTGCCCTGCAACTAGGTTATAAGTGCAGAGGGGACAGGAACCAAGCCTTATCCACTGAAGAATCTTCCTTGGGCCCAGATTCCAGGGAGGCTCTGAATTTGAAGCCCCTCTCTGTCATTCACTTGCTGTGTGACTTTGGGCAGTTTACTTGACGTCTCTTGTGTTAGAGCTTTAATCTGTAGAGATACCATTGGGTTGAATGACATAAAATTGCCAATATTCTATTATATTTGACCCCAAAATGGCAATTTCATATCGTTCAACCTAATAAAACCACTACCACTTAGGTATTTTGAGGGTTAATTGTTATGTCTGTTGCATCCCAGGCAAGCACCATCCTGCTGAGTAGAAAGTGGACCTGATGGTAAAGCCCCTCAGACTTTGTGGAACAAAAGCAGGACCCTAGGAATGGCAGAGCAACTAGCTAGAAAGAGCCTGGCTCCTGATAAACTGCAGCCTGTGTATCTGTTATGGATTGCTAATGTCTGGACCGTTATATGAGCAAAATGTAACCCCCCATTTAGGTTAAACCACTGTTCTTTGGGTCTGGGTTGTTTGTTTTTCTTTGAGACAGAGTCTCACTCTGTCCCCCGAGCTGGAGTGCAGTGGCGTGATCTCGGCTCACTGCAATCTCCACCTCCTAGGTTCAAGCAATTCTCATGCCTCAGCCTCCCCAAATAGCTGTGACTAAAGGCGCCCACCACCACGCTCGGCTAATTTTTGTGTTTTTAGTAGAGACGAGGTTTCACCATGTTGACCAGGCTGGTCTCAAACTCCTGAACTCAAGTAATCTGCCCCTCTCGTCCTCCCTAAGTGCTGGGATTACAGGTGTGAGCAACCATGTCTGGCCTGGGTCTGTTTTGAAAGAGGCAAACTGGCATCTTAATTAATAATGGATGTGTGTGAGAGAGAAAGAAACCATGTACATCCACAGAGATTTCTGCCTGAAGACCGGGCACAGTGGTTCACACCTGTAATCCCAGGACTTTGGGAGGCCAAGACGGAAGGATCACCTGGGATCAGGATTTCCAGACCAGCCTGTGCAATATGGTGAAACCCCGTCTCTACTAAAAATACAAAAATTAGCCAGGCATGGTGGTGTGTGCATGTAATCCCTGCTACTCGGGCTGAGGCAGGAAAATCACTTGAACCTGGGAGGCGGAGGTTGCAGTGAGCTGAGATTGTGCCACTGTATTCCAGCCTGGGTGACAGAGCAAGACATCATCTCAAAAAAAGAAAGAAAGAAAGAAAAAAAACAGATTTCTGCCTTGGGAGGCTGAATGTGATGCCACTGACTGAGATGGACAGTCAGTCCATCCAACCAACATGAAGGCTGGTTGGGGAAGTAATGAGTTTGATTGCAGACAGATTATTGTTTTTGTTTTAGGGACAGATTATTGTTTTTGTTTTAGAATGAGACAGGGTGTCTCATTCTGTTGCCCAAGGTGGAGTGCAGTGGTATGATCATAGCTTACTGCAGCCTTGAAATCCTGGGCTCAAGCGATCCTCCCACCTCAGCCTCCTGAGTAACTGGGACTACAGGCATGTGCCACCATGCCTGGCTAATTATTATTTTTTGCAGAGACAGGGGTCTCTCTATGTTGCCTAAGCCAGTCTCGAACTCCTGGCCTCAAGTGACCCACCTGCCTCAACCCCCTAAAGTGCTGGGACTACAGGCATGAGTCGCAGCACCCAGCCGGCTGTAAGCCTTTTTGCTTCACCTAGTCGCCAGTCTAAATGGGGAAAAAGTGTTCTCCATTTTTTTAGATTTTCATATCTGTAAGTAGATCAACCATGACAGTTTTATGACCCAAATACAAGGCTACATTTGACGTTACTAGACGAGCAAAACAACTTCAGATCTACATGGGCAGTGAAATAAATAGTGCACATCTTTAAAATTTCCCCTCTCGTTCTAATCTTTTCAGGTTTCCCCTTCATTACTCTGAAATTTCTGGAATGTGTGCATGTTGCTGTCACACCCATTCCTGGGCTTTAAGACAGGAACATCAAAAAACATCAGCTTAAGGTCACCACTTGGTCAGTGGAAATTTTTTTTTTTTTCTGAGATGAAATTTCGCCCTGTTGCCCAGTTTGGAGTGCAGTGGCATAATCTCAGTTCACTGCAATCTCCACCTCCTGGGTTCAAGCAATTCTCCTGCCTCAGTCTTCCAAGTAGCTGGGATTATAGACGCGTGCCGCCATGCCCAGCTAATTTTTTGTATTCAATAGAGACAGGGTTTTGCCGCATTGGCCAAGCTGGTCTCAAACTCCCCACCTCATGATCTGCCCGCTTCGGCCTCCTAAAGTGCTGGGATTACAGGTGTGAGCCACCACGCCCAGCCGCTCAGTGGAAATTTTTTTAAATGGTGGTGACACCATCTCTGGTGCTTCCACCCTGTGGCTCCTGGCTCCCAGCCATTTTTCATGGTGGCAAAGACTGCCCCTAGGGTGGTGGCAGAGGTCAGTGTGTGGCCTGGATGAGTCCCAGCCCACATGCTCCTCACTCCATCCTGGGGGCAACTTGGAGGTGGTAGAGAGAGAGGAGCAAGGGAAGCTGAACCCCCGCAGAGTGGACTGCCACTCTACAGGGACATGCATGAGGGACACCTGGATCTGAACAGCTAGCACTGAGACACACCAACACACAGTACCTGGAAACTGCAGATGGCACTTTGAGGAAACAACCAGGTACATGCAGGGATTATTATTATTATTTTTTTTTTTTTTGAGACAAGAGTCTCGCTGTCAGCCCAGGCTGGAGGGCACTGGTGAGATCTCAGCTCAGTGCAACCTCTGCCTCCCGGATTCAAGTGATTCTCCCATCTCAGCCTCCCAAGTAGCTGGGATTACAGGTGCCCACCACTACACCAGGCTAATTTTTGTATTTTTAGTAGAGACAGAGTTTCACCATGTTGGCCAGGCTGGTCTCGAACTCCTGGCTTCTAGCAATCCACCCGCCTCGGCCTCCCAAAGTTCTGGGACTACAGGTGTGAACTACCTCATTCTGACTTTTTTTTTTTTTTTTTTGAGATAGAGTCTTCCTCTGTCGCCCGGGCTGGAGTGCAGTGGCCGGATCTCAGCTCACTGCAAGCTCCGCCTCCTGGGGTTACGCCATTCTCCTGCCTCAGCCTCCCGAGTAGCTGGGACTACAGGCGCCCACCACCTTGCCCGGCTAGTTTTTTGTATTTTTTAGTAGAGACGGGGTTTCACCATGTTAGCCAGGATGATCTTGATCTCCTGACCTCGTGATCCGCCCGTCTCGGCCTCCCAAAGTGCTGGGATTACAGGCTTGAGCCACCGCGCCCGGCCTTTTTTTTTTTTTTTTAAGAGACAGGGTCTCCCTCTGTCACCCAGGCTGGAGTGCAGTGGTGCAATGATAGTTCACTGCAGCCTCCACCTCCTAGGTTCAAGTGTTCCTCTCATCTCAGCCTCCTGAATAGCTGGGACTAGAAGGGTGTACCACCCTACCTGGCTAATTTTTTAAATTTTCTGGAGATAAGGTATTGCTATATTGTCCAGGCTGGTTATTTTTAGTTAGATGTTGTGTGTTTTGGGAGGGGCTTCTTTGATCATCTGCTCCCAATCCTTACTTTTTTCAAAGGAGAAAAATGTTTGACTCATCATACTGACTAAAAAAAAAACCCACTTTTATTGTGGAAAATTTCAAGCAGACTCATGCACAAACAAAACAACATAATGAACACCCACGTACCCATCATGAGACAATTAACAACTCATGGACATTCTTTATCTTTTTCTTAAGACGGAATTTCACTCTGTCGCCCAGGCTGGAGTGCAGTGATGCGATCTCGGCTCACTGCAGCCTCTGCCTCCTGGGTTCAAGAGATTCTCCTGCCTCAGCCACCTGAGTAGCTGGGATTACAGGCACACACCACCATGCCTGGCTAATGCGATCTCATTATTTTTAGTAGAGATGGGGTTTCCCCCAGGTTGGCCAGGCTGGTCTCGAACTCCTGACCTCAGGTGATCTGCCCACCTCAGCTTCCCAAAGTGCTGGAATCACAGGCGTGAGCCACCGCGACTGGACTTGTGGACATTCTTGTTTCATCTTTTCATCATGTACCTTCTCCTTCCCATTTTATTTTGAATCAAATCCCAGACCTTGTATAACTTCTTCATTAATATTTCAGTATTATTTAAGGACTCTTAAAAATATATAACCACAATGCATTATCATGCCTAAAAATTAATAATAATTCCTTAATATCATCAAATATCCAGTCAGTGGTAATATTCCCAATTGTCTCATAAATGTAATAAATGAGGGGTTTCATTTGTTTGTTTTAGAGACAGTTTCTCTAGGAAAAAATTCCTTGAAGTGGAATTTCTGAGTCAAAACTATACACATTTTACTTTTAAATAAATGTGAAACTGACCTTCAAAAAGTCTATATTAATTTATATTTACATAATGAATGACTGTTTCTGCATATATTGGCCATATTGATGCTATAAGTTTTCTTCAGTTTTGTCTGAAAGGCAAAAAGTATTTTATTATTGTTTTATTTTGCATTACTTCATTATTGCTAAGGCTGAACATGTTTACGCTTCTCTATCTGGTGAATTGTTCATGTTCTTGTTCATATCTGTCTGGGTTCCTTTCTCCTCTTCTTATTGACTCATGAACCTATATACTGTGTTAATCTTTTTCATATGTGTTAGAAATATATTTGTAGTTCGACTTGCTATCTATATAAATATTTTTGTTTTGTTTTAAAGAGATGGGGTCTTGCTATGTTGTCCAGGCTGGTCTGGAACTCCTGGGCTCAAGCAATCCTATTGTATTAATCTTTTTCATATGTGTTAGAAATATGTTTGTAGTTTGACTTGCCATATAGAAGTATTTTTGTTTGGTTTTAAAGAGATGGGGTCTTGCTATGTTGACCAGGCTGGTCTAAAACTCCTGTACTCAAGCAATCCTCCTGCCTTGGCCTTTTTTGAGACGGAGTCTCACTCTGTTGCCCAGGCTGGAGTGCGATGGCGCCATCTTGGCTCATGGCAATCTCTGCCTCCTGGGTTCAAGCAATTCTCCTGCTTCAGTCTCCCAAGTAGCTTAGATTACAGGTGCCTGCCACCATACCCGGCTAATTTTGTGTGTCGGGGCGGGGGGAAGGGGAAGAAAGACAGATCAACCTGTTACTGTGTCTATATAGAAAGAAGTAGACATAAGAGACTCCATTTTGTTCTGTATTTGAGATGCTGTTAATCTGTGACCCTACCCCCAACCTTGTTCTTGCAAGAGACATGTGCTGTGGTGACTCAAGGTTTAAAGGATTTTGGGCTGTGCAGGGTGTGCTTTGTTAAACAAGTGCCTGAGGCAGCTTGCTGGTTAAAAGTCATCACCATTCTCTTAATCTCAAGTACCCAGGGACACGTACACTGCCAAAGGTCACTGTCAAAGGTCGCAGGAACCTCTGCCTAGGAAAGCTAGGTATTGTCCAAGGTGTCTGCCCATGAGATAGTGTGAAATATGGCCTGGTGGGATGGGAAAGACCTGATTGTCCCCTAGCCTGACACCTATGAAGGGTCTGTGCTGAGGAAGACCAGTACAAGAGGAAAGAAGGCCTCTTGGCGGTTGTTGGAGGTTGAGATAGAGAAAAGCATCGGTCTCCTGCCCGTCCCTGGGCAATGGAACATCTCGGTGTAAAACCCGATTGTATGTTCTGTTTACTGAGAAAGGAGAAAACCGCCTTAGGGCGAAAGGCGGGACTTGCTAGCGCAATGCTGCTCTTTATGCACTAAAAAGGTTTAGGGAGATGTTTACATATGCATACCAAGGCACAGCACTTTTCCTTAAACTTATTCATGTCACAGAGAACTTTATTCATATGTCTTACAGCTGACTTTCTCCCTATAATGATCCTATTATCCTGCTACTTCCTTTTCTTTAAGATGGTAAAGATAATTATCAATAAATACTGAGGGAACTCAGAGACCGGTGCCGGCGTGGGTCCTCTGTATGCTGAGCGCCGGTCCTCTGGGCCCACTTTTTCTTTCTCTATACTTTGTCTCTGTGTCTCATTTCTTTTCTCAAGTCTCTCGTTCCACATAACGAGAAACGCCCGCAGGTGTGGAGGGGCAGGCCACCCCTTCATTTTTGTATTTTAGTAGAGACAGGATTTCACCAAGTTCGCCAGGGTGGTCTCAAACTCCTAACCTCCAGTGATCCACCTACCTCTCCGCCTTCCAAGTCGCTGGGATTACAGGCGTGAGCCACCGCGCCGGGCCCACTTTTTCCTTTTAATGTTTGTTTTTACATTGAAGTCCTTTGGCATAATAAATGAAATAGAGATGCAGCTTCCCACCCTCCCCATTCTGACTAGTTAATTCTTTTTTGTTTTTGTTTTTGTTTTTTTTTTTGAGACGGAGTCTCGCTCTGTGGCCCAGGCTGGAGCGCAGTGGCCGGATCTCAGCTCACTGCAAGCTCCTCCTCCCGGGTTTACACCATTCTCCTGCCTCAGCCTCCCGAGTAGCTGGGACTACAGGCACCCTCCACCTCGCCCGGCTAGTTTTTTTGTATTTTTTAGTAGAGACGGGGTTTTACCGTGTTAGCCAGGATGGTCTCGATCTGCTGACCTTGTGATCCGCCCGTCTCGGCCTCCCAAAGTGCTGGGATTACAGGCTTGAGCCACCGAGCCCGGCCTGACCACCCGGTTAATTCTTTAAGAAACAATTATTAGGCCAAGTCAGGAGGATCACTAGAAGCCAGCAGGGTGGGGCTGCAGTGAGCTATGATCGCACCACTGTACTCCAGCCTGGATGACAGAGCAAAACCTTGTCTCTAAAAAAATATAAAAAATATGGCTAGATGCAGTGGCTAACACCTGTAATCCTAACATTTCGGAAAGTCTAGGCAGGAGGATCGCTTGAGGCCAGGAGTTCAAGATCAGCCTGGGCAACGCAGTGAGACTCTTTCTATACAAAATATTTTTTTTAGCTGGGCGCGGTGGCACACGTCTGTAATCCCAGCACTTTGGGAGGCCAAGGTGGGTGGATCAGGAGTTCAGGAGATCAAGACCATCCTGCCTAACACAGTGAAACCCCGTCTCTATTAAAAATGCAAAAAATTAGCTGTGTGTGGTGGCACGTGCCTGTAGTCCCAGCTACTCGGGAGACTGAGACAGGAGAATTGCTGGAACCCAGGAGGCAGAGGTTGCAGTGATCGGAGATCACGACATTGTACTCCAGCCTGGGCAACAAAGTGAGACTCCATTTTTTTTAAATTGACCTGGTGTGGTGGTGCATGCCTGTAGTCCCACTCAGGAGGCTGAGGTGGGAGGATCGCTTGAGGCCAGGAGTTTCAGACTGCAGTGAGCTATGACCACTCCACTGCACTTCAGCCTGAGCAACAGAGTGAAACTCTGTCTCAAATGATAGTAATAAACAAAAATAAAATTTAGAAAGGAACAATTACTGAATAAGGAATATTTTCCCAACCAATGTGCAGTATCACCTTTGTAAGTGCTAAATCCCCATGTGCATTTGGGGCTATTTCTGGACGCTTCACTCTGATGGATTATGCCAGTCCTGTGCCAGGACAAGCATGCTGTGGTTTTTATTTCCTGTTTCAGTATTTGATAGGGCAGGTCCCCCTATTACTCTTCTATTTCAAAATGTTCTGGTTTTTCTCATTATCATGCTGCATAAACTTTCAAATTATTTTATCAAGTTTCCCAAATAATCCCTTTGGGATTTGGAGACTGCATTGAATTTATGGACTTAGGGAAAACTGACATCTTCTATATCATCCAATCTTTTTTTTTTTGAGACGGAGTCTCGCTCTGCCACCCAGGCTGGAGTGCAGTGGCTGGATCTCAGCTCACTGCAAGCTCCGCCTCCCGGGTTTACGCCATTCTCCTGCCTCAGCCTCCCAAGTAGCTGGGACTACAGGCGCCCGCCACCTCGCCCAGCTAGTGTTTTGTATTTTTTAGTAGAGACGGGGTTTCACCGTGTTAGCCAGGATGGTCTCGATCTCCTGACCTCGTGATCCGCCCGTCTCGGCCTCCCAAACATCCAATCTTCTTATCTAAGAACAAGTTATTACTATTTGATTATTCAAGTCTTTTTTTTCTTTTTCTTTTTTTTTTTAAGACAGGGTCTTGCTCTGTTACCCAAGCTGGAATGCAGTGGTGCAATCATAGCTCTCTGCAGTGTTGACCTCCTTGGCCTTAAGTGATCCTTGCACCTCAGCCTCCTGAGTAGCTGGGACTACAGGCACATGCCAGCACGCCTAGCCTTTTTTTTTCTTTTTCTTTTTTTCTTTTTTTTCACTTTTTGTAGGAACGAGGTCCTGCTATGTTGCCCAGGCTGGTCTTGAACTCCTGGGCTCAAGTCATCTTCCAGCCTGGGACTCCCAAAGTGCTGGGATTACAGGTGTGAGCCACTGTGCTTGTCCTTACGAGCCTTCCTTCTCCCCCGCTCCACAACGATCGCCGTTTGTCCTGATGGTTTTCATTTTGTATTTTTGTATTTATTTTTACTTTTATTTTTTTGAGACGGAGTCTTGCTCTGTCTCCCAGGCTGGAGTGCAGTAGCATGATCTCTGCTCACTGCAACCTCCGCCTCCTGGGTTCAAGTGATTCTCCTGTCTCAGACACCCAAGTAGCTGGGACTACAGGTACTCGCCACCACGCCTGACTCATTTTTGTATTTTTAGTAGAGATGGGGTTTCGCCATGTTGGCCAGGCTGGTCTCAAACTCCTGACTTCAGGTGATCCACCCAGCCTCAGCCTCCCAAAGTTCTGGGATTACTGGCGTGAGCCACTGCCGTCGGCCAAGGTCTTCCTTTTTTAAGTGACTCAAAATATTTTAGTGTTATCAACTGATCCAAGATAGGTTCTATAATTTCTTGTTAATGTTACTCCTATTTATTTTAAGGTTTTTATTACTCTTATGAATGGGATATTTCCTTCCATTAATTTTCCTTTCCTTTTTTTTTTTTGGAGACAGAGTTTTGCTCTGTTGCCCAGACTGGAGTGCAGTGACACAGTCTTGGCTCACTGTAACCTCTGTCTCCCAGATACAAGTGATTCTCCTGCCTCAGCCTCCTCAATAGCTGGGACTGCAGGTGCCCACCACCATGCCCGGCTAATTTTTTTCATTTTCAGTAGAGATAGGATTTTGGCATGTTGTCCAGGCTGGTCTCGAACTCCTGAGTTCAGGCAATTCACCCACCTCGGCCTATCAAAGTGCTAGGATTACAAGCGTGAGCCACTGCGCCTAGCCCCTTCCATTAATTACCTTTTTTTTTTTTTTTTTTTTTTTTTTTTGAGACAGAGTCTTGCTTTGTCACCCAGGCTGGAGTGCAGTGGTCCAATTTCGGCTCACTGTAGCCTCTGCCTCCAGGTTCAAGCGAATCTCCTGCCTCAGCCTCCTGAGTAGCTGAGATTATAGGCACCCGCCACCACACCTGGCTAATTTTGTATTTTTAGTAGAGACAGGGTTTCACCATGTTGGCCAGGCTGGTCTCGAACTCCTGATATCAAGTGATCCGCCCACCTTGGCCTCCCAAAATGCTGGGATTACAGGCATGAGCCACCTCACCTGGCCTAATTTTCTGGCTAGTTAAAAAGAGCCACTGCCTGTTTATATCTTGGGTTTTGTTTTGTTTTTTTCAAGTTGGGGTCTCACTCTGTTGCCCGGGCTGGAATGCAGTGAAGAGATCATAGCTTACTGCAGCTTCCAATTCAAGGGCTGAAGCGATCCACCTATCTCAGCCTCCTGAGAAGCTCCAGCTACAGGTGCACACCACTACACCCAGCTAATTTTTATTGAATTTTTTTGTAGAGATGAAGTCTAGCTTTGTTGCCCAGGCTTGTCTCGAACTCCTGGCCTCAAGCAATCTTCTAACCTTGGCTTCCCAAAGTGCTGGGACTACAGGCATGAGACACTGTGCCTGGCCTGTATTTCATCCCTAGCTCTTTTCTCTAGCCCTGCGCTCCTTGCAGAGGTCAGCTGTCTTGGGCTTGAGTGCCATTTCTATGTCAATTACTCCTAATGTCCATAGTCTTGTCCTGTCTCCTGAGCTATCATCATTTTACTTTTAACTTATTTCCTAAATTTCAAATACTCACATACCACTGTCAGAATTTTTCATATTCTGTACACTGCCTGTACCATTATTTACTGGCTTAACATTTTTTCTTTAAACCAGCTCATTAAAAATAACTGTAGACTTATCTTGTGCAATCACATTCATGAAATAACAAGTAGCTAATGTGTTGGTTATAACTTTTCTAATATAAATGAAAATAAATACAAAACAAAGTTTTAAAAAATGTTCTTCTTCATAAAGTGTAAAAACATCTGTGGCATCTACCACATTTTTTTTTTTTTTTTTGAGACGGAGTCTCACTCTGTTGCCCAGGCTGGAGTGCAGTGAAGCAATCATGGCTTACTGCAGCCTTGACCTCCTGAGCTCAAGCGATCCTCCCACCTCAGCCTCCTGAGTAACTGGGATTACAGACATGTGCCACCAAGTCCAACTATTTTTTTTTATTATTGTTTGTAGAGACGGAGGGGGGGGGGTTCTATGTTGCCCAGGCTGGTCTCGAACTCCTGGCCTCAAGTGATCCTCCTCCCTCGGGCCTCCCAAAGTGCTGGGATTACAGGCGTGAGCCACTGTGCCTGGCTATTCACCACATTTTCCAAAACTCTGTTCTATTGAGCAACAAACCATTCAACCTAAATATTCACCATTGCTTCAAATTTAATGTTCTTCCTCCAAAGTCACTCTCAAGCCCACCTGTCTCGCTCTGTCATTCATTTCCGCAATCACCAGAGCTTCAAACTTGGGCTTTTTTTTTTTTGAGATGGAGTCTCGCTCTGTCGCCCAGGCTGGAGTGCAGTGGCCGGATCTCAGCTCACTGCAAGCTCTATCTCCCGAGTTTACGCCATTCTCCTGCCTCAGCCTCCCGAGTAGCTGGGACTACAGGTGCCCGCCACCTTGCCCGGCTAGTTTTTTGTATTTTTTAGTAGAGACAGTGTTTCACCGTGTTAGCCAGGATGGTCTCGATCTCCTGACCTCATGATCCGCCCGTCTCGGCCTCCCAAAGTGCTGGAATTACAGGCTTGAGCCACCGCGCCAGCCCAAACTTGGGCTTCTTGTGTGACCAGTTCTGCTGCTTCACTCCCATCCTGAGGGGGTTTCCTTTCAGTGGCCTCTTGCAACTGTACCTAGCCCTCCATCCTCCCAGGCACCCTCCTTATCCTCCTCCCTGGTGACAGATCACCTCCCAGCAGGATTCCCTGGCTTCCCTGGTGAGGACCTGAGTCTTGCCTTGTGGCCAGTCTTTCTGAACTAGCTTCATCATGGCTGGACCTCTTTTTTTTTTGAGATGGAGTTTCACTCTTGTTGCCCGGGCTGGAGTGCAATGGCACGACCTCAGTTTACTGCTGCTGAAGTTTTGTCTGCAGCTCGTCCTGCTACACTGCAACCTCTGCCTCCCAGGTTCTGGTGATTCTCTTGCCTCAGCCTCCTGAATAGCTGGGATTACAGGCATGTGCCACCATGCCCAGCTAATTTTTTTGTATTTTTTAGTAGAGAAGAGGTTCCTCCATGTTGGTCAGGCTGGTCTCAAACTCCTGACCTTAGGTGATCCGTCCCATGGACGGACCTCTTAATGCCATCGCTGTCATTTAAACATACTTCCTACCTCCCCCTACCCCATCTCCTACTGTTCCATAGACAATCAAACCGTGACTGTGACCTTGGGAGTTTTCCTATTCCCCTCTCCAAACCTCGCCTGTCCTTTTTTTTGAGGGGAGACAGGATCTCGCTCTGTTGACCAGGCTGGAGTGCAGTGGCACAATCTCTGTTCACTGCAGCCTCCGCCTCCTAGGTTCCAGCCATCCTCCCACTTCAGCCTCCTGAGTATCTAGGACTAAAGGCACATGCCACCACATCTGGCTAATTTTTGTATTTTTTATAAAGACAGGGTTTCTCTATGTTGCCCAGACTAGCTTACCTGTCCTTTTAGGGTAACTTTGCAAGAAGCCTTCTTAGATGATTCCAACCCTGTACCCCTTCTTTTTTTCTTTTTCTTTTCTTTCTTTTTTTTTTTTTTTTTGAGACGGTGTCTCGCTCTGTCGCCCAGGCTGGAGTGCAGTGGCCGGATCTCAGCTCACTGCAAGCTCTGCCTCCCGGGTTTATGCCATTCTTCTGCCTCACCCTCCCGAGTAGCTGGGACTACAGGCGCCCGCCACCTCACCCAGCTAGTTTTTATTTGTATTTTTTAGTAGAGACGGGGTTTCACCATGTTAGCCAGGATGGTCTCGATCTCCTGACCTCGTGATCCGCCCGTCTCGGCCTCCCAAAGTGCTGGGATTAAAGGCTTGAGCCACCGCGCCCGGCCTCTTTTTTTCTTTTTCATTGTTGTTGTTGTTGAGACGGAGTCTCACTCTGTCGCCCAGGCTGGAGTGCAGTGGCGTGATCTGGACTCACTGCAACCTCCACCCCCTGGGTTCAAGTGATTCTCCTGCCTCAGCCTCCCAAGTAGCTGGGATATAGCGCCACCACACCTGGCTAATTTTTGTATTTTTTTTAGTAGAGATGAGGTTTTACCATGTTGGTCAGGCTGGTCTTGAACTCCTAACCTCAGGTGATCTGCCCACCTCGGCCTCCCAAAGTGCTGGGATTACAGGTGTGAGCCACCACACTTGGCCCTGTCCCCCCTCTCTTACTCCTGCAACACTGTTTATTGTTATCTCAGGGTTTTTATCTCCCTGAGTAGATCACAAGGTACTTGAAAGCAAGCTTCATGCCCAAATATTCCTTCTGCATCAGTGCAATGTGAAGAACACATTCTGTGCACACAAAAAAATGCTAATGGTGTCATGGCCCGGTGCATTCTCAAAGACTTACCTGGAACTCCACCTCACCCTGTGGCTTGGCCACAGCTACTCACCCCTCCCCGCACAACCTTCAACTCCCACCAACCAGGGGCAAGATGGGAAAAGGAGCAAGTGTAAGAATGGCAGAGCACGCTGTGAAATAGAAGAAGCCAGCTTTAGGATCATGAGTCTTTTAATATATTATTCTGAAAAGAAAGGAATTAAAAAAAAGTTCCTGACATCTCTTCTGTGTTTTGTTTTTTAATTTAAATAAATACCCTGCCCACCCACCCCCACCCGCTAAAATTTCCCTCCTCCTCCCCCATCATCCCGCCCATCCCTGGCACTAGACCCTCACCCCAATACTAAATAAGATGCCTGATTCAGAGCAGGCCACACTGACTACCAAATTCTGGCAAATTGTAAATATTGTGAATGGTCTTGGGCCCTCTGCTTCCCTGGGCCGCTTCTTCTCTCGGTCCACTCCCCATGCGGACCCCTCCTTGGCTGTGGGGTGGCATGGATGGCGGGGCCTTTAGGCATTGGCATTGGGGAGAGTGCAAACTTGGCCCTGATTCTCCACTCCCGGCTCCGGAGTAGGTCAGAAGGGCCCAGAATCGCCCTCCAGACTGAAATAAATAACAAAATAAATACCCCCTCCCCAACTCCCGGCTCTCTAGAAAAGAGCTCCTCCATCTGGCACTCTAGTCCCTCTCTTTGAGCTCACCCACCCCCCTCTTCCTCCCATCCCTTCCTTCCTCCCTTCCCCATGCTGACCTCTGGCTTGGTTCAGGAGGAGAGACATACAGCGCCCAGCGGGGAGAACAGCCAGAGCGCCTCGCCCCAACCTCAAGCAAACCCTCCTCCTCCTCCAAGTTTCTCAGCAGCGCTGTTGGCACCCTAAGCCCAATGGGCCTGGCAGACTCTCCCCATCCCGGGGGGTAGGGTGGAGGGCAGGGGTTCTCCCTGGCACTCTCCCACGGTCCTTCAATGTCTCTCAAGGCGAGGCTCCCCCGAGAGCCAGGCGTGCCCGCCCCCGCCCAAGTCCAGGCGCCCAGGACCCCCGCCCGCCTCAGATGGCGGTGTCCCAGAGGACCGTGTGCTGCCGGCGGCAGGGCGGGGTGCCGGACTTGCGGGGCTCGGGCCCCCGCCGCCAGCTGGGAAGGATAGGCATGCTCTCCTGTTTGCAGAGGCCTCGGTCCGGGCGGTGGCGCGCCTTGATCTCCTTGCATACGCAGCGCTTGCGCTCGATCACCTCCAGCAGCTTCCCGTCGCGTTCGCGGGCCGGCTGGGGCGGCAGGGGCGGCAGGGGCAGCGGCAGCGGCAGCGCGGGGTGGGGCTGTGCCGCGGACGGGGAGAAAGGAAAAGGCGGGTAGGGTCGGAGACCTCAGCATGACCGGACTGGGTCCGCACTGCCTAGACCCACGTCTTCCCCCAGAAGCAAGTCCTTCCTTGCCCTCCACGGCCTCGGCTGGCTCCCTCTGGCTGTGGGGCCCATGGGGGCCGAAATCCAACTTCCGCAGCTTTGGCCCAGTCACGCCCTAGTCTTCCTAGACAGATGCATTTTGTAAGTTGCTCCCCCTAGAAGGGATGCCTTTCTTTCTTTCTTTCTTTCGTCTTTTTGAGACAGGGTCTGGCTCTGTCGCCCAGGCCAGAGTGCAGCAGTGCAATAATAGCTCACTGCAGCCTCTACCTCCTAGACTCAAGCAATCCTCCAGCTTCAGCCTCCCTCCCAAGTAGCTGGGACTACAGGCATGTACCATTACACCAGCTAATTGTTAAAAAATTAAATTAAATTTTATTTTTGTATTGATGGGATCTTGCTTTGTTGCCAAGCCTGGTCTTGAACTCCTGGCCTCAAAGGATCCTCTCATCTTGGCCTCCCAAAGCACTGGGATTACAGGTATCAACTACTGTGCCCAGCTGGGGCAAGGGTAGACAGGGTCCCTCCCTTCCTCTTTTTCTCTTTCTCTCTCTCTCTCTTTCTTTTGACAGGTTCTCCCTCTGACACCCAGGCTGGAGTGCAGTGGCACGACCATGGCTTACTGCAGCCTCCACCTCCCAGGCTCAAGTGATTCTCCTGCCTCAGCCTTCAGAGTTACTGGAACTACAGGCACGCACCACCTGTCTGGATAATTTTTTAATTTTTTGTAAAGACAGGGTCTCCCTATGTTGCCCAGGCTGGTACAGAATTCCTGGGCTCAACCACTTCTCTTGCCTGGGCCTCCCAAAGTACTAGGATTATAGGCGTGAGCTACCATGCTTGACCTCTTTATTTTTATTTCTTTTGAGACAGGGTCTTGCCCTTACACTCAGGATAGAGTGCTGCGGTGGGATCACAGTTCATTGCAACCTCAGTCTCCTGGGTTCAAGCGATCCTGCCATCTCTGCCTCCCACAGTTCTGGGATTACAGGCACAAGACATGGTGCCCAGTGGGGAGGTCTTTTTCCTAAATTGCGCAAAGGTGCGCTGTTGGCTAGTGGTAGCCCTGACTGATCTCCAAGCTGGGCCCTATCTTGCTGCCCATCTTAAGCAAACCTTCAAACCCTTCTCAGATCCTCTCCCAACCCCCTCACTCTCATTCCTGGGTTCCCGTTAGTCTGTATTGGCTCAGGTCCCAGCCTGCATGGCTCTTTGTGTTTTTTGTTTTTGTTTTTTTTTTTTTTTTTTTTGAGACAGAGTCTTAACTCTGTCGCCCAGGCTGGAGTGCAGTGGCATGATCTCGCCTCACTGCAGCCTCCATCTCCCGGGTTCAAGCAATTCTCCTGCCTCAGCCTCCCGAGTAGCTGGGATTACGGGTGCCTGCCCCAATGTCCGGCTAATTTTTGTGGGATTTTTTGGTTTTTGTTTTTGAGACAGAGTCTCTCTCTGTTGCCCAGGCCACTGGAGTGCAGTGGCGTGATCTTGGCTCACTGCAACCTCCATCGCCCGGGTTCAAGCAATTCTCCTGCCTCAGCCTCCCGAGTAGCTGGGACCACAGGCGCATGCCACCACACCCGGCTAATTTTTGTATTTTTAGTAGAGATGGGGTTTCACCATGTTGGTCAGGCTGGTCTCGAACTCCTGGCCTTGTGATCCACTCACCTCAGCCTCCCAAACTGCTGGGATTACAGGCATGAGCCACCGCACCTGGCCCTAATTTTTGTACTTTTAGTAGAGAAAGTGTTTCACCATGTTGGCCAGGCTGGTCTCGAACTCCTGACCTCAGGTGAGGCCTGCCCGTCTTGGCCTCCCAAAGTGCTGCAATTACAGGCATAAGCCACCGCACCCTGCCTGGCCTCTCCCTCCCTCCCTCCCTCCCTCCCTCCCTTCCTTCCTTCCTTCCTTCCTTCTCTTTCTTTCTTTCTTTTTCTTTTTTGAGACAGAGTCTCGCTCTTTTGCCCAGGCTGGAGTGCAGTGGCTGGATCTCAGCTCACTGCAAGCTCCGCCTCCCGGGTTCCCGCCATTCTCCTGCCTCAGCCTCCGGAGTAGCTGGGACTACAGGCACCCGCCACCTCGCCCGGCTAGATTTTTGTATTTTTCAGTAGAGATGGGGTTTCACCGTGTTAGCCAGGATGGTCTCGATCTCCTGACCTCGTGATCTGCCCGTCTTGGCCTCCCAAAGTGCTGGGACCACAGGCTTGAGCCACCGCGCCTGGCTCTTTCTTTCTTTCTTCTTTTTTTTTTTCTTCTAAGACAGGGTCTCACTCTGTGGCTCAGGCTAGAATGCAGTAGCGTGATCATGGCTCACTGCAACCTCCACCTCCCAGGGTAAAGCCATCTTCCTACCTCAACCTCCAGAGTAGCTGGAAATACAGGCTTGTGCTGGCACGCCTGACTACATTTTTTATTTTTTATAGAGATGGGGTCTCGCTATGTGGCCCAGGCTTATCTCGAACTCCTGGGCTCAAGCAATCTACTTGCCTTGGCTTCTGAAAGCATTGGGATTACAGGTGTGAGCCACTGCAACTGGCCTTCTTCAAAAAAACAAAATAGAGACAGGGTGTCACTATGTTGCTCAAGCTAATGAACTTCTGGCCTCAAGTGACCCTCCTGCCTTGGCCTCCCAAAGTGCTGGGATTACAGGCATGAGCCACTGTGCCCAGCCCTGGCCCCTTTATTGCTTTTCTTTGCACATCCAAGCCTTCTCCACCTGCTCCTTCACAAATAAAAGAAAAACCAAGCCTCACCTGGCTCGGGGCATCCCTGGGCTGGCTGCAGGGCCGGGGTGTGTGGAGCGCAACCTGCCGGACTCCGGAGGTGGAGGCCGAGCGCCCTAGGCGGTAGCCTCCCGTGAAGTCTGAGGTGGAAGAAGGAGAAGTGAGGAGGGCAGGAGCCTCAGGTGCCCCCCCCCCCAGTTCCGAGTCCCCTGCCCTTGAATGATCCAGGCTGCCCCTGCCTCATCAAGGCGGAAAAGGGGGTGGAGATGTAGTATGAAGATTTAGGGCCCTGGATGTGGATATGAACAGGTGAGAGGAAGTCAGGACAGGTGCGGCCAGACCCCAGGGGATCCCCCAGCCAGCCCCACTGTGCACAGGTGTGTGCAGGCCATATCACCTCCATTGCGGTGGCAGGCAGGGAAGGTCTGGCAAGGAATGGGCAGCGCGGTGCGGCTCCCTCCTCGGTCTCCGTGGTGGATCCTGGCCAGCAGGCCCTCTGCCCCCTGGCTCCTCACTGGGATCCCTGATATCACAGGGCCCCTGTCCTCACGCTCCACCTTGCCTGGACCCTCGGCACTGCCATTCCAGGCCCGGGCACCATCCTCGACCTCTGCTGGGATGACAAGGAAAGCTGTGTGCCTGCACATTGGAGGCGTCCTTCTGTCCCTCCGGTCACACATGCTGCAGCATGGGTGGACCAGGAGACACAACTGCCCCTTTTGCAAGTAACAGCTGGGATGGGGTTCCTTCACACTCCCCCAACACACACACACATACACACACACACGCACATACACCCGTTCCTTTCCACCCATTGGTACCATCTCCTGGGGCTGAGAATCATGTATATGTGCTGCATCCAAACCCTTTTCCCTGGTCAGAGGGGCCTCCCCAACCCCAGCTTTAGCTTCCAAGCCCCTCCATCTTCAGCTAGGGCCAGAATGACCATCCCCCTGGGACCAAGACCTGTAGGGGGAGAATCCCAATTCCTGAGCCCAGAAGGAGGAGGGCAGGGGGAAGGGCTGCCTGTGAACTAAGCTCATCTCTGAGAGGAGGCCTGGCAGAGCATTGCGTTGCCAGGCAACGGTAGGGGCCTCCTCTCCTCTCCCTCCTGTCTGGATGGGTTGCCATGGTAACAGCTGGGAGGCAGCTGTGTTTAGTTCCTGGTGCGCACACTCACAAGCACACACCCCTGCAGCCCCAGGAAGGGAGGGGCAGGGAGCAGAGCAGGACAGGGCCAGATTTGACCCCCTTTGCCTCCCAGACCTTCCTCCCCTCCAGCGCACACTGGGCGACCCCAGTCTTTCTGTCTATTGCTCACCTCCACCCCTCTGGTCTCCTAGAAAACATCCCAGACTCAAGACTGTGACTTCCAAATAACCCCTCCAACACCTCCCCCAAACCATCGCAGGCATTCCCAGCTGCCCCCACCCCTGATGCCAGCCCCCACTCCCCACCCCTCACTCACTGTCCAACTCCTTTGCTTTTCTCCCTCCATAGAGGACCTTTCTCTGCAGGGCCCAGCCTGCCCCAAATGTCGCGGCGCCCATCTCCTCTTCTTCTTCCTCTGGTGTCCCTGCACTGGCGATGACGTGGGCACAGGAGATGCTGGCAAAAGCACCCCCATCGGTCCCTTGCTCCTGCAGCTGAATCTTGACCATGGGGGACGGGGCCCCCACACCACAGCCCTTATTCAGCACCCCCCCAGCCTTGAGGCTCTCATAGGCAGGGGGTCTCTTAAGCCCAGCTGCTGTGGCTGGGTAGGTCCACAGCGGGGTCAGGTGGCCTGCAGTTGGGTCTGGAAGGCTGTGGGGGGAGGCCAGGCAGCCGCGGTGGTGGAGGACCCCAGCTGCCGCGCCCATGGCCCCACTGTGGGGGCTGGACTTCCCTGGCATGGGGGGCCTCGAGCTGGTACACAGCATCCCATGGAGGACTGAGATCTCCTTCTCCGTCTTTGGCTCCCCAACACCCAGGGGTGGACCAGCTGGCAGGACAGAGTGCGTGGTCACCTTGACCGCCGAGTACACCATGGTGTAAGACACGGCCTTGTCCTTGGGGGGGCCGGGAAGCAAGGCGGCCGGGGCAGGGGGGGCTGCCGGCGCCCCCGCCGCCTTAGGGCAGATCATGCTGTGGGAGTTGGGGAGCTCCCGCTCCCCCCGGGGCTGGCCAGAGCCCTGGGGTGGCAACGGTGTCGAGTGGCTCCGGGCCCGGCCTGATGGTCCCAGCAGCAGCAGGTTGGCAGCAGGAGGTGGAGGCGGTGGGGGAGGCGTCTCCCGCTCCCGTGCAGGCACTTGGGGAGCTGGGGTGGAGCCGGCTGGCTCCTTGGAGTGGCAGAGGACAGGTAGCCTCGAGACCCCATCGCCAGGGGTTCGGGAAGCAGACTTGGCTTGGTGGAAGGCCAGGAGTGGAGGCCGGTGCTGAAGGAGGTTTGGGAAGGGTGGGGGGATTTCACAAGGAATGGTCTTGGTGGGCGTCCCATCCCTCCGGCTCGGAAGGGCTGAAGCTGGGCGGCGGTGGGCATGGGGTGGAAGGGCGTGAGGCTGTTGTGGCGGGGATGTTGCCATCAATGGTGGAGGGCCATTGGCCCGGCCTTCCCCGGCCTCTTCTGGCAGCGGGTACTTCATCTCCTCATAGATGGCCTCACTCTCTTCAGAGTCCGAGTCGGCGCCCGCTGGAGGGGTCGGGCCCCCTCCCCCAACAGGGGGCCCAGCCAGGCCTCCTCCACTTCGTCCTCCTCCCCTAAAGACGTCCCCCACCATCTCAATGTACACAGGCTCCTCCTGGGCACCCACATCAGGGTCCCCAGCTACTCGTGACCCCCTAGTGAGGCGCTGAAGAGGCAGGTTCCCCCCTCGAGGAGAGGGGCCTGGGGGGCAGGACTCATCGAAGGAGACAGAGAGCTGGGTGTTAGGGCTTCGCCTGGGCTTCTGCGGAGGAACCTTCCGGCTGGACTCTCGGCCCTCCGGGGTTGGCTTCTGTGAGCCTGGACAGGACAAGAAAGAGAAAAATAAACCAGGCTTTTAATGAGGGGAGCAAGTGGGAGGAGCCCATTCTGATCCCTTGACCCCTCTGCAAGGACATATCTGCCTCTTCATTTTCCCCATATTCCTCAACTTACAGCCCCAGAAGGTTTCTTCATTTCTTTGTTATTTTTTAATAGAGAAAGGTCTTGCCATGTTGCCCAGACTGGTCCCAAACTCCTGGGCTCAAGGGATCCTCCTGCCTTGGCCTCCTAAAGCACTAGGATTCTAGGCATCAGCCACCATGCCCAGCTGTAGGTTACTTTTCTACTAGTCAGCCCTTGGTCTTTTCAAAACATCAACTAATTGGCCAGGCACAGTGGCTCATGCCTGTAATCCCAGCACTTTGGGAGGCCGAGGTGGGTGGATTACCTGAGGCCAGCAAGCCTGGCCTTGTCAGCCTGGCCAACAAGACGAAACCCTGACTCTATTAAAAATACAAAAAATTAGCCAGGCGTGGTGATGGACGCCCGTAATCCCAGCTACCTGGGAGGCTGAGGCAGGAGAACTGCTCGAACTTGGGAGGTGGAGGATGCAGTGAGCTGAGATCATGCCATTGCACTCCTGCCTGGGCGACAGAGCGAGACTCTGTCTCAAAAAAATAAAAAAAAAGTGCTGGGATTACGGGCGTGAGCCACCGTGTCTGTCCCACAGTCCTCAGTCTTTCTAATGTATTCCCCAGAATCCGCAGCTCCTACCCTCATTGTCCCTCCGAGGCCACCACGCCTTTCTCAAGAACTTTTCAGGGAGTATCCCCTGCCCTTGGTTGGTTCATCTCAGGCCCATCCAAAAGGACCCCCCCAATTCCTTTTGAGAATGGAATCTTCCACTTCCTTGGTTCTTCCCTGAATGAACCCTCCCGGCAAGCCTCCCCCGGCCTGGAATAGATTCTCCCAGCTCCCAGCTCCACCCCAGGGAGAGATAGGGGGTATCTCACCTGCTTTCTTGCTGGGGGGTGTCTCTACCCCCGACCCGGGCCCCACCATGCTGAGCTTGGTGCTGGGGTGTCTCCGGGGCTTGGCAGGGGGTCTTCGGATGCTGCTGTCCTCTGTGAGGCCCCCACCGCCCCCACCAGGGCCACCCCCGACACTGTCCATGCTGCCCACCGAGTGGCAGGAGAGGGAGCGTGGGGCCATGGCGCTGCGGCAGGGGTGTGGGGTGTGCTCCTGGGAGGCAGGCATCGTCATGAAACCCATCCTGAGGGAGCGCCGTAGCGAGGCGATGTCCCGCACGCGGACCCCAGGCCCCTGGCCGGCCGCCGGCCCAGCCGAGCCAGCGGGGGCCACCTCCTTACTGGAGCTGGGGAGAGAAGGCCACGATGGAGTGGAGGAAGGGCCTCGGACCTAGGCCTCCGCCTTCTCCACCCCAAGAGGTGTCAGCAACCTTGTGGCTTCCCAGGGAGGAGGACAGGAGCCTGGGTGGGGACAGGGTTGCCAGAAGGTCCAGGGCACCAATGAAGGGGCTTCAGGCAGAATCTTGGGCTTTAAAAAGGCAAGGCAGTTGGGGGCAGATATGAGAAGAGGGGTGAGTATGCCTGCAGGGGAGCATCCCTCGGGCTGGCAGATCCCAGCCTGGGCACCTGTGTGGACAGCCTTGTGCAGAGATAGAGATACACACCCAGGTAACACAGACAGACACACCTGCCCCCACAGCTCCTCGGCCCCTCTCACTCTCACACTGGACCACACCTGGCCTCTGGTGTCCCCTCCTGCCCAGTCACTGTGACCTACACCCCCACGGCACATCTCCTCTCCCAGATGCAGGATGTGTCCCTCCAGCACCAGAGCGGCCTCCCTCCCGTGGCGCATCCTTCTTCCTCCCTCTCCCCTGGTGTCGTCCTCTCTCTGTCACCCTCCCTGGCTCACCCCCATTCCATTCCACTGTCCCTGAGCTTCTGTCTGAGTGGAGGGTTGCGGGGAGTGGAGGGGGGGCGGCTGGCAGGGAAGAGAGGAGAGCTGTGTGGGGTGGGCGCTCATTAAGGCCCTGTCTACTAGCCCTTCATTAGGGAGAGATCGCTGCAGCGATCACTCTGATTAATCTAATTAACAACAAGAATTAAACTCCACAGTTGCGAGGAAGGAAAAGGGAGGTGGCTATGACAGGCTCCAAGTGGCTGTGAAGTCAATGGGAGTGAAGAGGAGAAGGAGAGAAGGATGGGAGAGGCCAGGCCCCAGGTCCCTGGAAGGGCAAGCGGGGAGGCAGACAGGGATGCAGGGGTCCAGGGGTCATGCCCTGCCCCGGCTCTTTGGCAAGGCCCAGCCTGCATGTCCGCCTACCACACACACAACTTGACCACTCGCCTCCTGCCGCAGGGGAAACTGGGAGGAGGCCAAGTGGATGTTCTCTGATGCCCCTGAAATGACCCCTTCCCTAGACCCTGGGAGGGAGGCGGGGCCTGCCCCTTCCAAGGTCAGGTGACAGGAGAGCCCACAGCCAGCCCCAAATTTGCAGAAAGGAGAAGGGCTACAGGCCAGAGGTGAGTCAGGAAGGAGTGACCTGGGCCTCTGGGGATGGGGAACAATCAAAGGGGTGCTCCTGGGCTGTAAACCCCCCCCCCCAGGAGGGCAGGAGTTGGGCCAGGACAATCTGTGTGCAATCCTGGCCATTCTGTACTGACTCTGAGATCAGAGAGCTCACTCATGACAAGGCTGCCAGGCCCCCGAGAAGGGCTGTGGCCCAGTGAGGGGGCAGGCAGAGGTGCGGAAGGAAAGGGAGCGGTCTGGGGCACAGCCTTACCTCCTCTTGGCCTCTTCTTCCTTGTGCTGCCTCCACTCCAGCTTGGTTTTTCGGTAGAGGAGGTTCATCTCGTGGGGCAGGAGGTGGGGGCTGGGGGGCCCTGCTCAGTGCCACCAGGCCCGGGGGGCGGCCCTCCCTGGGTCCCGGATCCACTGGGTTGGGGGAGGGGGCGGTGAGAAGGGAAAAAAAAGAAAGGTGGGATGGGTGGGGGCCAGGGATGAATGAAAGAGAGAAAAAGGAGAAGAGACATGACTCGGGTCCTCAGAGAGGAAAACACAGACAGAAAACCCAACACAGCTTCAAGGACCCACAGACAGATAGACAGACACAAGACCCCGACAAAGGTGTTCAGAGCCACAAATACACGCTCTGGAGCGACCAGGTCAACACAGATTCCCTTCTTGTGTAAAGACATCCTGATCCACCACCCATACAGGCCCCACAAACGGACTGCAACCCCTCAGCTACACAAGTACACATTCAGACACACAAACCACAGAGCCACCGACCCACATCTACAGACAGAGGACCAGACACAGAGATTGGCATAGGTAAACAGAAACCTAGGGATAGACAGGCACACCGACATAAACACCCACAGACACACCCACAGACACACACACAGACCTCCAGACACACACAAATCTGCTACACGGAACCGGACACACCTACAGGCAAAGAGTTATGCCCAGGGCCTACTTGCGTACATTGCACCCCACCGGGGAAAGGGGAGATGGTCAGACTCTCCCTCCCATCTTGGGCTGTAGCGGGGATCTTATGAGGGCAGGGTGGGGACGCTGAAGGAAGGATGGGAGACACCCTGAGTTGGGTATCTAAAATACCACCCATCCATCTATCTCCACTGCCTGCCTTCCTCCCCTTCCAGTCCTTCCCCGGGCCTGGGCCTTGGTCCACCCCGATTCTGGCTCCCTGGCCCTTTAGCAATGGTTTGGTCTCTGCCTCCCTCCCTCGCTGATGGCCCCAATCACCTTCTTCTTCCTCCAGGATTTGGGAGGCCCCCGGTTTTCCTCTTCCAGTCCCCGCCCCTCAATCCCACCCGGGGGGCTCCAGTCTGGCCCCATTGCTACCTTCTGGGCTGCGGCCTCCATACCTGCTCCGGTTTTCCTTCCCCCAAACCTACACTCTTCTTTTCGCCTTCAGCCTCACTTCTCCCAGGCGCCCCTCCTTACAGCCGTCCTCCCCCTTCCCCTGTTCCAAACCTGGCCTGCTTCATCCCCCTTCTCCATCCAAGGGCCCCAGGTTCCTGGCACCCCTCCCCTTCCCCTTGTCCTGCTACCCTGGGCTTCTCCGCCTTTCGCTCCGCCAATCCTCCCTGTCCCTTGTCCCCCCACCCCAACCTTCCTGCACCAAGCCTCCCCAGTTTCTCCATCACCGTACCTGGCCTGCCGGGCGCCGGCCCCCCCATGCCGGGCTCCGCCCGGAGCAGGAGGAGGGAGGAGGAGAGACAGAGACAGACCGGGGGGAGCGAAGCTGGGCCCTGCCGCAGAGACAGCCCCGCCTCCGGGTCCGCCCCCAGACCCGCCCCCGGCCCCAAACCCACCCTTCCACACCCTCCAAGGACGGAACGGGAGAGGCCGTGGGGCGCGGGGCCGCGGGGCTGGGGCGCGGGGCGCGGGAGCCGCGGAGCCTGCGGGGACAGATTCGGAGGAAGGTCGTGGGGCGCTGGGGCCCGGGGCCAGCCCGTCGCGGTCTTGGGGTGTCTACTCCTCGTCGTCCCTCGCCCCTGCCCAGCCGGGCGGTGCTGAGTTCGGTCTCCCCCGCCCCGGCGGATCGGCGTGCAGCGGCGCCCCCCAGCGGCAGCCTGGGGCCCGCGCCGCCGCCCAGTGCACCCCGTGCACCCCGTGCGCCCAGCGCGCCCTGGGTCGGCACCCAGCATCGGGCCGGGGCCGAGGCTGCGGCTGCGGGGCCCGGGGTGCAGTGAGGCGCCGAGGCCGCCAGGGGGTGCCGCTTTCCGGGCCGAGGGGCTCCGAGGGTAGGGAACTGGACGGGAGGCGGCTCAGCCCAGCAGGGGGCGTGCTTCGGCGGCCGCGCCCCCTTTCCCCGCCGCCCCCAGGTGCCAGGAGAGCACCTGAGTTGGCTCGCGGGGGAATCGGCCGCCTCCCCCTGCAGCCTCCCGGGGGTGCCCGGATCTCGTTCCACCGTCTGGGCTCAAAGCCGTCCGCCCCCGTGGTCCGAGTCCTCCTCTCATGACCTTTGACTCCCCCGGCGCCGCTCGCAACGACCAGGGTCGACCTCTGAGTGTGGCCAGCACCCTGGCACTGTCAGGGGGCCGCTGCGGGACGTGACCTCGACCTCCCCGCCCATCACTTTTCTCATCATCTCCCCTAGAAATAACTCCCTCTGAAATCCCTTGGGCGCACAGCTCTGTAGCGGGGGTAAATCAGCTCGAGAAGACCTCAGTTGTACCTTCCATTGGCTGGAAAATGGGCATGGAAAAGATAGGCACGGCCTAATCCCTGGAGCCTGCGAATGCTACTTTCCATGGCAGCGTCTTTGCAAACTTGCTGTGTGGCTTTAGGCAGATCGTGCAACCTCTCTGAGAGATGCTTTAGTCCAGGCATGTCCACTTTTTTGACCTCTCTGGACCACATTGGAAGAAGAATTTGTCTTGAGCCACACATAAAATACTCTTAACACTGGCCGGGCGCGGTGGCTCATGCCTGTAATCCCAGGACTTTGTGAGGCCGAGGCTGGTGGGTCACCTGACATCAGAAGTTTGAGACCAGCCTGGCCAATGTGGCAAAACCGCGTGTCTACTAAAAATAGAAAAAATAAGCTTGGCATGGTGGTGTGCGCCTGTAATCCTAGCTACTCAGGAGGCCAAAGCAGGAGAATCGCTTGACCTGGGAGGTAGAGGTTGCAGCGAGCTGAGATCAGGCCACTGCATTCCAGCCTAGGGGAGAGAGTAAGACTTTTGCCTCAGAAAAAAACAAAACAAAACAAAAAACAAAAAACTCAAACTCCTAATGTTTTAAGAAAGTTTACGAATTTGTCCTGAGCCACAAGCTGCCCGTGCAGTTGGACAAGCTGGCTTTAGTCCATTCTTTGTTGGCAGGGGAGGGGTAGTAAAATAATACCAAAGTGCCTTGTAAATTGTAAAGGGTCCTACATATTAAAGGCTATTAAGAATGCTCCCAGGGGAGGGAAATACTAAAACACTTAAAACCCATTTCACATTTATACCTTTAGTATGATTAGTTTATATGTATAGGCCGAGAGCAGTGGCTCACGACTGTAATGCCAGCACTTCGGGAGGCTGAGGCATGCAGATCACTTGAGGTCAGGAGTTCGAGACCAGCCTGGCCAACATGATGAGACCCCCCCGCCCCCCGCCATCTCTACTAAAAATACAAAAATTAGCTGGGCGTGGTGGCGGGTGCCTACAATCTTAGCTACCCGGGAGGCTGAGGCAGGAGGATCGCAACCTGGGAGGCGGAGGTTGCAGTGCGCTGAGATCATGGCACTGCACTGCAGCTTGGGTGACAGAGCGAGGCTTCATCTCAAATTAAATTAAATTAAATTAAGACATAAAAATTTGTACATATTATTCACTCAACAAACATTTCTGCAGAGGTCAACAATGTGCCAGGGCCTCTAGACTCAGATACCAGTGCCTGAGGCAGAGAAAGGGATTGCCCAAAGATAATTTTTGAATAGTTTGTAGCAAGTCAGCAAGATGGAAGGAGAGCCTGGGGACTGAGGGACAAGGCCGTGTTCTGAATGTTGCTAGAGAAAAGGTTCTGTAAGGGACAGAGGGATGCAGTCTGGAGGGGTAGGGAGCAGGCGGGAGGCTGCCTCCCAGACATCACTACTTGGGAGGTTCACAGACCTGGGCTATGGCAGTCATTGTTGCTATGGCTTAAGGGAGAGAAACAGGAGTGTGGATGTTTCTAACAAAGAGATACAGAACAAATACATAACGAGGGTAGGTATTCCATTGTTTTATTTTTACCTAACCCTAAAGAGGGGTTAGAAATTTCCCTGAGGCCAGGCACCATGGCTCACACCTGTAATGTCAGCTTTTTGGGAGGCCCAGGAGGGAGAATCATTTGAGGCCAGCCTGGGCAACATAGTAAGACCCTGTCTCTATGAAAACTAAAAAATTAGACAGGTGTGGTGGTGTACACTTGTGGTCCCAGCTACTAGGGAGGCAGAAGCAGGAGGATCACTTGAGGCCAGGAGTTCAAGATGACCCTGGGCAACATTGCAAGACCCCCATCTCTACCAAAAAAAAAAAAATTTTTTTTAAAGAAATTTAGCCAGGTGTAGTAGTGCGTGTCCCAGCTACTTGGTAGGCTGAGGCAGGAGGACCAACTGAAGCCAGGAGTTTGAGACCATACTGGGCAACATAGTGAGAGCTCCCATCTCTACAAAAATTTAAAAATTAGCTGGTTGTGGTGGTGTGCATCTAAAGTCCTAGCTACTTGGGAGGCTGAGGCAGGAGCATGGCTTGAGCCCAGGAGTTCCAGGCTGTGGTGAGCTATGATCACACCACTGCACTCCATCCTGGGCAACAGAAAGAGAGAGAGCGAGAGAGAGCGAGCGCCTGTCTCTAAAAAAAAGGGGGGGTGGTTGGGGGAAAGGGGAATAGTATAACATCCAGAATTTGATCTCAAATAGTCCAGCAAAATACAGCTGGCCCTTACATGTAATTTCATTGAATGTCATTTCATTATAACGTTGATGATTTTTTAAAATTTGATTTTGGGCTGGGACCACCATCCATGTGGAGTTTGCATGGTCTCCCCATGTCTGCGTGGCATGTTTGAAAATTTTCATAATAATCCACTTTTTTTTTTTTTTTTTGGTGAGACATGGTCTCATTCTGTTGCCCAGGTTGGAGTGCAGTGGCACAATGTAGGCTCACTGCATCCTCAACCTCCTGGGCTCAAGAGATTCTCCTGCCTCACAACCTCCTGAGTAGCTGGGACTACAGGTATACATCACCACACTCAGCTTTTTTTTTTTTTTTTTAAGATGGAGTCTCGCTCTAATCGCCAGGCTGGAGTGCAGTGGCATGATCTATACTCACCGCAACCTCCGCCTCCCAGGTTCAAGTGATTCTCCTGCCCCCTGAGTAGCTGGGACTACAGGTGCGTGCCATCACACCTGGCTAATTTTTATATTTTTAGTAGAGATGGGGTTTCACCATGTTGGCCAGGATGGTCTCAATCTCTTGACCTCGTGATCCGCCCGCCTTGGCCTCCCAAAGTACTTTTTAAAAAATTTTTTGTAGAGATGGGGATCTCGCTATATTGCCCAGGCTGGTTACAAACTCCTGGGCTCAAGGGATCCTCCCACCTCAGCCTTTGAGTAGCTGGAATTATAGGTGCACATCACCATGCCCAGCTTTTTTTTTTTTCTTCAGTCATTCTTTTTTTTTTTTGTAGAGACGAGGTCTTGCTATTATATTGTCCAAACTGGTCTCAAGCGATCCTCCTTCCTCGACCTCCCAAAGTGCGGGGATTACAGGCATGAGCTCCCACCGGGGTCCGGCAATAATCCACTTTTAAAAATAAGGAATGGGGGGAATAATAGTACCTTCCTCATGCAGTTGCTGTGAAAACCAAAGGAGAATGACAGCCACAGCCGCCCCACAGCAGGGACTGGGCACTTCTGGGTGGGCATCCAGCACACCTCCCGGCCTGTGCCTTCCGTTTCTTCTGTGTGTCTCTAGGCCAATGGCAGCAACTGACTACAAGTAAGGGAATCCCTCGCCTCCCTGCAAGCTCCTCCCTTTCTCCCCGAGCCCCGCCCTCTGCAGCCCCTCCCTGCAAGAGTGGGGCTGGGGCCCGGCAGGTGTGGGGTTAAGAAAGTCTGTTTGGGGCCCCCAGGAGCAGCAGCCTAAGCAGTGGCTGCAGCAACTGCAACAGCAGCGGCTGTGGCAGGCCTGGCCCCGGGCCAGCTGGCGGGAAGCCCCAGGAGGGAGGGAGGGAGGAGGAAGGGGAGGAAGAGGGGAAGGAGGAGGAGGAGGAGGAGGAGAGGAGCAGTCAGCAGGCCCGAGGAGGCAGGACTTCCTGGTGTGGGGGTTGTCAACAGCCCAGAAAGAGAAAGACGGAGAGGCAGAGACCCGAGCGGAGGAGCGGAGACACGGACCCAGCGGGGCCACGCGGGAGGAGACTCGAGACACCCACTCGCTGGCTGCCACCGGGAGCAGCGGGGGGCTCGACCGCCCTCTCCCACATCAGTCTCCAGACCCTTGGGGCTTCAGCGGCCGCTCCTGGGCTCCTCGGAGGAGGCGCGGGTTCCTTCTTTTCCGGAGAGCAAACTTTCCTCGGAGATGCCTCGCAGGATGAGCTGAGGCCCCCGGAGAGGACGGGGCAACCTCTGATCGCCGCCTGCGTGCCCCGCCACTCCCCGTGGCCAGAAGGCCCCAGGGAACGCACAACCCGACCTCTTAGGCGCCGGGACCCTCAGGCTCAGATCAGTGGCCGAGGCCCCAGAGGTAGGCTTCGGGGCTGGGTGGGGCGCTGGGGGTAGCCGGGCAGGGCCTGCCCCTGGGATGTGGGAGCTGGGGTGGGCTCGAGGCCCAGGAGAGGTCTCTCTGAGTGGCCGGGCCAGGCTGGGGAGCTGCTTCAGCCCGGTTCTCCCAGGCCTTGGAGTCCAAGCTCTTGGGACAATACCCGCCCCCTGAGTCAGAATCTCAGACGAGAAATGCCCAACTCTGGGACTCATCTGCCTCTTCCTACTCTGAGCGCCTTCTTGGATCTGGTCCCCTCTGCCCTGGTCTCTGTCATCTCTTGCCTGTCTCCGGGTCTCTGACGGTTTCCCCTTCCCCCACTCTGCTCCCCGGAGAGGAAGCCCCGGAGGTGGCCTGCCCACTGGTTTCACACACACAGACACACACACACACTCTCTCTCTCCCTCTTTTTCCAGTTTGCAAACTCAGCTCTGGAGTTCAGCAGCAACAGCAGCAGGAAAAACCTGCCCCTGCTCCCCCCTCCCGCCGCCTCCCCTCTCCTCTTCTCCCCTCACCCAGCAGGCACCCCGGGTTCCCACCAGGCCCTCCTGCCATGTCGGACCCAGACGTCCCCAGGGGCCTGGATGCCCCCGCCATGTGGCCCCCTTGTTCCAGGGGTGCCTGAGTCCCTTCAAGGAGTCCCAACCCACCCCCAACCTTGGCCCAGCCCTGAGCCCCAGGGACCATGAGCGGGGGCAAGAAGAAGAGTAGTTTCCAAATTACCAGCGTCACCACAGACTATGAGGGCCCGGGGAGCCCAGGGACTTCAGATCCCCCTACTCCACAGCCCCCAACCGGGCCCCTGCCCCGCCTACCCAGTGGGGAGCCCAGCCCCGATCCGGGGGGCAAGGGCACCCCCCGGAATGGCTCCCCACCACCTGGGGCCCCCTCCTCCCGTTTTCGGGTGGTGAAGCTGCCCCACGGCCTGGGAGAGCCTTATCGCCGTGGTCGCTGGACGTGTGTGGATGTTTATGAGCGAGACCTGGAGCCCCATAGCTTCGGCCGACTCCTGGAGGGAATTCGAGGGGCCTCAGGGGGCGCCGGGGGCAGATCTTTGGATTCCAGGTTGGAGCTGGCCAGCCTTGGCCTGGGCACCCCCACCCCACAGTCAGGCCTGTCTCAGGGCCCCACCTCCTGGCTCCGTCCACCCCCCACCTCTCCCGGACCTCAGGCCCGCTCCTTCACTGGGGGACTGGGCCAGCTGGTGGTGCCCGGCAAAGCCAAGGCAGAGACGCCCCCACTGTCGGCCTCCCCACCCCAGCAGCGCCCCCCAGAGCCTGGGACCGGTGAGAGTGCGGGCACATCCCGGGCTGCCACGCCCCTGCCCTCTCTGAGGGTGGAAGCAGAGGCTGGGGGCTCAGGGACCAGGACCCCTCCACTGTCCCGGAGGAAAGCTGTAGACATGCGGCTGCGGATGGAGTTGGGTGCTCCAGAGGAGATGGGGCAGGTAAGACCTGGGTTCTAGGGCTGGCCCATCAGCTCTGGCCTAACCTCTATCTTGGGCCTCCCTCCTCCCACTCCTCCTCCTCCCCCCCCCCCCCCCCCCCCCCCCCCCCCCCCCCCCCTCCCCCTCCTCCATTACTTGTCTATCAGATCAGACAGCCCTCTTCTCTGTGCCTGCCAGGTCACTCTGAAGCCCCTTCCTCGTCCTTCATTTTCTGTTTCAGCCTCCTTCCTGTTTTTCTGCACCCTCTCTCTTTCTCCCTGGCCTCTGATTCTCTGTCTTGGTCCTCATGTAGCCTATAGCATATGTGGCCCCCTCACCAGGCCTTCTTCTGTCTTGGTCTCAGCCCCTCTGTCTCTAGGTGATGAGGGTGGAGGCCCCAGCTGGGTAGCTGGGTCCCTGGGGGAGGAGCTGCCAGGATTTGGGGCGGAAAGGTAAAAGGTAGGCCTTGCGCGCTGCTAGTCTCTGCACTGCAGCCCCGTCCTGAATGTAGGGGTCTTTCTTTTCCCCCAGCCACCCATCTGAGTCCTACCTCCAGCTTTGCTGTAAGCCAAGTGTCACTGAGAAATTGGGTGGGGGGAACACCTCTCAGGGATGGGGAGGGGGCTTGCTGGTTGATCTGTCTGTCTCAACTCCCTCCATCTGAGCCTCTCTGTGATTGATAACTCGAGGGTGACCACCATGGAGTGGGAGAGAAAAGCCCCAGAAGGAGTTCAGTCTCATACTCTTTCTCCTTCCTGTCTCCAAAAGAGGAACGAGTCCGGGCTGAGGGGGCAGCACGCCTGGGTCCGCGTGGTGGGGGTGAGCAGCCAGAGACAAGAGGGTGGGATACTTCTGTCCTGCGGGGAGAATATAACACCTCGGAGGGCTGGGGAAAGGCAGAGAGTGTGAGGATGCGAACTCTTTCCCCTTTCTGGCCTTGGGCACAAACCACAGTATAAAAATAACCTGGGACTGGATGTCTGGGTCCTGTCAGGACCGGTCAGGACTGGCTCCCCCCCACCCCCCCCGGGCCCCAAGCTCCCGCCCCCCGTGCCGCCCCTTCCACCCACCCCCCACCCCCTCCCTGCCCAACTCTTCTTGAACTCCTGCGTTCAGCACCCACCCCAGGGGAGGAGATGCTGTTTCTCTTCCGGTGCTGTCCCCAGACTCTTCCAAAGCAAACCCCCTTGGCCTCCAGCTTCCCTGCTCTCTGTCCTTAAGCCTGGCCTGAGCTTCTCTTGGGGCCACAGACCCTGCCTGTCTCTCTCCAGTGCCCCCTACTCCCCAGCTTTCCCCCACCTCCTGACGGTCTGCTGTTTGCACGTAACTGTTTTGCTATTTCCCTGCCCAAAAGTCTGTCTCCCTTCCACATCCCCTCATGCCTCTTCTCCCTCTTAACAGAGGGGAGTGGTGGAGAATGGCCAGGGGACACCACCTGGGCCCCCTTCCTCTGCTCTGTCCCTCTAACCACCCTGGACTCTCTGTTCTTGGCTTTTCTGAGAAGCTGGGGCCTCCCGGGGCCTCACAGAGGCGTCTTGTCAGGTTCCTGTCGCCCCCGCCCTTTTTGCTGCCGCCCCCAGCGCCTGTTGGGCTATGCAGGTCCACGCCCAGGCTCCGCCTCCCCCCAGCTCCACAAGCAGCCCCCACCAACCCCAGGGCAGAGCACAGGAGCAGAATTCCACCTGAGTCCGAGAAGTTTGAGAGGGGAGGCGAGAGTGAGGGGTGGGTGAGTGGATGGAGGAGCAGTTTCTGAGGATCCATTCATTCTACAAATAGCTACTGAGCAAACTGACCTTCTAGCCGGGGAGAGACACAATAAATACTTTAATTTCAGATAATGTTAGGTGCTATAAAAAAATGAAACAGTTCAGTGGACCAATGAATGATGGGGAAATACCTCTCTAAGAGGTGACATTGGAGTCATTTTAAGAAGGCAGCCTGGGTGCAGTGGCTCACACCTATAATCCCAGCACTTTGGGAGGCAGAGGCGGGCAGATCACTTGAGGTCAGGAGTTCAAGACCAGCCTGGCCAACATGGTAAAACCCCGTTGTCTCTACTAAAAATAGAAAAATTTGCCAGGTGTGATGGCGGGCGCCAGTAGTCCCGGCTACTCAGGAGACTGAGGCAGGAGAATCACTGTAACCCGGAAGGCAGAGGTTGCAGTGAGCCAAGATCACATCATTGCACTCCAGCATGGGTGACAGAGCGAGACTCCAGCAAAGGCACAGGCTGGGAGCGGTGGCTTATTCTCCCAGCACTTTGGGAGGCTGAGGCGAGAGGATCACTTGAGCCCAGGAGTTTGAGACCAGCAGGGACAACATACTGAGACCCTGTGGTAACAAAAAATAAAAAATTAGCCAGTTACGGTGGTGCACGCATGTAGTCCCAGCTACTCGGGTGGCTGAGGCTGGAGGATCGCTTAAATCCAGGAATTCGAGGCTGCAGTGAGTCATGATTGTGCTACTGCACTCCAGCCTGGCTGACAGAGTGAGACTGTCTCAAAAAAATAAAATAAAACATAAAAGAAGGCAGACACTCTGAGTAGCCTCTGTTTAGGGTCCCGGCCCAGGGGGAGCAGGGACTTTGGAGTCTATTCTCGGTTCTTCCGTCAGTCCCCCACTCCTCCCACTCGGGAGACCCTCTCTAATGTCCCATACACCACTCCTCCCATTCCTCAGGTTGACCCATTTCTTGCTTCTAGTACCTGCCTAATGCCTTCTCCAGAGCTGGAGGAGGGAAGGGCTGCGGGGACAGGACTCCTGGGTCCTCCAAAGGGAGTGGAAACGTGGAGAGGGAGGAAGGCTAATAGACAAGTTGTAAGGCAGCTGGTTCCTTTCTCTTCTCTTTTCACGTGATGGTTCCTACCTCTCCGCCTCCAGGTGCCCCCACTCGACTCTCGCCCCAGCTCCCCGGCCCTCTACTTCGCCCATGACGCCAGCCTGGTTCACAAATCTCCAGACCCCTTCGGAGCAGTAGCAGCTCAGAAATTCAGCCTGGCCCACTCCATGTTGGCCATCAGTGGTCACCTAGACAGCGATGATGATAGGTAGGTGGGCTTCGTGGGGCGGTGGGGCATGGGGTTCAGGTTCGCTGCCCAGCACCTGGGATAGCTGTGAGAAACTGCCCGGTAGGCATCCTTCCCCCAGGTTGAAGTTGGAGAGGGACTCTTAGACAGAGAAACCTGGCCTGGGCATAACCACTGCACACAGATGATTTCGGACCCACTCCCTCTCTGTGGAGAGGGCTGGGTGGGACTCCCTGGCTCAGAACTGTCAGGTCACAGACTTTTTTAGAGTCTGAAGGGACTCATTGTTGTCAGATTCCAGAGCTCTTGCAGATTTAGAGATCATCTGGCCAACCCCAGGAACCCACTGGCAAATGCGTGCTCTAGACAGAATAGCAAATCAGGCCGGGGCGCAGTGGCTCCCGCCTGTACTCACAGTGCTTTGGGAGGCCCGGGCAGGAGAACTGCTTGAGGCCAGGAGTTCAAGACCAAACCCTGGCAATATAGTGAGACCTCATCTCTAAAAAGAAAAAGAAAGAAAGAAAGAAAGAAAATAGCATATATATAGATACAGATACACACACACACACACACACGTATATATAAAGGAAGTAGGCTGGGCACGGTGGCTCATGCCTGTAATCCCAGCACTTTAGGAGGCTGAAGTGGGCAGATCACCTGAGGTCAGGAGTTCAAGACCAGCCTTGCCAACACGGTGAAACCCTGTCTGTACTAAAAATACAAAAATTAGCCGGGTGTGGTGGTATGTGCCTGTAATCCCAGCTACTCAGGAGGCTGAGGCAGGAGAATCACTTGAACCCGGGAGGCAGAGGGTGCAGGGTGCAGTGAGCTGAGATCACACAACTGCACTCCAGCCTGGGTGACAGAGCGAGACTCCGCCTCAAAAAAAAAAAAAAAAAAGAACTGAAAAAGAATGGAAATCAGTTTCGTCTCAGTTCCATCTCCCTCTTCCTCTCCTAACAAAGGACTGGGACTCCCTAACAGCATGCATGGACTGTGACATCCTGATAGCCCACAGGGTCTACTTTAGGATCCTAGGATTTCTAGAACCGAGAAAGCGAGTCCCTAAGATGGGCCAGCTAGGAACAGAGTCAGAGCTAGGAATGGCAAAGGGGCAGGGACGGCACTGCAGAGAGCGACTTTCTGGGGTTCACCCTTTAGGGGAAAGTGCTCTGTTGGGTGGGTTTTCAGGGCCAGGTGTCACCGTTCCTAAGAAAGCCAGCAAGCTGAAAAGGGAGGCCCAGAATCGTGAGTCAGAGATATGCTTCTGACTGCTTCTGGCCGGGGACTGATAGGAACCGGGCAGAAGGGCTGGGGAGTCACCGTTTTTCTTTTGGAGGGAGGAGTGGGACTTCCCGTAGGAGGTTTTCAAGGGGAGGGACTTCCTGCTTAGAAGGAAATTGGGGGTGGGGCTTCGAGAGTGGGTGAGTGGGTGCCTGAGGGACCTATTCCAGATGGGAGTTGCTCCTTCCTGTCCTCCCCAGATCCGGGGCCGCTCGCTGGGATCAGGTACTCAAGCCCACCACTGACAGGGTCCTGCAGCTTTGGGGAGGATAGGGACCTGGCAAAGGGAGTGGCCAGGAGCTGGTGTGATGGAGGGCAAGGGTGCCAGTGCTAGGCGGGGCTGGGTGGGGCTGGGCAGGACACGGTGGCTTCTGCACGCCCCATTCCCACTCAGGAATGTGCCAGGTGTGAGGTCAGCCAGGGTTGGGAGAGTCACCTGCCCCCATCACTGCTATTCTCAGCGTTTCCCGCCCTCTCCCTCTCCCACTTGGGAGGTTCCCTGGCTAGAGGACTCCCCGTCCCTCCCCACCCCTGTTGAGTTCACAGCCCAGCCTCCTGCTGTCTCTGTCTTAGAGGATTCAACCTCCTGAGGCCTCCGTCTTTCCCCTGTCCCCTCCCTCCCTGCCTTCCTCTGTCCCACCCCTCTCCGTCCCACCCCCTCCCTGGACACCCCAATCTGATCAGTCCGGTTCCCAGCCTCCACTTCACCCTGCTGTGCTCCAAGGCTCTTAGGGATCTGTCCCAGCCCAGCCCCTCAAGCCACACCCTGCCAAGCTGGTGGGTTTGGGTTGGGCCACCCCCTGCCCCCTAGGAATGGGACGTGTAGACCCCACCTCTCCTTTCTGGTGTGCACAGAGCTGGCAGAACAGGGTCCCAGTGGCCTGGGACCTCCCTCTTAAGAGGGCAGGTGGGCTGAGATGTTCATTGCCTGGATCACAGGGAGGGAGTTGGGGACGCCTGACCAGTCCCTGAATCTGGGGATGGGTGAACAGAGGGTGCAGATGAATCTAGAATGCTCACATGCCCTGGGGCTGGAAATCCTTGTCCCCTCTTTGCAGGTGGGAGGTAGTTGGTTAAGTGTGAAGAAGTGGATGGAAGGAATTGGGGGTGGCGGCAGTGGCCGGCCCACGGGATCCAGGCATTATAGGGAATGGATCCCAGGGACTTGGGAAAGAAAAGATACATTTATTTATCCAGTACCTCCCCTGGGTCCAGTACTGCCTTATCCCTTGTAATCCTAAAAAGCAGTTCCGTTCTCCCACTTGCTAGATGAAGTATCTGAAACTCAGAGAAGGAGGGTTTTTTGTTGTTGTTGTTGTCTTTTTTTTGTTTTTTGTTTTTCTTTTGATGGAGTCTTGCTCTGTGTCCCAGGCTGCAATGCAGTGGCATGGTCTTGGCTCACTGCAATCTCCGCCTCCCGGGTTTAACCGATTCTCCTGGCTCAGCCCCCTGAGTAGCTGGGACTACAGGTGCCCGCCACCACGCCCAGCTAATTTTTGTATTTTTAGTAGAAATGGGGTTTCACCGTGTTGGCCGGGCTGGTCTCAAACTCCTGACCTCAGGTGATCCACCCACCTCTGCCTCCCAAAGTGTTGGGATTAGGCATGATCCACCATGCCTGGCCAGGAGGGTTTTAGAAACTTGCCCAGGGCCACCCAGCTAGTTTAAGTGGCTGGACTGCAGTTGGAGCCTGGGTCCAACCTCAAAGCCACTTTCTCCACTATCCTACTGGGATGCCTGTGTCCCAAGCAAAGAGGTGGCGGCAATGGCCTATGATGTCCTTTCTCTCTAGGACAGTCAGGGACAGCTCTCCCAAGCAGGGCAGGGAGCCAACCCCCCTTCCCGCTCCCTGACCTCCCCAGCCCCGCCCCAAAGACACCACAGATCCGGGAGAGCATAAAGACAGGACAGCTGGATGATACTTTCTTGGTCCCACGCCTAGGCTCTGGGGGATCCCCTGAACTCACTGGAGAGTATACAGGGCTGGCCCCTGTCCCCAAGATCCCAGGCTCCCCATTTCTCCCAGGTGTCCTGCTTTTTATCCCATCTTCATGTTGAGGCTGTTTTATTTGACCCTGAAAGAGGAAGACCAGCTTCTACGGCTGTCCCTGCCCCGGGACCGAGAGTCCTACAGGGCTAAGTCTCCCACTGTGCATGTCACACACTGCATAACTCCAGGGGGTGCCACTCATATTTGAAATCACAGTCAGTGCTGGAAGTCACGACAGTTTTCCGGAAGATGGCATCAAGGGTCTTGAAGAAAGGGGCATTTTCTAATCCACACACACTTGCTTTTGGGCTTGTGGTGGAGGTAGATCCTGTCTCAGCAGCCCCTACTTTCCTCCCCGGACCCTGTCAAAGAATTCTAGCACAGTGCCCACAACCTCTCACTCTGGGGTCCTAAAGGGGAGGGCCTGCGTTGCCAGAGTCCTGGTCCCTTGAAGTGTGTGTTAGAATGTTCCAATGGAGGTTGGGCGCGGTGGCTCACACCTGTAATCCCAGCATTTTGGGAGGTTGAGGTGGGCGGATCACGAGGTCAGGAGTTGGAGACCAGCCTGGCCAACATGGTGAAACCCCATCTCTACTAAAAATACAAAAATTAGCTGGGCGTGGTGGCGCATGCCTGTAATCTCAGCTACTCTGGAGGCTGAGGCAGG
>NC_045441.1:9267234-9283137 GCF_002776525.5 Piliocolobus tephrosceles | reverse complement strand
AAAAAAAAAAAAAAAAAAAAAAAGCCCCAGTGGAAAGTGCTGTCAGAAACTCTCAGGCGCTAGACAAACAGAAGACAGTCACCTATTGGCCAACAAACGTTTATTGTTGTATTATTCCTTTATCTCTGTCAAGAACAAACACCTTACTTGACATCTTTACCCCTGAGTCTCCACCAAGCAGGGCCCATGTTTCTATCCCTATGTATCCACCCCCTTTGGTCTTTGTGAGTCTGCGTAATGTGGTGGGGGGGTGTTGGGTTTTCTGTGGTGGCTCCATATCCACTCAGGTGTTGCTGATTGAAATAGCTTGAAAATTACTTTGACCCTCCTGCTGGCAGACCCACCACCCCGCCTTCAACTTCTCCTCTCCCACCGCCCCAGGAGTCCCAGATTCCCTTCCCCCACCCACCCCATCCTGCTCACTCAGGCCTGGTCACCTCCTTAGTTGCTCTACCTGTCAGCGCGTTCTGCACCCAGAGCTTGGATGAGAGATGGAAAATTCCCAGGTCCCTGTGCTCCCTTCCTGGCTGCAGGACCTCATCCAAGGGTCACCTTGAATTGAGTGCTGATCCCCCTGCGGGGAAGCAAGTCTGAGCTGACAGCCAGGAGGGGGAGCTTACAAGGGAGCCCAGGGATGTGGGCTGCAGCCCCTTGAGGCCCCCGCTCCGAGCGGGGCCCAGCTGGGGGCTGGAGGGCAAGACTGGGGATCTCACCACAGCGCCAGAGTGCAGGGGTACAAGGGTAGGTAGGTCCGGAGCCTCAGGGTAAGAGCCTGGGGCCAGAGTGGTGGGAGAGGGAGCCTTGGAGGATGAGGTCGGCACAAGAGCCTGTGCAGGTCCTGGGTCGTGAGAGTGGGGCTTGAGGGAGAGCCAGGTTCTGGGACCAAGAGCCCAGCGTCTTGGAGCCAGCCTGGAGCCTGGCCCTGGGGGCTGTTGAGCCAGGCCTGAATCGCCCTCTGGTGGCCACTTCCCAGACTGCAGCCAGACCCTGTCTCCCCGGACTCCCATCTCTCTTCCAAGCCCTGTTGCTCTTCTTCCCAATGTCCCATCTCCAAGCTCACCTCCCTTCCTCTCCTCTGAGCCTTCGCTTCCTCTGAGACCCCAGACCCAGGTCCCAGGCCCATAGGTGGTATTTTTTTTTTTTTTTAAGGCAGAGTTTTGCTCTTATTGCCCCGGCTGGAGTGCAGTGGCCTGATCTCGGCTCACTGCAGTCTCCGCCTCCCAGGTTCAGGCGATTCTCCTGCCTCAGCCTCCTGAGTAGCTGGGATTACAGGCACCTGCCACCACGCCTGGCTAATTTTTTGTACTTCTAGTAGAGCCAGGGTTTCACTATGTTGGCCAGGCTGGTCTCGAACTTCTGACCTCAGGAGATCCGCCTGCGTCAGCCTCCCAAAGTGCTGGGATTATAGGCGTGTGCCACCATGCCTGTCCCTTTTTTTTTTTTTTTTTTGAGACAGGATCTCACTCTGTCTTCCAGGCTGGAGTGCAGTAGCACGGTCTTGGCGCACTGCAACCTCTACCTCCCGGGTTCAAGCAATTCTCCTGCCTCATCCTCCTGAGTAGCTGGGATTACTGGCACCCTCCACCATGCCTGGCTAATTTTTGTATTTTCAGTAGAGATGGGGTTTCACCATGTTAGCCAGGCTGGTCTCGAACTCCTGACTTCAAGTGATCCACCCACCTCAGCCTCCCAAACTGCTGGGATTACAGGTGTGAGCCATCGCACCTGGCCTTTAGGCTGTATTCGGCTTCTAGGGCTCTGGACTCAGTTTATGTTGCCATGGTAACCTTTCCCATTTTTGGTCTTCTCTGGAAAGTCAGGGACCCTCTGGCCAGGTCCCAGGGGTCACCCGTGATGTGAGCCTTGTGGGGTTTTTTGGTGGGAGAGCACTCATGATCTATGGAAGACCACGAGTACATCAGAACGCCCCCTACCCCAGCCACCTCCACCCTCTTTCCCAAGGCCTTGAGGGACAGAGGGGACAGGATGGGGTCAGAGGTGGGGAGGGGCCTCTGAGGGCCAGGCCCCTTCCTCTCCCTTCACACCCTTCACTCCCCTCTCAGACCCAGGCTTCTGCCCCACGCCCCTCCCCTGGCCTAGCCACCAGCTGACTTCCTCGGCCGGCCCCCTCCCCTCCACTCTGGGATTGGTGCCAGGGTGAGAAGGGGACACTGGCACTGACCGTGTCTGGGAATTCCCGCCCACCGAGGAGCCGAGGGGAGGGGGGGTCCCCGTGTCCCCAAGGAGCCAATAGCAGCCAGGCCTTGCCCTTGGGGGGGTGGCATATATCTTTCAGGCCAGCACCCCCGAGGCACTGTCTCCTCTCTGCCCGCCTGGCACTAGCCAGACCCCGCTCTGCCCGGGGGGCTCTGAGCCCCCCAGGCATTCCCTTCACTGCATCCCTCTCCATTGGAGGGGTGTCTAAGGACCCTTTCCCCTTGGGCATGGCCCAGCCAGGAGTCTCTGTCAAGTCCCTGGTGTCATCTTATGAGACCCGAGTGGTGGGGATGGCTCCAGGGCCGCCCCGAAAAAGGGGCTGTGCCTCTTCCCCTTGCTCTCCCCGGGGTGCGTCCCCCATACGAGGGACATCTGGGCCCCCGCCCCACCGGGGCCTGGGAGGCCCTGGGCAGCGGCCCTCAGCCCGCAGGGGGATGGACAAAACCCTCCTCTCCCTCATTCTCTACTGTCACAGGTACAGGGGGGTGTGGGCGGGAGGCTGTGGTCCGAGAAACCGGCACCTGGGAAGGCTCCCCCTCTCCTCCCCTCACCTTCCTGTGTCTCTCCAGTGGCTCCGGAAGCCTGGTTGGCATTGACAACAAAATCGAGCAAGCCATGGTAAGAGAAGCCATCTTAGTCCCAGGAGGTCCCGGCCCCCTTAAGCCATCCCTCCGCCCCAGCCCTGTCCTCTTCCTTACCAGGCAACACCAACTCCCAGCCCCTCCATCCCTCTCCCTGCTGGGCTCCTGGGCATCCTCTGCCCCCTCCTACCGCCACCTCCACCCTTGACTTTGCCCAGCCTCTGGTCTGGCTGCTGGTCCCCATCTCTGTCTTTGAGCTCTGACTCTGCCTCTGTCCCTCGTCCTTTTCCCCTGTCCCTTCCCTGCTTTGTCTCTCATCCTCTGGACACGGGACTCTCTCCCATCCCGGCCCTCGAGGCACTGGGCAGGGGATGAGGCACCCACTCCGTTGACACTGTGCCTGTCCTGGGGCCCCCAGGACTTGGTGAAGTCCCACCTCATGTTTGCGGTCCGGGAAGAGGTGGAGGTGCTGAAGGAGCAGATCCGGGAACTGGCAGAGCGGAACGCTGCGCTGGAGCAGGAGAACGGGCTGCTGCGCGCCCTGGCCAGCCCGGAGCAGCTGGCTCAGCTGCCCTCCTCGGGGGTCCCACGGCTTGGGCCCTCCGCGCCCAATGGGCCCTCCGTCTGAGCCTCCCTTCCCTTACAATGTGCCTTTGGGGCTGCCCGGCCTTTTGTCAGCCGCCTGCCCCCTCTTCCTATGCAGCTTTAATGTCCCCGTGTCCCCAGGGTGGGAGTTCAAGGCTCAGTAACGGCCTGGTCCCCCGGCCCCTGCCCCATCTCCTCATCATCCCCAGCCTTAATGGAGGAGGGAGGACTTCAGGACGGGGCGTCAGAGGGAGCCCCCTCTGGGAGGGAACCAACCCCCACCCTCCCTCATGGGACCCCCAGCAGTCGACGGCCTGGGGGAGCTGGAGGCTCCCTGGCAGACACCCCACCCCCACCTTGTTCCCTTGAGGTGCATCCTCTCCTCTGCCCAGGGGAGGGAGTGTGGACAGTATCTGGAAGTTCTGGGATTCAGGTTGTTATTAAAATAATAATAATAATTAAAAATTCTGAAGAAACTTGAATTTGGAGGTTGACATCTCGTTTGTTGCTTGTGTTCAGACTCAGGGGTCGCGCCTGCCATTTGGGGCTTCCCTGAGATCTTTTGCAGACTGGGGAGGTTTAAAGTGTGGGAGATGGAGGGATTGAGACAGAGACTGGAGAAAGGAGCCAGCGGTTCGGGTCCTGGGAAGGGGCAGGCGAGGATTGGGGGTGGGGGGGCGTCTGCCCACGTGCTGGGCGGGGGGACCAGGAAACAATGAGGTCTTTGGTGGCTGCCCAAGATCCACCCCCAGCTTCCCAGTGTGTCCCCTCTGCGGGCTGGATCTGGGTGGCTGCTTGGGGGCGGGGCAGGGGGCCCTGAATGGGCCCCTTGTCTCTGGGCTGGGTGTGGGCCAGGCTCCCCGGGCACACGGTGCCCTTGCCAGGCCTGGCCGGCCGCCGTGGCTCCCACCCCCGGCCAGCTGAGGACGGGCCCTGTGGGTGAGATGGCCCCTCCCTGGCAGCCTGGGCTCTGGTCCCAGGCGGAAGAGTCAGCAGTGATGGAGAAGGACCCCATCTAGCGGGGAAGAGGCAAGAGCTGTGGCTGTAGCCCCAGGAGGCCCCTAGTCCCAGCAGCCTCCAAGGAGGCTGACCTGCCTTGGAGTCCGTGACTCTCTACCTCCTTAGGTTTCCCTAGGTTCATAACCTTGGGCAACTTATTTGGTTTTTCTTTTTTTTTTTCGTTTCTTCTTTATTTTTTTGAGACAGGGTCTTGCTCTGATGCTCGGAGTGCAGCGGCACAAACACAGCTCCCTGCAGCCTCCACGTCCCTGGCTCAAGTGATCCTCCTGCCTTGGCCTCCCTGAACTATAGGTGTGTGCCACCACGTTCAGCTATATTGTCTTTATTTTTGTAGAGATGGGGCCTTGCTATGTTGCCCAGGCTGGAGTGCAGTGGTGTTATTATAGATCACTGTTGTCTTCCACTCCTGGGCTCAAGTGATCCTCCCACTTCAGCCTCCTAAGTAGCTGGGACTACAGGCTTGTGGCACTATGCCCAGCTAGAGACAGACTTTCGCTCTTGTCACCCAGGCTGGAGTGCAGTGGTGAGATCTCAGCTCACTGCAATCTCCACCTCCCAGGTTGAGATTTCCCAGGTTCAAGCGATTTCCATGCCTCAGCCTCCTGAGTAGCTGGAACTACATGTGTGCACCACCCCTCCCGGCTAATTTTTTTTTTTTTTTTTTTTTTTTTTGTATTTTTAGTAGAGACAGGGTTTCACCATGTTGGCCAGGCTGGTCTCAAACTCCTGAACTCAAGTAATCCACCTACCTCAGCCTCCCAAAGTGCTGGGATTACAGGCATGAGACACTGTGCCCGGTCTACATTTTTTGGTAGAGACCATCTCACTATATTGCCCAGGCTGATCTCAAGCTGCTGACTTCAAGTAATCCTCCCACCTTGGCATCCCAAAGTTCTGGGATTACAGGTGTGAGCTACCACACCTGGTCCCCTTAAGTTTTGTCCTTCCTTCCTTCCTTCCTTCCTTCCTTCCTTCCTTCCTTCCCTCCTTCCTTCCTTCTTGTCTTTCTTGTCTTTCTTTCTTTCCTTCTTTTCTTTCTTCCTTCCTCTTTCTCTTTCTTTTCTTTGTCTTTTCTTTTCTTTCTTTCTCTCCTCTCTCTGTCTCTCTCTCTCTTCCTTCCTCCATCCTTCTCTCCCTTCTTACTTCTTTTTTTTTTTTTTTTTTTTGAGACAGGGTCTCATTCTGTTGCCCAGGCTGGAGTGCAGTGGCACAATCATGGCTCACTGCAGCCTCCACCTCCTGGGCTCAAGCAATCTTCCTGCCTCAGCCTCCTGAGTAGCTGGGACTTCAGGCACACACCACCACTCCTGACCGATTTAAAAATTTTTTTTGAAAAATTTAAACATAGTGAGTTGTGGGGGTGGGGGGGGGTCTCACTATGTTGCTCAGGCTGGTCTTGAACTCCTGGCCTCAAGTGATCCTGCTGCCTCAGCCTCCCAAAACACTGGGATTACAGGCACGAGCCACCATGCCCGGCCCCCTTTAGCTTTCCTGAATTTCAGATCCCTCTTTGGTGAAGTGGCACTAACAACAATACCTACCTTGAAAGGCTGCTGTGAAGGGACTGCATGACATGATGCAGGGACAGGGCCTATTAGTTTGTTACTCCTTAGTTTATTTTCCCTGGATCTGAGCGAAGAAGAGCCAGGGTGGAAGAGATGGACTCTGTGGGTCCAGGCAGGGCCTCGGGGGTTGGGGTCGGGGCCAGGCAGCCTCACAATGGTCTAGAACTCTCCCTCATTGTAGGTTCTCACCTACTTCAACTCCTCTCCCTGTTCCAGGGAGGGGAGAAAAGGTCTGGGATTCATTGGCAGGAGGGGCTTTCCCCCAGGATTTCCTACTTCTTTCTTTACTGCTCTGCTTGAAGCTCCCAGGAGACCCCTCAAGAGGTGGTCACTGGCCCACAGCCCACCCCGTCCTCCACCTGCCACCTCCACTGTACCAAATGCTGGCTCTGCTCTTTCCTCCGTGTTTGTCCTGTCAAGAGAGATGGTTGTGGTCATGAAGTTCTTCCGATGGGTTAGACAGGCTTGGCAAAGGATTATTTCCTGGGTGAGTTTCTGAGACCACTCTGTCCTCATGATGCTCTGGCCTGAGGGCATGGTCACAGCAGCCCCTTACTGCATGGGATCCCTGCCTTCCTGGCCTCCTGTGGCCAAACAAGATGGAGTGGGGAGGAAGGAAAGGACAGCTGGGGAGGGGCTGGAGGAGAAGGGATAGAGGCCAGGAAACTCACTGATGCATCCCTTTTGTGCCTTCTTTTCTGTGGATGGTATTGTCTCTGCCCTGCCCCTCTCTCCTGTCTCTCCTCTCTGTGTCTTGGTTCTCAGGTTTTCTTCTGGAGGCAGAAAATTAAACCAACCATCTCAGAACACCCTGGCTCCAAGAAACACTCATTGAAGAAGATGGAGAAGACTCTCCAGGTGGCTGAGACTTTGAGGTTGATCGAGCCCCCGAAAGAGGCTAAACCCAAGTTGGCTGAGTCCCCCAAGCTGGCAGATCCCTGCGTGTTGGCCAAGACTACAGAGGGGACCAAGGTGGAGCTGGGCCAACAGGGCCGATCCCTGCTGCAGCTGCCGAGGACAGCCGTCAAGTCTGTCTCTACGCTCATGGTCTCTGCCCTGCAGAGCGGCTGGCAGATGTGCAGCTGGAAGGTCAGCACCGTCCCAACACCCCCTCCCTCTTTCCCCAGCCCTGAGTGACTCACCCCTCCCTCCGATTACTTGTTCAACAATTGTTTCCTGGCCTGGTGCAGTGACTCATGCCCGTAATCCCAGCATTTGGGGAGGCTGAGACGGGAGGATCACTTGAGCTCAGGAATTTGAGACCAGCCTGGGCGACACAGCAAGACCCTGTCTCTTAAAACATCTTTTTCTTTTTCTTTCTTTCTTTTTTTTTTTTTATCCTGAGACAGAGTCTCACTCTGTCACCCAGGCTGGAGTGCAGTGGCGCAATCTCAGCTCACTGCAACCTCCACCTCCCGGGTTGAAGTGATTCTCCTGGCTCAGCCTCCTGAGTATCTGGGATTACAGGCATGCACTCCCATGCCCGGCTAGTTTTTGCATTTTTAGTAGAGACAAGGGTTTCACCACAAGGCCAAGCTGGTCTCGAACACCTGGCCTCAAGTGGTCCATCTGTCTCAGCCTCACAAAATGCTGGGATTACAGGCATGAGCCATCATGCCCGGCAAATTTTTTCTTTATATATATATATACACACACATATATTTCCGGCTGGGCTCAGTGGCTCATGCCTGTAATGCCAGCACTTTGGGAGGCTGAGGCGGATGGATCACGAGGTCAGGAGATCAAGACCATCCTGGCTAACATGGTGAAACACCGTCTCTACTAAAAATAAAAAAAAAATTAGCCAGGCCGGGCGCGGGGGCTCACACCTGTAATCCCAGCACTTTGGGAGGCCTAGGCGGGCGGATCACGGGGTCAGGAGATCGAGACCATCCTGGCTAACACGGTGAAACCCCATCTCTACTAAACATACAAAAAATTAGCCGGGCGTGGTGGCGGGCGCCTGTAGTCCCAGCTACTCAGGAGGCTGAGGTAGGAAAATGGCGTGAACCCGGGAGGCGGAGCTGACAGCGAGCAGAGATTGCGCTACTGCACTCCAGCCTGGGTGACAGAACAAGACTCCGTCTCAAAAAAAAAAAAAAAAAAAAATAGCCAGGTGAGGTGGCGGGCGTCTGTAGTCCCAGCTACTTGGGAGGCTGAAGCAGGAGAATGGCGTGAACCCAGGAGGTGGAGCTTGCAATGAGCTGAGATAGCGCCACTGCACTCCAGCCTGGGCAACAGAGCGAGACTCCATCTCAAAAATAAAAATAAAAATAAAAACTATTTCCTGTGCGTCCAGCAAATGCCAGGTACTGAAGATACAACACTGAACAAGATTTGCAGACTTGCGGGGCTACAGATGAGATCATAGGCATTGCTAGTTCAGTATCCACACATTGTTGAGTGTGACATTGTCAAGCGGGCTGTAGGATCCCAGGAGAGAGGCATGTTATCCAGACCTGTAGTCAGGCAAGGCCTTTTTTTTTTTTTCTTTGAGACGGAGTCTGTCACCCAGGCTGGAGTGCAGGGGTGCGATCTTGGCTCACTGCAAGTTCTGCCTCCCAGGTTCATGCCATTCTCCTGCCTCAGCCTCCCGAGTTGCTGGGACTACAGGTGCCCACCACCACACCTGGCTAATTTTTTTTTTTTTGTATTTTTAGTAGAGATGGGTTTTCACCGTGTTAGCCAGGATGGTCTCGATCTCCTGACCTTGTGATCTGCCTGCCTCGGCCTCCCAAAGTGCCAGGATTACAGGCGTTAGCCACTGCACCCAGCCAGGCAAGACCTTCTTAAGAGAAGTGAGGGTAAAGCTGAGGCCTGAAGGTGTTAGCTTGGCTTGAAAGGGTTGTTAGGGGAAGGTGGAGGGAGTGGGAGGGGTGTCCAGGGAGTAAGAATAGCAGATGTGTGGCCAGGCACAGTGGGTCATGCATGTAATCCCAACACTTTGGGAGGCCAAGGCAGGAGGATCATTTGAGCTCAGGAATTTGAGACCAGCCTGGGCAACATGGTAAAACCCTATCTCTATAAAAAATACAAAAATAAGCCAGGAATCGGTGGCTCACAGCTGTAGTCCCAGCTATTCGGGAGGCTGAAGTGGGAGGATTGCTAGAGCCTGGGAAGCGGAGGTTGTAGTGAGCCGAGATCATGCCACACACTCCAACCTGGGTGACAGAGCAAGATTCTGTCTCAGGAAAAAAAAAAAAGTCTGGGTGCAGTGGCTCACACCTGTAATCCCAGCACTTTGAGAGGCTGAGGCAGGTGGATCACCTGAGGTCAGGACCAGCCTGGCCAACATGGTGAAACCCTGTCTCTACTAAAAACAAAAACAAAAACAAAAATCAGCGGGGTGTGGTGGTGCACCCCTGTAATCCCAGATACTTGGGAGGCTGAGTCAGGAGAATTGCTTGATCCCGGGAAACAGTGGTTGCAATGACCCGAGATTGTGCCACTGCACTCCAGCCTGGGCAATAGAGTGAGAGTCTGTCTCAAACAAACAAAAAAGAATAGCAGATGTGTGCAGAGCTGGCCCAAGGTGTGTGGGTTGGAGTGAAACGATCCTGAAGTCAAAAGTCAGCTGGTAGAAGGCAGGGTTGCCAAGTTGTGAGCTGTGGATTGGACCCTTAGAGCAATGGGAGCCCTTGAAGACACTTGAGCAGAGGAGTGACATGACCAAATGTTGAGTTTGAAAGCTCACCTGCACTCATGTGAGTAGGATTGTAAGCTTGTTTAGCCCAGCCTGGGCAACATAGGGAGACCCCATCTCTACAAAAGTAAAAAAATTAGCCAGGCTTGATGCATGCCTGTAGTCCCAACTACTTGGGAGGCTAAGGTGGGAGGATCGCTGGGAGGTTAATTCTGCAGTGAGCTATATTCTTGCCACTGCACTCCAACCCTGCTGACAGACTGAGATGCTGTCTCAAAAAAAAAAAAAAGAAAAGAAAAAGGAAAAAAGATAGCACAGCCACTCTGGAAAAGAGGATGGTCATTTCTAGCTCTCTCTCTTTTTTTTATGTTGAAGTCTCACTCTGTCACACAGGCTGGAGTACAGTGGCATGATCTCGCTCACTGCAACCTCCGCCTGCCAGGTTCAAGCAATTCTCCTGCCTCAGCCTCCCGAGTAGCTGGGATTACAGGCACCCACCACCATATCTGACTAATTTTTGTATTTTTAGTAGAGACAGAGTTTCACCATATTGGACCGGCTGGTCTTGAACTCTTGACTTCAGGTGATCCTCCTGCCTCGGACTCCCAAGTACTGGGATTATAGGCGTGAGCCACAGTGGCTAGCCAAGAATGGTTATTTCTTATAAAACTAGCCATGCAGTTTTCATATGACCCAACAGTTGTACTCTTGGGCATTTATCCCAGATAAATAAAATCTTATGTTCACACGAAAAATCTAAATGTGAGGCCGGGCACAGTGGTTCATGCCTGTAATCCCAACACTTCGGGAGGCCGAGGCGGGCGGATCATGAGGTCAGGAGATCGAGACCATCCTGGCTAACATAGTGAAACCCCATCTCTACTAAAAATACAAAAAATTAGCAGGGCACAGTGGCGGGCGCCTGTAGTCCCAGCTACTCGGGAGGCTGAGGCAGGAGAATGGCGTGAACCCGGGAGGCGGAGCTTGCAGTGAGCCGAGCCCGGGAGGCGGAGCTTGCAGTGAGCCGAGATCGCGCTACTGCACTCCAGCCTGGGTGACAGAGGGAGACTCTGTCTCAAACAAACAAACAAACAAACAAACAAATCTAAATGTGGACATTCATAGCAGCTTGATTTGTAATAGCCAAAATCAACCCATGTCCTTCAGTGGGTGAATGGTTAAACTGTGATATCTTCAAACCCCAGAATACTACTCAGCAATAAGAAGGGACAGACTGGCCAGGGGCAGTGACACACCTGTGATCCTAGCACTTTGAAAAACCAGGCGGAAGCATCGCTTGAGCCCAGGGGTTCGAGGCCAGGCTAGACAACATAGTGAGACCCCCATATCTGCAAACAAACAAAACAAACACACAAATAAATAAAATTCTAAAAAGATAGAAAGGACAGGGCCGGGCGTGGTGACTCATGCCTGTAATCCCAGCACTTTGGGAGGCCGAGGCAGGCATATCACCTGACGTTGGGAGTTCAAGACCAGCCTGGCCAACATGGTGAAACCCTGTATCTACTAAAAATACAAAAAAATTAGCTGGGCATGGCGGTGGGTGCCTGTAATCCCAGCTACTCAGGAGGCTGATGCAGGAAAATTGCTTGAACCTGGGAGGCGGAGGTTGCAGTGAGCTGAGATCATGCCACTGCACTCTAGCCTGGGCAACAAAAGTGAAACTCTGTCTTAAAAAAAAAAAAAAAAGCCGGGTGTGGTGGCTCACACCTGTAATCCCAGCACTTTGGGAGGCCAAGGCGGGTGGATCACGAGGTCAGGAGATTGAGACCATCCTGACTAACAGGGTGAAACCTCGTCTCTACTAAAAAAAATGCAAAAAAAATTGGCCAGGCATGGTGGCAGGTGCCTGTAGTCCCAGCTACTCGGGAGGCTGAGGCAGGAGAATGGCGTGAACCCAGGAGGTGAAGTTTGCAGTGAGCTGAGATTGTGCCACTGCACTCCAGCCTGGGCGACAGAGGGAGACTCCATCTCACCCTGTAAAAAAAAAAAAAAAAAAGATAGAAAAGACAAACTCTTGATACATGTGGTAATGTGGGTGTGAATCTCGAGGGAAATTCTTTTGTTTGTTTTGAGACGGAGTTTCACTCTTGTAGCTCAGGCTGGAATGCAGTGGCATGACCTCAGCTCACTGCAACCTCCGCCTCCCAGGTTCAAGCAATTCTCCTGCCTCAGCCTCCCGAGTAGATGGGACTACAGGCGCCTGGCCACCACACCCAGCTAATTTTTTGTATTTTTAGTAGAGATGGGGTTTCACCATGTTAGCCAGGCTGGTCTCAAATTCCTGACCTCAGGTGATCCACCCACCTTGGCCTCCCAAAGTTCTGGGATTACAGGCACGAGCCACCGTGCCCGGCCTCAAGGAAATTATACTGAGTGGAAATAACCAATCCTAAAAGGTTATATACTGAATGATTCCGTTTATATTATCTACCACTCTTGAAATAACAAAAGTCTAGAAATGGCAAACATATTAGTGGCTCAGTGGTTGCCAGGGGCCGCAGAGAGAAGGGGAGAAAAGTGTAGTTATAAAAGGATAACATGAAGGACCCTTGGGATGATGCAGATGTTCTGTATCTTTTTTTGTTTTGTTTTCGTTTTTTGCTTTCTCCTGTCTGATGGAAATGTTCTGTACCTTGACTGTGGTAGTCGGATACATGAACCTGCACACTGGATAAAACTTGGTAAAATTACACATACACACAGACACACGCACCAGTGAGTACAAGTAAAACTAGGGAAATTTACGTAAGATCAGTAGATTGGATCAATGTCAATATCCTGACTGTATCATAGTATAGTTTTGCAATATTTACCTGTTGAGGGGAACTCGGTAAAGGGTGCATGGGATCTCTGTGATTTCTTCCAATTGCATGTCAGTCAGTCTACGATGATCTCAAAACAAAACAAAAAAACAGTTTAGGCCGAGCGTGGTGACTCACACCTGTAATCTCAGCATTTTGGGAGGCTGAGGCAAGTGGATCACTTGAGCTCAGGAATTCAAGATCAGCCTGGGCAAAACCCCATCTCTACAAAAAAAAAAAAAAAATATATATATATATATATATATATCTCCACTATGTATATATATGTATATCTCTACTATATATATATCTACAAAATATATATATGTGTGTATATGTGTGTGTATGTGTGTGTGTGTGTATATATAATATATATATATAAAAGTTAGCCGGGCATGGTGGTGCACAACTGTAGTCCCAGCTACTCAGGAGGCTGAGGTGGGAGCATCACTTGAGTTTGGGAGGTGGAGGTTGCAGTGAGCTGAGATTATGCCACTGCACTCCAGCCTGGGTGACAGAGTGAGACCTTGTCTCAAAAAAAGAAAAAAAAAAAAAAAGACCAGGTGTGGTGGCTCACACTTGTAATCCCAGCACTTTGGGAAGCCGAGGCGGGCTGATCACTTGAGGTCAGAAGTTCGAGACCAACCTGGCCAACATGGTGAAACCCTGTCTCTACTGAAAATACAAAAATTAGCTGGGCGTGGTGGTGGGCATCTGTAATCCCAGCTACTCGGGAGGCTGAGGCAGGAGAATCGTTTAAACCCAGGAGGTGGAGGATGCAGTGAGCTGAGATCATGCCCCTGTACTCCAGCCTGGGTGACAGAGCAAGACTCCATCTCAAAAAACAAAAAGAATAGAAATGATGGGCCAGGTGTGATGGCTCATGCCTGTAATCCCAACACTTTGGAAAGCCAAGGCAGGAAGATCGCTTGAGCCCAGGAGTTCGAGACCAGCCTGGGTGGCATAGCAAGACCGCGTCTCATTAAAAAAAAAAAAAAAAAAGATAGAGTTGACAAACGTCTAATGCAATCTGAGAAGGCTTCCTGGAGGAAGTAATGTCTGAGCTGGCCTGATGGGAGAGGTGGAATCAGGGAGCCCTTTGCTGTTTATCTATGAGTCATTCTAACAGCAGTTTCTCCCTAGACCCACCTATTTACATGTGTACATCTTCTCTTTCTCTTACAGTCATCAGTGAGTTCTGCCTCAGTCAGCTCCCAAGTGAGGACTCAGTCACCTTTGAAGACGCCAGAGGCTGAGATGCTGTGGGAGGTATACCTGGTGCTGTGGGCTGTTTGCAAACAGCTGCGCCAGCTGTCCCGCAGGCAGGAGAGGCACAGACGGCACCACATCAGATGCCATGCTGCCCCTCGACCCAACCCGGCTCAGTCCCTGAAACTGGATGCCCAAAGTCCCCTCTAGGGGGGGAACCCCAGACCCTCAGAGAGTCCCAACCTTACTCTTACCTGGGGTCCCATATAAGCCCCTTCATTCCATGTATTCCATTTGTAAAAAAAATTATCAAAATATTGGGAAATAAATACCAGATAGTTCTGAGTCAGTGTAGAGTGTGTTTGTGGATGGCAGGAGGGGATGAGAGGAGTTTGGGTGGGTCAGGGAGAGACTCCTAAGGCCTAAATCCCAGTGGGGGTCACCTGTGGGTCTATCTGGGAGGAAGCACAGTGGTCAGCAGGTTTCTGCTCTGGGTCCCACCCCCTTCTAGGGGCCTAAATGCCCATTTGTAACTCCACCTTTCTTTATAAGGACAGTAACAGCTGCCATTCACCGAGGACCCACTCCCGCCAGCTGCTGTCCTTAGCAGTCCTACAAGAAAGGTATTTAGGGTGGATTACGGGGCTTATCCAAGGCTCAGCGAAGGAGGCCTTGCTGGAAACTGCCAGCTCCCAGGGGTAGCCCACCGCCCTGCCTCTCTGGCGCTGTAAGGCTTTGCCATGGGCTTGGCTGTGGAGGGTTGTGTGTCTTCAGACGCACATGCGTGCTGTGGGAGATGCATCCACCCGCTGTGAAGGCACTCCAGCCCCGCTGCCCGCGCCTCACCAAGGGCTGAAAATACACCTCTAGGGGGATCTACAGGGACCATGCTCTTGGCAGGGCCGGGTGAAGGCCGCAGCCTAGGAGCTGGGTGAGGGGTTTGGCCTGGCACTGTGGGAATAATGACCTGGAGGGAGGCTGTGGCAATTTGGAGGGAGGTTGGAGGGTGAGGGAGACAACAAGAAAGGAGACCCGGAAGCCTCAGGTCCCCTCTCGGAGTAGCCAGGCCACATGAAGGTGCAGAGGTGGCTCCCCAGGAAAAAGCAGGGTTGTTTCACAAAAGCAACAGCAAGGCCGGGCACAGCGACTCATGCCTATAATCCCAGCACTTTGGGAGACTGAGGTGGGAGCTCGAGCTCAGGAGTTTGAGACCAGCCTGGGCAACATAGCAAGACTCTATCTCTTAAAACATCTTTTTCACATGGTGAAATCCCGTTTCTACTAAAAATACAAAAAATTTGCTGGGTCTGGTGGCATGTGCCTATATTCGCAGCTACTTGGGAGGCTGAGACAGGAGAATCACTTAAACCTAGGAGGCAGAGGTTGCAGTGAGGCGAGATTGCACCACTGCACTCCAGCCTGGGCAACAGAGTGAGACTCCATTTCAGAAAAAAAAAGAAGGAAAAAAGAAAGGTCGTGTAGCTTTCATTCTGCACATGTTACATGGTAGGTGTTCAACACATGAGTTAAGTGACTTCACTGGGAATCAGTCCTGAGAGAAGCCTAAAGTCAAAGCCTGCTTTCAGGTTTTCAGGCGGGGCCTCAAAACAGACTAATAAAGGGCAGCTCATGTCTGGAGCTTTCAATCGCCGATTATTCATCAAGTCTCCATTATGTGCCAGGAACCCTTCTGGAGGTGAATGGTGTTGGTGCAGGATCTGAGTCCCAGGAAGCCCTGAGATTTAATGGGTCCTGAGGTTTGGAGTAGTACCTAGCTGTCTAACATTCCAGGATCAGCCCCTCTGAGTCTTTAGAGATGAGCTCCTCATTGCTGGGGACCTGAGGTTTCAGTGAGAGGAGGGGAGGGGAGAGTAGGACGAAGATGGGCCTCTGAGGGTCACTGGTAAAATAGCCTTGCAAGTAGCTACAGGCCCAGGAGCTCATCCAGGCTTGATGGTGTGGGCTTGTGGAAAGGATTACTGCTCTCGTTTTTCTTTGGCTTCTTCAGCTTTTGCAAGTGGGAGGGAAATTAAAGAAGGTGGGTTCAGCCAGCAACCAAGGCACATCCCATAGCTCTCTCCTTCCCTGGATCTGGAGCCCTGTCTGGGCTTGGCTGAGCAGGGACAGGCAGACTTGTGGGAGAGGAAGGAAAGAGGTGGGCAGAAGGAAGCTGCCTCTTAATAACAGTCTTTTTTGTGTTTTTTTGAGATGGAGTTTCACTCTGTTGCCAAGGCTGGAGTGCAGTGGTATGATCTCGG
>NC_045441.1:9258401-9262234 GCF_002776525.5 Piliocolobus tephrosceles | reverse complement strand
TTTTATTTTTATTTATTTATTTATTTTGAGACGGAGTCTTGCTCTGTCGCCCAGGCTGGAGTGCAGTGGCTGGATCTCAGCTCACTGCAAGCTCCGCCTCCTGGGTTTACGCCATTCTCCTGCCTCAACCTCCCAAGTAGCTGGGACTACAGGCACCCGCCACCTTGCCCAGCTAGTTTTTTGTATTTTTTAGTAGAGACGGGGTTTCACCGTGTTAGCCAGGATGGTCTTGATCTCCTGACCTCGTGATCCGTCCGTCTCGGCCTCCCAAAGTGCTGGGATTACAGGGTTGAGCCACCGCGCCCGGCCTGGTTTTTGTTTTTTAGAGAAAGGGTCTGGCTCTGTTGCCCAGGCTGGAGGGCAGTGGCGCAATCATGGCTCACTGCAGCCTCCAACTACTGGACTCAAGCGATCCTCCCACCACAGCTTCCCAAATAGCTGAAACTACAGGTGTATGCCACCAGGCCCAGCTAATTCTTTTTTAATTTTTTTGTGGAGATGAGTTCTAGCTATGTTGCCCAGTCTGGTCTCAAACTCCTGGGCTCAAGCAATCCTCCTGCCTCCGCCTCCCAAAGTGCTGGGATTACAGGTGTGAACCACTGCACCCGGCTAGGAATGTCATTTTGGAAGTGATAAAGAACACTATGTGTGGGAAGTAGTAGGAGGAGCACTTGACTCGGAGTCAAGAGACCTTGGTCCTAGTCTTAATATTGCTACTACTTTGTTGTGCGACTCTTATTTTTATTTTTTATTTATTTTTGAGACAGAGTCTTGCTCAGTTGGCCAGACAGGAGGACAGTGGCACAATCATAGCTCACTGTAGCCTCCACCTCCTGGTCAATCCTCCCGCTTCCACATCCCAGAGGGCTGGGATTGCAGGCACTTGGTGACTTTTGAAAATCACTTTCCTTCACTGAGCCTCAAGCTTCTTAAATAAAATGATGACTTGATGACTAGGCACTGTGGCTCACACCTGTAATCGCAGCACTTTGGGAGGCTGAGGTGGGTGGATCACCTGATGTCAGGAGTTCGAGACCAGCCTGGCCAACATGACGAAACCCTCTACCAAAAATACAAAAATTGACTGGGTGCAGTGGCTCATGCCTGTAATCCCAACACTTTGGGAGGCCGAGGCAGGCGGATCACAAGGTCAAGAGATCAAGACCATCCCGACCAACATGGAGAAACCCCGTCTCTACTAAAAACACAAAAATTAGCTGGGCGTGGTAGCACATGCCTATAGTCCCAGTTACTCAGGAGGCTGAGGCAGGATAATTGCATGAAACCAGGAGGCAGAGGTTGCAGTGAGCTGAGACTACACCACGGCACTCCAGCCTAGGCGACAGAGTGAGACTCCATCTCAAAAAAATAAATAAATAAATAAAATTAGCTGGGTATGGTGGCGCGCACCTGTAATCCCAGCTACTCGGGAGGCTGAGGCAGGAAAATTGCTTGAACCCGGGAGGTGGAGGTTGCAGTGAGCTGAAATCACGCCTCTGAACTCCAGCCTGGGTGATATAATCAGACTCTGTCTTCAAAAAATAAAAATAACAAACAAACCCTATCCTGTATCTCCTCAGGCTTCAGGGAGTGCTGAGTTAACCTGCAGAAAGAAGGTAAGTCCCTGGGAGGTGCTAACTAGCAGTTGCCGGAGACAGAACCAGCCCAGCCTTTGGGCTCAGAAAGACCAGGTTCAAATTCTGCTCTTCCTGGCTGTGTGACCTTGGGCAAGTGAATTAACCTGTCTGAATCACACTTTCATTATGTGAAAAATAGAATATTTGTTTCATAGTTTTGTAAGAATGTGAGCTGCCTTGCACAGGGCCTGGCACCTAGTGAGCCAGCACACAAGTGAATAGATCTTCTCCTAAATATATTATTAAAGAAATGGTTGGTTGGGTGTGGTGGCTCATGCCTGTTGTCCCAGCACTTTGGGAGGCTGAGGTGGGCGGATTACTTGAGGTCAGGAGTTTGAGACCAGCCTGGCCAACATAGCAAAACCTTGTCTCCTCTAAGAAAATACATAAATTGGCTGAGCACGGTGGCTCACGTTTGTAATCCCAGCACTTTGGGAGACCGAGGCGGGTGGATCACGAGGTCAGGAGATCGAGACCATCCTGGCTAACATGGTGAAACCCCATCTTTACTAAAAATACAAAAAATTAGCTGGGCGTGGTGGCACACACCTGTAGTCCCAGCTACTCTAGAGGCTGAGGCAGGAGAATGGCGTGAACCCGGGAGGCAGAGCTTGCAGTGAGCCGAGATCATGCCACTGCACTCCAGCTTGGGCGACAGAGTGAGACTCCATCTCAAAAAAAAAAAAAAAAAAAAAATTAACCAGGAGTAGTGGCACATGCCTATAGTCCCAGCTACTCAGAAGGCTAAGGCAGGAGAATCGCTTGAACCCAATAGGCAGAGGTTGCAGTGAGCCAAGATCCCACCAAGACTCCAGCCAGGGCAACAGATCAAGGCTCTGTCTCAAAAAAAAAAAAAAAAAAAAAAAGGAAAATAAATGAAATGGTTATTAGAGTGTGGTCCTGGACCAGAGCATCACATTCCCCAGAGAGTAGTAGAAATTCAAACTCCAGGCCCTGCACCGCAGACCTACTGAATCAAAAACCCTGGGGTGGGGGCCCACAATCTGTTTTAACATGCCTGCTGATGTTTGAGAATCACTGCCACACTGCATGGGAATGTAGACTGTTGGGATTCTGAAGCTTAGGACATATCACAATCTCCTGAGAGCTAGTTAAAAACACAGATTCCAGGCCGGGCATGGTGGCTCATGCCTGTAATCCCAGCACTTTGGGAGGCTGAGGCAGGCAGATCACAAGGTCAGGAGATGGAGACCATCCTGGCTAACACAGTGAAACCCCGTCTCTACTAAAAATATGAAAAATTAGCCAGGCGTGGCGGCACACACCTGTAGTCCCAGCTACCTGAGAGGCTGAGGCAGGAGAGTCGCTTGAACCCAGCAGGCAGAGGTGGTAGTGAGCAGAGATCGTGCCACTGCACTCCAGCCTGGTGACAGGGCGAGACTCCATCTCAAAAAAACAAAAACAAAAACAAAACAAAACAAAACACACACACACACACACACACACACACAGATTCCAGGCCACGCACAGTGGCTCATGCCTGTAATCCCAGCACTTTGGGAGGCCAAGGCAGGTGGATTACCTGAGGTCAGGAGTTCAAGACCAGCCTGGCCAACATGGTGAATCTCCTTCTCTACAAAAATACAAAAATTAGCTGGTCATGATGGCAGGTGCCTGTAATCCCAGCTATCTGGGAGGCTGAGGCAGGAGAATCGCTTGAACCTGTGAGGCAGAGGTTGCAGTGAGCTGAGATGGAGCCACTGCACTCCAGCCTGGGCGGCAGAGCGAGACTCCATCTGAAAACAAAAACAAAAACAAAAGAACCCACCGATTCCGACTAGGTGTGGTGGTTCATGCCTGTAATCCTAGCACTTTGGGAGTCCAAAGTGGCAGGATCGCTTGAGCCCAGGAGTTTGAGACCAGCCTGAGCTACATAGCCAGACACCATCTCTACAAAACAAACAAACAAAAAAGTAGCTGGTGGTATGTGCCTGTGGTCCCAGGTACTCGGAAGGCTGAGGTGGAGGATTGCTTGAGCCCAGGAGTTTGAGGCTGCAGTGAACAATGATCGTGCCACTGCACTACAGCCTGGGCAACAGAGCGAGAGCCTGTCTCAAACCAGAGAAGACAAAACAGAACAAAAACCAGATTTTTGGCCTCAAAGTCAGAAACTGAGGTGGGGCATGGGAATCCTTTTTTTTTTTTTTTTTTTTTTTGAGATGGAGTCTCACTCTG
>NC_045441.1:9217762-9258301 GCF_002776525.5 Piliocolobus tephrosceles | reverse complement strand
TTTTTTTTTTTTTTTTTTTTTTTGAGACGGAGTCTTGCTCTGTCGCCAGGGCTGGAGTGCTGTGGCCGGATCTCAGCTCACTGCAAACTCCGCCTTCCGGGTTTAAGCCATTCTCCTGCCTCAGCCTCCGGAGTAGCTGGGACTACAGGCGCCTGCCACCTCGCCCGGCTAGTTTTTTGTATTTTTAGTAGAGACGGGGTTTCACCGTGTTAGCCAGAATGGTCTCGATCTCCTGACCTCGTGATCCGCCCGTCTCGGCCTCCCAAAGTGCTGGGATTACAGGCTTGAGCCACCGCGCCCGGCCCAAATATTTATATTTTTAGTAGAGAGGGGGTTTCATCATGTTGGCCAGGCTGGGATTGAACTCCTGACCTCGAGTGATCTGACCTCCTCGGCCTCCCAAAGTGCTGGAATTACAGGCATGAGCCACCGCACCCTGCCGGAATCCATATTTTAACCGGAGATGAGTTTTATTGGGGTGGGGAGTGCCCAGGAGGCTGCACTGCGGGGAGATCACTGAAGGCACCTTGGGGCACTGGAGGCTCTGACCTGGGAGACTGAGGACTCCCCTTGGGTCGAGGAGGGGAGATGCAGCTGGAGAGAGGACACCTGGACACCTGCCCAATCCAGTGACGTCAGCCTCATCCGCTGTCAGAAGGGTGAGGGGCCTCGGGGGCGGAGTCTCTCCTGCCTCTGCCCTCGGTCTAGGCTGGCCACCTTCCCAGTCTGGTGGGTGCAGATGTGCAGAAGCCTGGCTCGGGAGGCACCAAGCGCGGGTAAGACCTGTAGTAGGCCAGCTGGGGACGCCAGCGGGGCCGGGAAGCCGGGCGTGGCGGCCGCGGAGAAGCTGGGGGACTTGAACAGCTTGTCTTGTCTTGGCCCTGACCTCCAGGTGGCGCCGCCAGACACAGACCGGCGTTAAGGCCGCGTCGCCCTTGGCCTCTGGCTGGAGAACCCCCTACGGCCTAATGCGGGTGGTGGAGGAGCTGCTAGAGGGGCTCCGGGCCATAGCCGAGAACAGAGAGACCTCCCTATGTGAGCCCCCCGAGACCCTGACCGCGGGCCCTGCCGCTCCTCCCAGCACCCCTACGACATTAGCTGATGGGGGAAGGAGCTGAGATTAGCCCATGGATTCTTAAACACTAAAGGGTCTCCTGAGCATAAAATGGGCCCTGGTGACACTGCTTCCACGGGACGGTTTGTTTCTAGTGAAAACGACTTCTCCACCTTCTCCACCGCGCATGATGGCTCATGTCTGTAATCCTGACATTTCGGGAGGCCAAGGTAGGGAGAATTGCTTGAGCCCAGGAATTCAAGACCAGCCTGGACAATATAGTGAGACCCCATCTCTCTCTCTGGTTTTTTTTGGTTGTTGTTTTTTTGTTTTGTTTTATTTTTTAGACGGAGCCTCGCTCTGTCGCCCAGGCTGGAATGCAGTGGCGTGATCTTGGCTCATTGCAACCTCCACCTCCTGGGTTCAAGCGATTCTCGTGCCTCCACCTCCCGAGTAGCTGAGATTACAGGTGTGTGCCACCATGCCCAGCTAATGTTTTTGTATTTTTAGTAGAGAGACGGGGTTTCACCATGTTGGCCAGGCTGGTCTCAAACTCTTGACCTTAAATAATCCACCTGTTTTGGCCTCCCAAAGTTCTGGGGTTACAGGTGTAACCCAGCCACGAGACCCTATCTCTAAAAAAATAATAATAATAATTTTAGGCCGGGCGCAGTAGCTCATGCCTGTAATCCCAGCACTTTGGGAGGCCAAGGAGGGTGGATCACCTCAGGTCAGGAGTTTGTGACCAGCCTGGCCGACATGGTGAAACCCTGTCTCTACTAAAAATACAAAAATTAGCCGGGCATGGTGGTGGGCGCCTGTAATCGCAGCTACTAGGGAGGCTGAGGCAGGATAATCACTTGAACCTGGGAGGCAGAGGTTACAGTGAGCCGAAATTGTGTCACGGCGCTCCAGCCTGGGCGACAGAATGAGACTCTGTCTCAAAAAAAAAAAAGAAAAAGAAAGAAAAAATAAATAATAATTAAATTAACTGGCCATAGTGCCATGCACCTATTTGGGAGGCTGAGGTGGGAGTATTGCTTGAGTACAGGAGTTTGAGGCTGCAGTGAGCTGTGATTGCATCACTGCACTCCAGCCTGGTTAACAAAGCAAGACCTTGTCTCAAAACAAAACAAAATTCAACAAAACAAATCTTGCCTCATCCACTTCTGTGGCCAGGACACACTGGTGTGGAAACCCTCCTTCCCCACCAAGTTCACATCCTGCCCGGTCCCCCGGGTTCCACCTGCAGTCACTCTTATCCCTCTAGCCCAGAACTAACCCAGCCTCCACCCCTTGTCATCCCTTTGTTTCCAGGATAACAAGCTTCTCCACTTCCCTTGTGCCCCACCCTTTCCTCAGCCTGGGGACCAGTAGAAAAAGTGTGGGGCATTTCGAAGTTTTTCTCAGGTTGAAGGACTGGCAAAGTGTATCTGTGGTAGTAACTTGTGGGGAAGGGACTGGGCCCTGATTCTCAGGGCTCTGCTCTCAGTCTAGGCTATATTTTATTTAATTTTAATATTTATTTATTTATTCATTTGTTTATTTTGTTTTGTTTTTAGTTTAGTTTTTTGAGGAGTTTCACTCTTGTTGCCCAAGCTGGAGTACAGTGGCGTGATCTTGGCTCATTGCAACCTCCGCCTCCCAGGTTCAAGCGATTCTCCTGCCTCAGCATCCCGAGTACCTGGGATTACAGACACCTGCCACCACACCCGGCTAATTTTTGTATTTTTAGTGGAGATGGGGTTTCACCATGTTGGCCAGGCTGGTCTCAAACTCCTGATCTCGGGTGATCCACCCACCTTAGCCTCCCAAAGTGCTGGGATTACAGGCATGAGCCACTGGGCCCGGCCTTATTTATTTTATTTATTTTTATTTGTTTTTTTTTTTTTTGAGACAGATTCTCACTCTGTTGCCTAGGCTGGAGTGCAGTGGTGAAATCTTGATTCACTGCAGCCTCCGCCTCCCAGGTTCAAGAGATTCTCCTGTCTCACCCTCCCGTGTAGCTGGGACTACAGGCACCCGCCACCATACCTGGCTAATTTTTGTATTTTTAGTAGAGATGGGGTTTCACCATATTGGTCAGGCTGGTCTCGAACTACTGACCTCGAGTGATCCACCCGCCTCAGCCTCCTAGAGTGCTGGTATTACAGGCGTGAACCACCACGCCCGGCCATAATTTATTTTATTTTTGAGACAGTGTCTTGCATGTCACCCAGGCTGGAGTGCAGTGGTGCAATCATGGCTCCCTGCAACTTCTGCTTCCCGGGCTCAAGCAACCCTCCCACCTCAGCATCCCAAGTAGCTGGAACTACAGGCATGTGCCATCAAGCCCAGCCAGTTTTCTATGTTTTTGGTAGAGATGGGGCTGGTCTCGAACTCCTGAGCTCAAGTGATCTGCCTGCCTCAGCCTCCCAAAGTGTTGGGATTACAGGCGTGAGCCACTACGCCTGGCCCCCGGTCTCAGCTTCTTGAGCATGCATGCTTCCTGGCTGCCATGGCAACCCGACACTTCTGGATCATGATGGGTGACCAACTGCGTGGCCACTCCCTGGACCTTATGAGGTCGGAGGCCACTGGATGGGCTTTGGTGGACATAGACCCTCCCCACCAGCTCCTTCACACAACAAGACCTCCCCTAACCATGGGTCCCCCATCTACTTCCCCACACAGATGGACCCCGCTCCCATCCCAGGGCTTCTGACTCTCCACGTGTCTTACACCACCAGACCTCTCTCCTCCTGCCTCTGCCCTTGTTTCCCTTGGCAACTCTCTGGGCATGTAGAGGCTCTCTCCAGGGGAAGATAGCCCTTCATGACCAAATCCTTCCCTCATGGGTCCCCAGACCCTCCGATCCAGCCCCCCAGAGATGGGGATACTGCCAAGGTAAAGGTTTTGGGGGAGACCCTCAGGGGACAGGGTAGTCTGGGCCTGAGGTTCAGCCTGTGTTTGTTTCCTGTGACTGTTGAAATTGTACAGACTGCCAAATACTACATCCTAGGCCTCCTGAATTCTGATTTGGGGATCAGGAAGGAGGTTGCTGGGAAGCAGAGGTGAGTCATGAGCCGGGCTCAGGCCCCATCAGTGAGGTTAAGTCTCTTTTTAAAAATTTAATTTAATTTATTTATTTTTGTAGAGACAGAGTCTCTCTGTGTTGCCCAGGCTGGTTTCAAACTCCTGGCCTTAAGTGATCCTTCTTCCTTGGCCTCTCTTAAGTGCTGGGATTACAGGTGTGAGCTATGATACCCATTGCCCTCTAAAAGAAGGCAGGTCCAGCCTGCAATCCCAGCATTTCGGAAGGCCGAGGCCGGAGGATTGCTTGAGCCCAGGAGTTTGAGACCAGCCCGGGTAACATGGCAAGACCCTGTCTCTACAAAAAAAAAAAAAAAATTACCTGGGTGTGGTGGCATGTGCCTGTAGTCCCAAGCTACTCAGGAGGCTGAGGTGGGAGGATTACTTTATCCCCAGAGGTCAAGGCTGCAGTGAGCCATGATCGTGCCAATGCACTCCAGCCTGGGTGACAGAGTGAGACTATCTCCAAGAAAAAAATAAAAATAATTTAAAAAAAATCTAGAGGAAGGCAAAGGGTCTGGATGGCAGCGTGAGCAACATTCACCTGGTCAGTGAAACTGAGCAGAACTGCCCTGCTCAGACCTGAACTGGCCCGAGACAGAGACAGAAAGGGGCAGGGCAGGCTGGGCACAGTGGCTCACACCTGTAATCCCAGGACTTTGAGAGGCTGAGGCAGGCGGATCACCTGAGGTCAGGAGTTCGAGACCAGCCTGGTCAACTTGGCGAAACCCTGTCTCTAGTAAAAATACACATATTAGCCAGGTGTGGTGGTGTGCACCTATAGTCTCAGCTACCTGGGAGGCTGAGGCAGGAGAATTGCTTGAACTGGGAAGCAGAGGTTTCAGTGAGCCGAGATTGTGCCGCTGTACTCCAGCACTCTAGCCTGGGAGACAGAGTGAGACTCTGAAAAAAAAAAAAAAAAGAAAGAAAGAAAGAAAAGGAAAAGGAAAAAAAAGAAAAGAAAAGAAGGCTGGGCGCACTGGCTCAAGCCTGTAATCCTAGCACTTTGGGAGGCCGAGACGGGCAGATCACGAGGTCAGGAGATTGAGACCATCCTGGCTAACACGGTGAAACCCCGTCTCTAGTAAAAAATACAAAAAACTAGCCAGGCGAGGTGGCGGGTGCTTGTAGTCCCAGCTACTCGGGAGGCTGAGGCAGGAGAATGGCGTAAACCTGGGAGGCGGAGCTTGCAGTGAGCTGAGATCCAGCCACTGCACTCCAGCCCAGGCGACAAAGCGAGACTCCGTCTCAAAAAAAAAAAAAGAAAAGAAAAGAAAAGAAAAGGCGTTCTCAGACTCCCAGAAAGGAGAATAGCAAGTTTCTGTTCCACCTACTTCCTTCAAGGGCTTCCTCCAGGAAGCCTTTCCATCCTCCAGGCAGAGCTGACCCACCCTTCACGGAGCTGGGGCTGGTGTTTAATCTGCACAGGCTGCATGGAGTTTTGCATCCTCTTTCCAGGCACCTGGCCTGGCCTGGATGTTAGAGCTCATGCTGCACCCTGGGAGGGTGAAAGCTGGCTCCACTCAGAGGTGTCCATGCCACTCCCAGGCCCCAGCAAATAGTAGGTGTCAGTGAGCGGGTGAGAGGCATGTTTTCTGCCTCCTGGGACTCTGAGCTTCCTAGAATTGGGGCCACATTTCCTGCCTTATCTGCTTTCTCCACCAAGCAGGGCTGGGGCTGGAGGGGCACGTGTGGGGCCAGCCAGCAGGGGCCCAAGGCGAAAGGGTCTGAACCCCCTGCCTCGGAGCTACCAGCAGAGACCAGGGGCCTTTCATGTCCCAGCATTCCCGACATCCCACTCATCTGCTGCAGAAACAATGAACACGGGAACAGGACAGGATGTCCCAGAGGTCGTCCAGAGGAGGAGAGGACAGGCTGAGAGTCAAAGGTGGGGAAGCAGGAAGGATGGAGGGCAATGGCACACGTGCCATGATCTCATCAGCTCCTGAAAAACAATGACTCGACCTTCTGAGGGCCCCAACTGAGCTCAGGCAACCACATGAGGCCAGTCATTTCCTCAGTGTTCAGATAAGGAAGTGGGGGGCTCTTAGAGGAAAGGGAATGATCTTCAGGTCACATGGTCACTAGGCACTGGAGCTGGGACTGAAACCCAGGGAGACAGAGGAGAGATGGGCCAGGGCTGGGAGGAGGCAGAGGCAAGGGCTTCAGCCTTCTCATTTCCAAGCTTGGATTCCCAGGAGTCCATTCAAATGTGAAAAAAATAGTTTTTTATTTATCTGGAGAGAGAGTCTCGCATTTTGCCCAGGCTGGAGTGCCATGGTGTGATCATAACTCACTGTAGCCTTGACCTGGGCTCAAGTGATCCTCCCACCTCAGCCTCCTGAGTAGCTGAGACTATAGGTGTGTACCATCATGCCCAGATAATTTCTTAAATTTTTGGTAGAGATGGGCTCTATGTTGCCCAGCCTGGTCTCCAACTCCTGGGCTCACGTGATCCTCCCGCCTTGGCCTTCCAAAGTACTGAGATTACAGGCATGAGCCATTGTGCCTGGCTTATTTATTTATTTTTAGAGACAGGGTCTCGCTCTGTCACCCAGACTAGAGTGAAGTGGCACAATCATAGCTCAGTGCAGCCTCAAATTCCTGGGCTCAGCAGATCCTCCTGCCTCAGCCAAAGAAGTAGCTAGAACTACAGGCATACACCACCATGCCTGGCTAACTTTTTAAATTTTTTTAGAGATGGGGTCTTGACCAGCCCAGGCTGGTCTTGAACTCCTGGGCTCAAGTGATCCTCTGGCCTCAGCCTCCTGAGTAGCAGGGACTACAGGTGCACACCACCATACTCAGCTAAATTCTTTTGTGTTTTTATTGTAAAGACAGGGTTTCACCATCTTGCCCAGGCTGGTCTCGAATGCCTGTCCTCACACGATCCTCCAGCCTGGGCCTCCCAAAGGGCTGAGATTACAGATGTGAGCCACTGCAGCCAGCCTGATAGCAGAACCTGCTTTTCTTCTACCAGCCTCTCTTGGACTGTGGAAAAACCTCACACTAGCATCTCCCTGTCCAATCCAGAGGCTTCCAGGGAATCACTCTCCACCCCAAGACCCCCCAACATCTCCTGTATGTCCAACCTCATTGAGTAATAGACCATCTGCTGCTTCCCCCATCCCCATCCATCTCCCCAAGGTCCTGGGCATTGGTCCCCTGCTAAGGAGATCTGTCAGGACCTGCCTCCTAGAGCGAGGCTGGCGATTTCTGCATACATTTCCCTTATCCGTGGCTCCCTTTTCCTGGGTTATGGCCCCATCTTCCGTGCCTCCATGCCCTTTCTTTCTACCTCCATCTATCTCTGACCAGCCTGTCCTTGGGCTCTTTGAGGCTCCAACCACTGGCATCAATCAGTCTTCTATGCCCAGTGTGGACATCAAGTACATCTAGCCAGCAAGCTCAGGCCTTAAGCCCGACATTCTCCTCCTTGCTGTGCTCAGCTCCATTGAATTCTCCATCCTCCACCCCACCCTGCAAATCTGTTTATCTTTGCTTTTCTGGTTTCTTTCATTTTCCTCTGCCTCACCCAGATTCCAGACAAATTCTTATTTATTTATTTATTTATTTATTTATTTATTTATTTATTTGAGACACAGTTGCTGGCGGCTCACTGCAACCTCTGTCTCCCGAGTTCAAGCAATTCTCGTGCCTCAGCCTCCCGAGTAGCTGGCATTTGCAGGCATGTGCCAGCACGCGCATCTAAAATTTTTTCTTTTTTTTTTTTTTTTTTTAGATGGAGTCTCACTTTGTCACCCAGGCTGGTGTGCAGTGGCGCGATGTGGGCTCACTGCAACCTCCACATCCTGGGTTCAAGCAATCCTCCCACCTCAGCCTCCCAAGTAGCTGGGATTGCAGGCCTGTGCTACCACATACGGGTAATTTTTGTATTTTTAGTAGAGATGCAGTTTCACCATGTTGGCCAGGCTGGTCTTGAACTCCTGACCTCAAATGATCCACCCGCTTGGGCCTCCCAAAATGCTGAGATTACAGGCGTGAGCCAAAACACCTGGCCTGGATTATGTACAAATTCTTCTGAATGAGACTCTGTCCCCTGCCTCCAACTTTTCTGCATCCCAGCAGCTGGCATCATCCCATGTCCCAGAGACTTCACACACGCCTAATGGGGCTCATCCCAACCCTCCTGTTCCTCAGCCTGCTGCTGGAGAGGCCAGGCTCAGGGTCAGTGTGTTGGCCTGCAGCCCGATGTGTGCCCTCCTCCCTGGATCTCTTCCTTCTGGGTCGGGATGAAGGCATGAAGGTGGTTTGGAGTCATGAGTTCAGGCTGAGACACCTCAGACCTACCTGACCTTCTGGGGGCTTCACCCTGCCAGCCTCCGAGATGCAGTAGGATGAGAACATGCACTCTGGGGATAGGAGCCTGGATGTGTGTGTGTCTGGAGGGTTGGCCGTTCCCATCTTCCAGCGTGTCTCATGTGACAGGGGCCAGGGTGGAAGTGTCTCCGGGTTGGCCCTTAGGCATAGGCCAGTTTGAGAATAGGAGACAGGAGGTGAGGGGTCGCTGTAGGTGGGGTTTGCAGAGGGTGGTATTAGAGTTTTGCTGTCTCTCTGATCTTTCTTGGCCCTATTTGGGGGTGACTTCCGGGATGGAGGCCTTGCTCCTCCCCCGCCCCCAACCCTGGCAGGTCTTCTCGTGTCCTCTGTAGCAGTCTCAGCCACACCATGCAGTGGACCACTGCATTGGAGGCATCCTACCCCTTCTCAAGGACATGGTCCCTTGAAGGACCCTAGATGCTGACCTGTCTCCTGTCCCCCCTAGCCCACCCATAGCACCTGGCTCAGCAGAAGCTCAGGGATAACCTTGAATGACCCCTTCCAGCACTGAGACTTGCTTTCTTCAAACTAGCATCCAGGTCTGGGATTACCCCACACAGCAGCCTCAGATAACTAAAGGAGCATCTCTAACTGGTGAAGTCTAACCCAATCAAAAGTCTTATAATAAATAATATTTAAGAGATGGGTGTTGCTCTGTCGCCGAGGCTGGAGTGCAGTGGCGTGATCATAGCTCACTACAGCCTCAAAGTCCTAAGCTCAAGGGATCCTCCCACCTCAGCCTCCCCAGTACCTGGGACTACAGGCATGTACCACCACGCCTAGCTAATTTTTAATTGTTTTATAGAGACGGTGTCTCACTATGTTGCCCAGGCTGGTCTTGAACTCCTGGCGTCAAAGGAATCCTCCTGCCTCTGCCTCCCAAAGTGCTGGAATTATAGGCATGAGTCACTGTGTCCCAGCCTTTCTTTTTTTTTTTTTTTTCTGAGACAGAGTCTCACGCTGTTGCCCAGGCTGGAGTGCAGTGGCACCATCTTGGCTCACTGCAACCTCCGCCTCTCAGGTTCAAGTGATTCTCGTGCCTCAGCTTCCCAAGTAGGGGATTACATGCATGTGCTGCCATGCCCAGGTAATTTTTTGTAGTTTTAGTAGACAAAGGTTTCACTGTGTTGCCCCAGTTGGTCTTGAACTCCTAGCCTCAAGTGATCTGCCCGCTTGGCCTCCCAAAGTGCTGGAATTATAGGCATGAATCACCACGCCCTGTCTTCTACACTTTTTTTTTTTTTTTGGGACGGAGTCTGGCTCTGTCACCCAAGCTAGAGTGCAGCGGCGCAATCTTGGCTTATTGCAACCTCTGCCTCCCGGGTTCAAGTGATTCTCCTGCCTCAGCCTCCCGAGTAGCTGGGACTACAGATGCCCACCACCACGCCCAGCTAAGTTTTTGTCCCCTTTTCTTTTTTTAAATTTTTATTTATTTATTTTTGAGACGGAGTCTCACTCTTTCGCCCAGGCTGGAGTGCAGTGGCTGGATCTCAGCTCACTGCAAGCTCCGCCTCCCGGGTTTACGCCATTCTCCTGCCTCAGCCTCCCGAGTAACTGGGACTACAGGCGTCTGCCACCTCGCCCGGCTAGTTTTTTTGTATTTTTTAGTAGAGACGGGGTTTCACCGTGTTAGCCAGGATGGTCTTGATCTCCTGACCTTGTGATTCGCCCATCTTGGCCTCCCAAAGTGCTGGGATTACAGGCTTGAGCCACCGCGCCCGGCCCCCTTTTCTTTTTAAGAGGAAAAGCAATTCCTGGCCTCCCAGCCTGGGACAGCCAAAATAACTTAGGAAGAATGTGGGCAGGCCCAAGGCCTCTCACCTCCCTCACCTCCATCTTCCAATCCTTACACTGGTACTGTTTTCTTTTTTTAAAATTATTATTATTATTATTTTTTGAGACAGAGTTTCGCTCTTGTTGCCCAGGCTGGAATGCAATGGCGCGATCTCTGGCTCACCGCAACCTCCGCCTCCCGGCTTCAAGCAATTCTCTTGCCTCAGCCTCCCGAGTAGCTGGGATTACAAATATGCGCCACCACACCTTGCTAATTTTGTATTTTTAGTAGAGATGGGGTTTCTTCATGTTGGTCAGGCTGATCTCGAACTCCCAACCTCAGGTGATCTGCCTGCCTTGGCCTCCCAAAGTGCTGGGATTACAGGCGTGAGCCACCACACCAGGCCCTGTTTTCTTAAAATCACTGGTGAACACTCCACTTCTTGGAGACCCGCAGTGTAAACTGGGCAAACAGAATGGCTTGTTTTCATCTGTGTTAGGGCCTGAAATGAGATAGTGACTAGATTTTGAGGCTGAGTAATTGCGTTTACTGGGTTCATGGACACAAACTCCTGTAGGGCCTAGATATTTATCAGCACAGCCAAGGCCTGGGGGACAGTTTTAAGTTTCAGCTCCAACACTTCCTGCATGCCAAAGCTGCGTCAGCCTGTTTTTTTAAATAAACAAAAAACATTTAGTCACAGAAATGTTCAAGAATATGCAAAAGTAGAGAAAATATAGTAATAAAATCCTGCTTCAGCAGTCATCAACATTTGGCTAATCTTGTTTCATCCGTGTACCCTCAAACACTGTTCCAAACCCCAACATTTTTTTTTTTTTCTTGTGACAGGGTCTCACTCTGCCACCCAGGCCGGAGTGCAGAGGCGAGATCCTGGCTCACTGCAACCACCACCTCCTGGGTTCAAGTGATTCTCATGCCTCAGCCTCCTAAGTAGCTGGGACTATGGGACTACAGGCATGTGCCACCAAGTCTGGCTAATATTTTGTACTTTTTAGTAGAGACGAGGTTTTGCCATGTTGCCCAGGCTGGTCTCGAACTCCTGAGCTCAGGCAACTTGCCCGCCTCGGCCTCCTAAAGTGCTGGGATTACAGGCTTGAGCCACTGCGCTCAGCCTTGATACTTTTCAATTTAAGGTAAAATACAGCATGATTTATTAACTTTTTTTTTTTTTTTTTTTGAGACAGAGTCTAGCTCTGTCACCCAGGCTGGAGTGCAGTGGCACAATCTTGGCTCACTGCAACCTCCATCTCCTGAGTTCAAGTGATTGTCCTGCCTCAGCCTCCCAAGTAGTTGGGACTACAGGTGCCTGTCACCACACCCGGCTAATTTTTTTGTATTTGTATTTTATTTTATTATTATTTTTTGAGGCAGAGTCTCACTCTGTTACCTATGCTGGAGTCCAGTTGCACGATCTCAGATCACTGCAACATACGCCTCCTGGGTTCAAGCAATTCTTGTGCCTCAGCTTCCCAAGTAGCTGGGATTACAGGTGTGCACCATTACGCCTGGCTAATTTTTGTATTTCTTTTTTTTTCTGAGGCGGAATCTCGCTCTGTCGCCCAGGCTGGAGTGCAGTGGTGCGATCTCAGCTCACTGCAAGCTCCGCCTCCTGGGTTCACACCATTCTCCTGCCTCAGCCTCCTGAGTAGCTGGGACTACAGGCGCCCACCACCACGCCCGGCTAATTTTTTTTTTTTTTTGTATTTTTAGTAGAGACGGGGTTTCACTGTGTTAGCCAGGATGGTCTTGATCTCCTGACCTCGTGATTCACCCGCCTCGGCTTCCCAAAGTGCTGGGATTACAGGCATGAGCCACCGCGCCCAGCCAATTTTTGTATTTTTAGTAGAGACAGGGTTTCACCATGCTGGCCAGGCTGGTCTTGAACTCCTGACCTCAAGTGATCCACCCGCTCTGGCCTCCCAAAGTGCTGGGATTACAGGCGTAAGCCACTGTGCCTGGCCTGATTTTTTAAAACTTTTTAATATAATCATATAAAATGTGTACTTTCCAAAGTCAGATATACAAAACAAAATATATTCAGAGGAATCTAGTAGACTCTTTGTCTTACATTCTATTCTCTCCCTATGTCACCATTACAAATTTTTAGTTTATACTCCCAGTTTAAAAAGTTATGTTTTTTTTTTTTTTTTTTTTTTTTTTTTGAGACGGAGTCTGGCTGTGTGGCCTGGGCTGGAGTGCAGTGGCCGCATCTCAGCTCACTGCAAGCTCCGCCTCCCGGGTTTACGCCATTCTCCTGCCTCAGCCTCCGAGTAGCTGGGACTACAGGCGCCCGCCACCTCGCCCGGCTAGTTTTTTGTATTTTTTTAGTAGAGACGGGGTTTCACCGTGTTAGCCAGGATGGTCTCGATCTCCTGGCCTCGTGATCCGCCCGTCTCGGCCTCCCAAAGTGCTGGGATTACAGGCTTGAGCCACCGCGCCCGGCCTAAAAAGTTATGTTTGTACCTAGCTATTTTTTTTCACAATTGAACAGAGATAATAGACATACTTTCTTGTTCTTAACTTTAGCAGGAAAGCCTCTAGTGTTTTACCATCGAGATCTTCCTTTAAAATCCTTTTTGTAAAATATGGGCTATGCTATCCATTCTACCTGATGTTCCACAGCACTTCCTGGAAAGATAAAATGAACAATGTGGAAACTCTCATAATGAAAAGTGGTACACAAACATGCCTGTTGACTGAGCATCAATCAATTCCAGGAAAGCCTCAAGATTCCTGAACCTTTTTGAAGCACTTTAGAGAGTTTAAAAAAAAGAGTAAGAAAGGATTCCTGAACCCACTTCCACTTATATTTTATACAAAAATAAACGGAGGCTTGCAGAATTGAGGGAACCTGCCCCAAGTAACATAAGGAACAGGTGGGAGCTCTTATTTCCTTTTCTGCAGTTCAGGAGTCTTCTGCTACCTGGAAAAGCTCAGGGCCCAGGATAAATCCACTGACATTAAAAATGAAGAAAACTGAACTCAAGGCCGGGTGCAGTGGCTACTGCCTGTAATCCCAGCACTTTGGGAGGCCAAGGCAGGTGAACCACTTGAGGTCAGGAGTTCGAGACCAACCTGGCCAACATGGTGAATCCCTGTCTCTACTAAAAATACAAAAAAATTAGCTGGGCGTGGAGGTAGGCGCTTGTAATCCCAGCTACTTGGGAGGCTAAGGTGGGAGAATTGCTTGAACACGGGAGGCAGAGGTTGCAGTGAGCTGAGATTGTGCCACAGCCTCCAGCTTCGGCGACAGAGCGAGACTCCATCTCAAAAAACAAACCGGCCGGGCACGGTGGCTCAAGCCTGTAATCCCAGCACTTTGGGAGGCCGAGACGGGCGGATCACGAGGTCAGGAGATCGAGACCATCCTGGCGAACACGGTGAAACCCCGTCTCTACTAAAAAAATACAAAAAACTAGCCGGGCGAGGTGGTGGGCGCCTGTAGTCCCAGCTGCTCGGGAGGCTGAGGCAGGAGAATGGCATAAACCCGGGAGGCGGAGCTTGCAGTGAGCCGAGATCGCGCCACTGCACTCCAGCCTGGGCGACAGAGCGAGACTCCGTCTCAAAAAAAAAAAAAAAAAAAAAAAAGACAAACCAAAACATTGAATCCACAATACAGAGTTTTTTGTTTGTTTGTTTCCGAGACAGGGTCTTGCTCTGTCGCCCAGGCTAGAGCGCAGTGGTATCAGAGCTCACTGCAGCCTGGAACTCCTGGGCTCAAGTGATCCTCCCGCCTCAGCCTTCCCAGTAGCTGGGACTACAGGCAAGCACCACCACCACGCCCGGCTAAAATTAAAATTTTCTGGTAGAGATTGGGATTGGTGGTGTGGGGTCTCGGTATGTTGCCCATGCTTGTCTCTAACTCAGAGTTTCAAGCCATCTTCCCGACTCGGCCTCCCAAAGAATTGGAATTGCAGGAATGCGCCACCGCACCCGTTCCAGGTATCTACTTTTTATACAAATTAATATTTCAGGGAACTCTCGAAGGTAAAAGTAGTCACAAAAAGCTGCAAGAGTTGCTGTGTCCCAGGACGGAGTCCAGGGTGGGGTCGGCGACCCCCGCCCGCACTCATACAGGGAAGCTCTGGTCCGAGTTTGGAGGTAACGGAACACCGGAAATGCTGTAGAGGTCCGAGTGGGGAGGTCAGGGCACACTGGACGGTTACCTTAAAGCTGCCAGGCGCGGTGGCTCACACCTGTAATCCCAGCACTTTGGGAGGCCGAGGTGGGCGGATCACGAGGAGTTCGAGACCAGCCTGACCAACATGGTGAAACCCCGTCTCTACTGAAAATACAAAAATTAGCCGGGCGTGGTGGCGCGCGCCTGTAATCCCAGCTACTCAGGAGGCTGAGGCAGGAGAATCTCTTGAACCTGGGAGGCGGAGGTTGCAGTGAGCCGAAATCGCGCCCCTGCACTCCAGCCCGGACTACAGAGAGAGGCTCAGTCTAAAAAAAAAAATGCTGCCCCATTTGGCGCCCCAGGAATGGGGACTGACACACTGGGCACTGGGCATCGCAGCACTAGCCGGAATAAGATTCCTCTGGGCAACTCAGCCATAGCAGAGTTTTCAAGAGGAGGAGTGGCCCTGATGAGGAGCCGTAGGGCTTCAACCGTTCCCGAAACACCTCAAAAACACTTCGGCTTGGGGGTGGTGCCAAGACTGTGAGTGCGTCCAACACTTCGGCTTGGGGGTGGTGCCAAGGCTGTGAGTGCGGAAGCCCGCCGGGAGCCTGGGGGCGGGGCGAGGGAAATGACGCCTGGGAGCGCCAATAGGGTGGGTGGAGCTGCTGACTCCGCCCCCGAAGGGTTAACGGTTTCCGGTAGCGGTGTCTAGGAGGGGCGGGTGAAATGAGGAGGTGGTGAGGCTGTGTCCCCTGACTCTTGGACCACCTGCGACCCCCCCACGCATCTCCTCACCCTCAAGACACCTCCAAAGATGATGGGCTGTGGAGAGTCAGAGCTGGAGTTGGCGGACGGGGAAGAAGCCGCGGCGGTCTCGGGACCACCCCCGGATCCCCGAGCCCCGGAACCCCGAGCCCCACTGCCCGAGCCCGGCCTGGACTTGAGCCTGAGCCCGCGGCCCGACAGCCCTGAGCCGCGTCACGGCAGCCCCGGGCGGCGGAAGGGGCGGGGGGTGTATCGGAGCGCGGCTCGGCAGCGACGGCAGGTGAGCGTGGGAGGCTGGCCCCTGGTCTGCGACGGCCTCGCGCCCACCTAGTCACCCTCCTGCCCTCTGCTCCCAGGTCCGTTTCCGCCTGACGCCGCCCTCCCCGGTGCGGTCCAAGCCGCAGCCTGCGGTGCCGCAGGAGCTGGAGATGCCCGTGCTGCAGAGCAGCCTGGCCTTGGGCCTGGAGCTGCGGGCCACAGCCGGGAGCCACTTTGATGCCGCGAAGGCCGTGGAGGAACAGCTAAGAAAGTCGTTCCAGATCCGCTGCGGCCTGGAGGAGAGCGTGTCCGAGGGTGAGGGGGGCGGGCGGCCGGCCGCGCGCGGGAGTCGGGGCGAGGGGCGCCACTCACCTCCGCCCCCGCTGCGCTCTCAGGGCTGAACGTGCCGCGCTCCAAGCGGCTCTTCCGGGACCTGGTGAGCCTGCAGGTGCCGGAGGAACAGGTTCTGAACGCTGCGCTCAGGGAGAAATTGGCTCTCCTGCCGCCACAGACTCGAGCCCCGCCCCCAAAGGTGATGGGGTCTGGGCGTGGGGCTTCCTCCATGTACCCCCTTACCCGGATTCTTCCAGAGTGTAACCTTGCTTTGGGCCCCACCTCCCAACAGGAGCCACCTGGGCCGGGGCCAGACATGACCATCTTGTGTGACCCAGAAACACTATTTTATGAATCTCCACACCTGACCCTGGACGGTCTGTCCCCTCTCCGGCTTCAACTCCGGCCCCGCCCTTCAGAGGACACTTTCCTCATGCACCGGACACTGAGGCGATGGGAAGCGTAGTAGACCCCAAAGATCCCTGGAGGGCTAGTGCGTATTTTTCTGTTAAACTATTTGTTAGAATAAACTAATTTTGCTAATAATTGGGACTCTTCCTGGAGGCCTAAAATGGGGTTAAAAGCTCTCTGGGGGTTATCCACGTAGCCTCAGGTTGGAAGCTGCCTGGAAGTCGAGTTTGGGGGCCTTTTTGGAACTTGGGAGAGTCATGGCAAGTGGAAAACACCGTCCACATTAGAGGTTTACTTAGATACTCCTCCGTTCACAACCTTACCTGCCTGTCTGACTTCAGGCACAGCTACTGCCTGTTTTTGATCACGCAGCGATTGTTCTCTTCATCACTTTTTTTTTTTGAGGCGGAGTTTCACTCTTGTTGCCCAGGCTGGAGTGCAATGGATGGCACGATCTCGGCTCACGGCAACCTCCGCGTCCCAGGTGCAAGCAATTCTGCCTCAGCCTCCCTAGTAGCTTGGATTACAGGCATGTGCCACCATGCCCAACTAATTTTGTATTTTTAGTAGAGCTGGGGGGGGGGGGGGTTGGTCCATGTTGGTCAGGCTGGTCTCGAACTCACGACCTCAGGTGATCCGCCCGCCTCGGCCTCCCAAAGTGTTGGGATTACAGGCGTGAGCCACCGCGCCCGGCCTCATCACTTACTCTGATCTCCCAAAATGCAGGGCCCAGCCTATCACACTTCACAGGGGCCTTCCTGATTACCTGTCTCAAGGAGCTTGCAAGCCAGCTGTTTGTTACTGAAATTATCTCCTTTTTACCTTGAAGAGCCTTGCCCATCCTGTTTACACCTGACCTGAATACTCAGTATGTTTGAAGTTCCAGTAACACCTAACAAGCCCCCAAAGAGCTTCATGTTGTTAATTGCCTATAAGTCTGATTCCACAGCACAAAAAAGGTGCTGGTCTGTCCCTCAGCATTTGATCCAAAGCACTTTTGCCTGCCTCCACCGCCAACTCTTTACAAGTTAGCCTTCTGGCTGGGTGCGGTGGCTGGCGCCTGTAATCCCAGCACTTTGGGAGGCTGAGCAAGACGGGTGGATCACCTGAGGTCAGGAGTTTGAGACCAGACTAGTCAACATGGTGAAACCCCGTGTCTACTAAAAATACAAAAAATTAGCCGGGCATGGTGGTGCGTGCCTATAATCCTATCTACTTGGGAGGCTGAGGCAGGAGAATTACTTGAACCAGGGAGGTGGAGGTTGCAGTAAGCTGAGATCACACCACTGCTCTCCAGCCTGATGACAGAACGAATCTCCATCTCAGAAAAACAAAAACCAAAAAGTTAGCCTTCTGCTCAAAGCCCCTACAGGGTTTTTCTGGGAAGGGAAGGCAGACTCCAAGTTCCACACCAAAAATTTGCATTACCTTTTCCTGACTAGGCTTCTGTGTACTTGCGTATGGACTTGATTAGTGTTCACCAACCAACCCAACCACTGAAAAACTTGTCTTCCTTGAAACAGTAGAGAGAAACAACACAAGTTCTGGTGGGAGGCACCACCCATCCCCCACCAGCTAGAAAGTACCCAACACAGGTGTGGGGGCCACTGCCCTAGACATCAAGTTTATTGTGCTGTTCTCACATTCAAAACCCAACCCCCTCTCCCACTGGGGGAGGATGGAGGGAAGGATTTTCACAGTACCTGCGTGCCTCCCTGCCAGGCTTTCCCCTTGAACCCTCAGTCCATCTATCCATGGTCCACTGAAATGCAGCTAGGGACAACAGCTGAGGAGAAATGGGAATCTCTCTCCTTGGGAGAATAGGAGGAAAGGGCTAGAGAATTTGATATCCTCCCACCTCCCATGCCCTAAGAGAACAGAGGTCAGCAAACAGTCCATGCCATCCAGCCCTGGGAGGCTGGGGGAGAGGAAGATGATGGTGACTCCAGCACAGCCAGCCTTGCTGCACAGGTGCCAGAGGTGTAGGGAGGAGGCTGAGGCAGCGACGGAAGAAAAGCTTTCTTTGCAGATCCAAGAAAGGAAACTATTTTTGGAGTCAGAAAGGAAAGACCCTGGGACACTTTCCTCTTCCCTCAGGTCCTTAGGAGCAGCGAGGGCATCCTCTTCACGCTTTCTGTTCAGGGGGCCACTTAGTGGCTGGGGGATCGGGCCTTGTGGAACAGGTACACAGGACGCTGGAAGCCTGCGGGGGGAGAGAGTGATCAGAAGGGGTTGGCAGCACCTCAAGAATCCCCACAGGGGTCTGCACTCTTTCAGCCAGGACCGGCCTCCCTGACAAAATAAACCCGCCTTACCTTTAGAGGTGTTGTGGGGTGTGGCCACAAGCTCATAGCTGGAGAAGCCCACGTCTGGGGATGTCAGGTAGGAACTGAACTGCTCTGGCTTCAGTTGGATTCGGTAGTAGTTCTTGTAGATTGTTTCCTAAGGAGAGAGGCAAGGGACCACACTTCAGCACACTGCCACCTCCCCTGGCCAAGGGCGATGCCCACCTCAGGGTCTTTTCTTGCCTCAACCAAAGGAAGGATTATTCCCTCCACACCCAACTCACCGTAAGGGTCTTTCTCTTGCCATATGACGACCAGGGTTGGGGCTCTAGGACCAGGATGCCTCCAGGGCGTAGGTGCCGGTAGATCCGGCGAAACATGCGCTTCAGGCCCTCATCTCCCCAGTTCAGATGCACCCACTTGGTGAGGCTGAGGCAGAGCACCACATCATACTCAGGTGTTTGGGCCTCCACCAGGTCATCTCGATCCAGCACATAATTACCCTGAGGGCAAGTACCGGCAGGCAGTGAGGTCAACAGAGGGAATGGAAGAACCCCTACTCCCAGGCAACCTGCTCTGAGGCCAACACAGTCCTGTGGCCTCACTTTAGCCCGTGGCCACGTTCTTCTCAGACTAACTCCCAAAAGGTGCCTGCCCTCTTTGAGTTTTGTTTTCTCCTCTACACCTTCCTGCCTCTGCTTCTTCCTACTGATGGTAAGCCAAAAATGTTGAGGGAGCCGGAGTAATTTTAAATGTTGCAAATTATCCATGAGGTCTTCTAAAGCTGGGGTCCCAGGACCATATCCTGTGCTTATTCTCACCCACAGACATTAAGTGGAGTGACTGCAGGTTTTGCAAGGGTAACCAACCCAGGTTTCAAAGGCAGACCTGTGGTTCCTTCCCTGCAGTTGGGGCTGGCAAAGTTTCACGCCTATTCTTTCCTTTCTCTGAGAGAAATGAAGAGCCACATCCTTTAGGAAGCCTTTTCTAGAAGATAAGCTCATCACAACCCTCTAAAAAGACCATTCTTCAAGGCTTAACCCAACACAATGCCAAAGATCCCAGCAGGCGGCCTAACTGGAGAGTTCTCTGGGGAGCTGTGTGGGGTCAGGGGACTCCGCTGGGCATGGGGCTCTCCTCTCTGCAGAGGAGTTTCTGGTTCTTCCCTCTCCCACTATCTAGGGTAAATGTGGAGAGGATCTACAGCCAAGTCCCTTGGGTTCCTGACACTCTTCAACAAACTGTCTAGAAAAACAAAAGCCGCTGATGGGAGCAAGGTGGCTATCAAAGGGCAGAAATGCCACTATTAGTCTGCTGCTACCCTAATCTCCTCCCTAGAAGACATTCCATGCCCGACCCCCATTCTCAGGCTCCTTCAGTCAATCTGAGGACCAAGTTCGACCAAGTTCCACCTGGATCGAATTCCCTAGTGAGCAGCAGCCTTCAAGGGAAGGGAAGGTGGACCAGTGTAGACTATAGGTCAAGCCCAGAGCACTGCAAAAAAAAAAAAAAGTCTTCCTTTATGTTGGAGATCCTTGCAGTCATGAGAAAGGACTCCAGGGTCAATGCCCCGAGGTAGAGACCCCACCTTTCCAGGTTATAAGAGGGGAGAGACGCCCAGCAGACACTCTCACTTGCCAACCCAGACCCCTCTTTTGACTATCTGGGTCATAACCTTCCCTGCCACATTCCCGTTTAATCTCTCATCTTCACACCTGACCCCTATTCCAAGAGCCTCTGGACCCTCTTACCGTGACGAAGACAACATTGTTGGGGAAGACTGATGTGTCCGCTCCATCCAAGGGCACTTGGGGGGCAGCGATGGGACCCCGGCTGGCAGTCAGCGAGGCTGGGAAGCAGCTCCTCTTTCGAACGGTGGTGGTCCCTTCCTCACCCTCTGTCCCCGGGTCCCCCTCCAAAGTCTGGGGTGGGAGACGCAGCTCCTCGGAAAGGTAGTGTCGGATGTTCTGACGGGCAGAATGGATGAGCCGGGAATCTATATCCAGGCCCACCATGCGGGATGGGCCCCACTTGCAGGCAATGCTCAGGGTCAGATGGCCCACATTGCAGCCCAGATCTAGGACGTCCCGGCCCCGAAACCACTCAGGCTTCAACACCCGAAGGCGCCCATCCTCACAGGAAGGATTGCGGTACCCATAGTATTTGCAGTAATTCCCATACTGGAACTTGCGCTGTTGCTTTTTGAAGCCTGTTGCAGGCAGTGGGTGGTGGTGGTGGTGGTGGCGGCCTCCCCAACTCCCTCGGCCCTTTTCCTTGGAACCCTGGCCTCCACCCCTAGCCCCTGCCTCCGACTTGCTGGAAGTCCTGCGACGTTTGCGATGTCGGGAGGAGGAAGATGGGGGTGCAGAGGTAACTGAGGCAGCTGGAGGGGCTGATAGGGAGCCTGAGGGACCCTGTAGAGCAGATGGAAGCGGAGACACCACTTCATCCCTGCAGTTGATGGCTGTGTTGAGTTCATAGGGTTGGGGGGCATCCCGGTTCTGGCCTCTGTGCCGCGGCTGCTGTGAGGCGCCCTCCCCGTGGAGTGAGGGGGTGAGAGGGGCTGTGGGCAGCACAGGGTGGCTCTCACTCCCTCCGGCTGCCTGCTGCTGCTGGTGGTGCTGTCCCCGGTGTCTATGCCGCTTCCGACCAGTCTTGAGTGGCGAAGCAAGAACTACATGGCCCTCATCAGTGCAAGTATTGAGACTGAGCGGGTCAGTAATATCTTTGGGGATGAGGATCTCCACTGGATCTCGCCCTTTGGCCGGAAGGGGGGATGACTTAGGGGTCTCCGCGTTGAGGGCGCGGCTCACTTCCTCATCCAGGAGGCTATTCAGGTTCAGGGGATCAAAGATATTGCCCCCCAGGAGGAAGTTGGAGGGTAACACAGAGTCACAGTCCGAATTCACCCGCCTGCGCCTCTTGAAGGCCGGATGTTTGAAGCCTCCCCCGCCTCCCCCTACATTACAGCTATTTCTCCTCTTGCCCCCGCCCCCCCCAGGTGGCCGGTGGGGCTGATAGCCATTGCGGGGTCGAGGAGGAGCAGGGGGACCCAGCTCTGTCCCGCCCCCTCCCCGGCGCTCCTCCCCCACGTCCGGGGGAGCGGCTCGCCCCGGGGGATCCGACAGGCGGGCCTCCCCGTGCGACTGCGCCTGGGGGCCACCTCCTCGGTGCTGCTGCGCCTGGGGACCACCGGGGGGGGTAGCCGCGGCCCCGTGGCTCTCTCGACCGACCCCAGCGGCCGGGGACCCCGCAGACGGCGCGCAAGGACCCGGACCACGCTCCGTCCCGCCGCAGAGCTCCCCAGAGGCGGCCTCTTGGTGCGGTGGCACAGTGGGGCCGCCCCCTCCGCCCGACTCATCTTTGAGCGGCGGCGGCGGGGCCGGCACCAGAAACGGCTCCTTCTCCGCCGCCATCTCGATCATTTCCTCCCCTTATTCCGTCCCAGTCGGGGTAACGAAGGGGATCAGGGGGCTTAACCCCCCCTGCCTGGACCCTGCTCCCTTCCCCCCCTTTCCCGAGTGCGCGCGCAGCTTTGCTCTTCTCGCCTAGTCTCGCGCCCAAGCGCCTCCCCGCGAAGTGCGCCCCACTCGCCCGCGAGACCAAAACAAGATGCCCGCGAGACCCGAACTACTCGAGCACTCAACCGCGCGTGCGCCGACCCCTTTCTCCTCCGCCACTACCACCCGGCCGCGAGCGCGCACGGCAAGCGCGCGTTCCCTTCGCCCCGGAACCACGCATGCGCACTCCGCCACCACCCTGGTTGCGCGCGCATCGGAGTACGACCCAACTTAACGGCTCTGGGAGTTTAAATATAACCCCCCCACACAGCCCCCGCAAAAGCCCACCACCCCAAACTGACACCCTACTTCCCTGCGCAGCTATGTCCGGCCCTACTGATCTCCTTTGTCTCTGACGCGCGATCCCACCCACCGTAGGCGGGGGACGGGAGCTGGTGTGAAAATGTCTCCTTGACACCCGACCCTTGTTCCTGAGGAATGAGTCTCAGCGGTCTCCACCCGGCTCTAAATCCAACAACCTCCCCACCCCGCCTCCTTCCTCCCCCTAGTGGGCAGCGCCTGCGCACACCCTTTTGGGCTTGCGCGGGCAGAGGCAGCACGTGCTGAAGGTGGCGCCCCGCCTCCCGTCTTAGGGGTAGGGCCTGTGACGTCGCTTCCTTAAGTTTGGTAAACGCAGCGTGCGTCAGCGCGATCCGAAGGGGCGGGGCTTCCCGACGAAGGGCGGCGCTCATGAATTATTCATGAGCTGTTGGTAGCACACCTCCCCCCTCTGCCTATCTTCTTAGAAGCGCTTCCGAAGGAGCAGAGAGACCCTACAAAGCCGAGGAAGGGCAGGAGTGGAACTGGGCTCAGTAAAACGCGATAGGTCATTATAACTCACCCCCCTCGAAAATATTCTCTGCTGAATTGGGGAAAAAGAAAAAGCACTAAAACAGCCGGTGTTGTCCAACTTCCTCTTCCCCCGAAACGGCTGAGTCGTTCTCTGGTTCCTCTGCCTTCCCCCAATCGCAATCACCTGGAGACGCCACACCACGCCTTCCTCTCCGCCTCCACACCCACGGCCCGGACCCCAACGCCTCCGCCCATTCCCGACGCCCGCTCACTGGCCCGTCAGCTCACGGACCTCCCCAAACCCGCGCCGCCGCTCCGCGCCGACTTATATACCAGAGAGTGTGGGCGGGGACGGGGGGGGGTTCGGTCCGCGTTGGGCCCCCCCCCGCTTCGGCCAATGAGGAAGAAGCGAATCTACGCCGTTTTCCCGGGGAGATTCGCCGCCCGGTCTTCCTGCTAGCGGAGTGCTGGGCCGAGGAGCGGGTGACAGGGGGTGACAGTGGGGTCCCGGAAAGTCTCAAATAAAATCCTAAAGTGAGGGCGTGAAGGAGACCAGCAGGAAGAGGAGGAATCAGGGAGCGGAAAGAGGGAGGAAAAGGCAGTCTGAAAGAGAAAAGTTAGTAAGATGTGCTTCAAGAACAATCAGGCGCTGAGGCCGCCGCCTAAAAATATGTGACACCATAGAGGATTCTGGGATTTGTAGTTTTCCCGGGACGTTCGGGTGAAAGATGGCGGAATTACCTCAGCCGCGGAAACGCAGACGCTGTTTCCAGTTGCGCATGCGCGTCAGACCCCGCGAGCGCGCCGCCCGGGGGTGGAGCTAGCGTGCAGGGCGTCCTCGTGCCTTTTCTTGGTGGCGGGAAACCTGGGTCGAGGTGTCAGGGGCTTGCGGAGTCGCTGCGCCAGCTGGTTCTGCACCTCGCCTTTAGGTCCTCCTTGCTCCTGAAGGTAGCCGTCTAGTTTCTGGTTGTAGGTGAAGGTGCTAGGCGCCGCCAGTCCTGGCACCCGTTGCCTGAGGAGAAACTTTCTCAGGGCGACAACCAGCTCTTGGCCCTTTTTCCTCAGAATCTGTCGCTCCCAAGAAACAGACAAAAATAGCCCAGTCTCCTGGCGGGCACCGACAATATGAGTGAGAATGAGGATCACGGTGCCTTGGCGGGAGTGGGAGTGGAGGGGAGATTCCCTCATGGTGGGAGGAAGGGAAGGAATGGGAAAGAGAGAGGGGGACGCCACCGTTTTAGGGGAGTGGCGAGGACGTGTGGCTCAGGGACGCTTCCAAACTGAACCCCTATCCCTGAGAGAGAATAAGGGGTGAGGGAAGAGGAAAATGGGAGCGCTCCCGAGGGGAAGAACTTCTCCCCAAAACTTCTTCCCTTTGGATTGCAAGAGGCATTTGGGATTGGGGCTTTTTTTAAAAATTATCTTTTATTTTTTATTTTATTTTTATTTTTTTTGAGACGGAGTCTCGCTCTTTCGCCCAGGCTGGAGTGCAGTGGCCGGATCTCAGCTCACTGCAAGCTCCGCCTCCCGGGTTCACGCCATTCTCCTGCCTCAGCCTCCCGAGTAGCTGGGACTACAGGCGCCCGCCACCTTGCCCGGCTAGATTTTTGTATTTTTTAGTAGAGATGGGGTTTCACGGTGTTAGCCAGGATGGTCTCAATCTCCTGACCTAGTGATCTGCCCGTCTCGGCCTCCCAAAGTGCTGGGATTACAGGCTTGAGCCACCGCGCCTGGCCATTTTTTATTATTTTTTAAAAAGACAGTCTTGCTCTGTCGCCCAGGCTGGAGTGCAGTGGCGCGATCTCTGCTCACTACAACCTCCGCCTGCCGGGTTCAAGTGATTCTCCTGCCTCAGCCTCCTGAGGAGCTGGGGTTACAGGCGCCCACCACCACGCCCAGCTAATTTTGTATTTTTAGTAGAGGTGGAGGTTCTCCATGTTGGCCAGGCTGGTCTCGAACTCCTGACCTCAGGTGATCCACCCGTCTTGGCCTCCCAAAATTCTGGGATTACAGGCATGCCCCACCGTGCCCGGCTAATTTTTCTGTATTTTTAGTAGAGACGGGGTTTCACGTATTGGCTAGGCTGATCTTGAACTGACTTCAGGTGATCCACCTGCCTCTTCTTTCTTGTTAAACGTTTTAAATCAGGCTTGCTGAGCTTGTGCACAAACATGAAGGAAGCAAGCAAGGGAGGGAAGGGGGAGGAAGGAAGGAGGGAGGGGAGGAGAAGAGAGAGGAAGGGGGAGGGGGAGGGAAAAGGGGGGAGGGAGGAGGGAAAAGGGGGGAGGGGGGAGAGGAGGGGGTGAAGAGACGAAGTGAAAAAGGGGAGGGAGGGAGGAGGGAGAGGAAGGACGGAGGAGGGGAGGTGGGGAATGGTGGAGGGGAAGCCAGGAAGGGAGGGGGGGAGGGAGGGGGTAGGAAGGAGAGGGGGAGGAAGGAGAGGGGGAGGAAGAGAGGGAAGGTGGGAAGGAGGAAAGGAGGAGGAAGGGAGGGAAGAGGGAGAGGAGGGAAGGAGGAAGGAGAGGGAGGGTGGACGAGAGGAGGACAAGGAAGGAAGGAGGGGGAGGGAGAGAGGGAAGCGGGAGGGGGAGGAAGGAGAGAGGGAGAAAAGGGGGAGGAAGGAGACAAGGAGGAAGGAGAGAGGGAGAGAAGGGGGAGGAAGGAGACAAGGAGGAAGGAGGGGGAGGGAGAGAGAGGAAGGGATGGAGGGACAAAGGGAGACAGGAGGGAAGAAGGAAGAGAGGGAGGGAAGTGGGAGGAAGGGAAAAAGGAAAGAAGGAAGGAAACTGCTGTTAGTTAATTGATGCATGAAAATAAGCGGGAGTCCACATACTGTTATTAATGCAAAAAGGAAGATCAGACTCTGGCTTAAGAAAGATTTGAAATATACTTTTTTTTTTTTTTTTTTTTTTAGATGGAGTCTCGCTCATTTTGCCCAGGCTGGAGTGCAATAGCACGATCTTGGCTCACTGCAGCCTCCACTTCCTGGGTTCAAGTGATTCTCCTCCTTCAGCCTGCCAATTAGCTGAGATTACAGGCGCCTGCCACCACACTCGGCTAATTTTTGTATTTTAGTGGAGACGGGGCTTCAGCATGTTGGTCAGGCTGGTCTTGAACTCCTGACCTCAGGTGATCCGACCACCTTGGCCTCCCAAAGTGCTGGAATTACAGGCGTGAGCCACTGTGCCCGGCTGAAATATACTCTTTCCCACTTTTTTGAGACTCAGGGAGTCTGGATTAGATGACAATGCTGAAGGGTTTACTTCTCTTAGACCAAGGATTTGAGGAACAAGGTAAAGAAGGGAATGATTGGATGGTTAGGAGGAGGAAGTGTGGGAACACATTCTGAATGGTGTGTGGGAAGAGAGAATTACCGTTTATTTTTTAAAAATTGGCAAGACAGAAGTTATTTCGCTAGGTCAGTTCTCAAACTTTTTGGTCTGAGAACCCTTTTATACTCTTAAATTATAGAGAACTCCAAAGAGCTTTTATTTGGTTTGTATCTGTTGATATAAACATATTAGAAATTAAAATTGAGAAACATTTAAAGTTTGATTAGAAATAATATGTTAACCTAAACAGGTTTTTATGAAAAATACATTTTCCTAAACAAAAGAAAATTTAGCATGAAGAATGGTGGTGTTTTACATTTTTACAGATCTCTTTCATGTCTGGCTTAATAGAAAACAACTGGGTTCTCATCAGTTTCTGCATTTAGTCTGTTGGGATATCTTGTTTTTGTAAAAGTACATGAGAAAACCAAGCTTAATACAGATAGGTAGTTGGAAAGGGGAGAGGACCCCCTAGGATTCTGGGACCATACTTAGAACTGCTGAGTTAGATGATTTCATCTCAAAATTTATGTGATGATTTTTAATGTTCTAAGCGAACTAAAACTGTTTTGAGATCCTCATTCACTTTCCCTGGGTTCCCTTTATTATTTCTAAGTTCTTTTTCCCTCCTTTTTTACCCTCATTACGTATGTTGAGTGATGGGAATATGATTTCTGGAACTGTACGGGTTCTTTTACATTCTTATTTAAAGCCTTTGCCCCTCTTATTAAAGCCTTTCCCCCAACCCCACATCCTGCCCCTCTTCATCTAAGGTAAGAAAAGATAAATTAAAACCTCAAATTTTATTCCTGAGTCAACAGCCCCTAGGCATTTAGTAGCTGTACAGAAGAAAGTTAGTGGTATTTTATGTATTTATTAACTTGTCTATATTTTTTTCCTTTCTCTCTGAACCAGCTTTCAGTATTTGTTATTGTGAAAGAAGTTAATTCACCTGAAACAGAGGAGGGGCAACCTGAGTTCTCAGAAAGTGACTTCCTGTCCTTCCCTTCTTTATTGATCAGGTTAGAGATTTTGTTTGAAAGCAGTGTTCATCACATGCACAGATTATACATATTATGTGATACTATTTATCACTGTTTATAGATTTATTACATCTTACTAGCTCAACAGTGAACCACAATTCTATCTTGTTGGTTGGGGCTCCAGAAACATACTTTGGCCTAGGAAGATCTTTACGGGTTTAGATAAGGATTTGAACCTAAATACTGGAAATGTTTTGTATTTTTAGATTAGTCAAAATACTCTCTTTTAATTTTACTTAAAGAATTTAGGCTGGGCACTGTGCCTCACGCCTGTAATCCCAGCATTTTGGGAGGCCGAGGCAGGCGGATCACGAGGTCAGGAGATTGAGACCATCCTGGCCAACATGGTGAAACCCTGTCTCTACTAAAAATACAAAAATTAGCTGGGGGTGGTGGCACACTCCTGTAATCCCAGCTACTCGGGAGGCTGAGGCAGGAGAGTCACTTGAACCCGGGAGGTAGAGGTTTCAGTGAGCGAAGATCGTGCCACTGCACTCCAGCCTGGCGACAGACCAAGACTTATTTCTCAAAAAAAAAAAAAAAAAATTTAAAATATTTTTTGAAGTGGTAACATTTGCATGTTTTAAAATGCCAAAGACACACGAGGGAGTATACCAAAAGCTTCCTTTCACTCTCATCTACCCAGTTCTACTCCCCAGAGGCATTTTGATCCATTTTTTTTCTCTTCCAGAGAAAATTTATGATTTTCTCTATTATACTAGACATATGTTTTTAAAACTAAATATTGTCATCTGAAACACACTGATTTTCACTCTGCTTTTCTCACTTACCATAGCCCTTATAACTTAGACTGAGACTTCTTATGATCTTTTTTGGAATTTTAAAGTCTGAGAAAGATAAATTTGTCATTTGTGATCAAATTAATATTCTTTTTACAGCCTAATTTTATCCAGTCTTTTTTTCTTTTTTTTTTGAGACGGAGTTTTGCTCTTGTTGCCCAGGCTGGAGTGCAATGGCGCCATCTTGGCTCACTGCAACCTCTGCCTCCTGGGTGCAAGCAATTTTCCTGCCTCAGCCTCTAGAGTAGCTGGGATTACAGGCGCCCACCACCACGCCTGGCTAATTTTTTGTATTTTTAGTAGAGATGGAGTTTTGCCATGCTGACCAGGCTAGTGTCGAACTCCTGACCTCAGGTGATCCACTCGCTTCAGCCTCCCAAAGTGCTGGGATTACAGGCATCAGCCACCATGCCCAGCCAATTTTATCCAGTCATTACCTTCTATTTAGGATTATAATAAAGGAGATTAATTTGCTTGAGTGTTTCTCCCCAAAATTCCAACTTGCCTTTTTTTCTGGAGCAAATATGTTTTGGGATTGATCATGATGAGTTAAAATGGAAACAGCAAGAAAATGTGCTCTTTAATATAAAGGAAACGTAGTTGCTTTAGAACAGCACATCTGAATTGTTCACATTTATAGAAGTGAAAGGAAGAGAAAATTGTTAAAGGGTATTCACATTTAGCCATGCTGTGGCCACACTGTCAAAATCTCAGTACCCTTTAAGTTTATCTTATGGTCTAGAGAGAGGAACCCTGTACCTTGAACAAGTTTGGCCATTTAAGGTCTTAAAATTTTCTGATCCTTTAAAGGGAAGTGTATGTGAACCAGATGATCCATTTTATGCTGCTTTTGGATCTCTTTATAGTGGGGGATCACAGATTTAGAACAATGAGTTTCAGTTGTAGGGCTTTCAAACTGCTCAAAACCTACAGTCAGAAACAAGATCACTGAGTAGAACAGACATGTTATTAGTAGAATTGAGAGGCAAAAGTCCTAGGTTCATCTAAGCTCAACAATATATTAACACTGAGTCTTTGGGCAAATCACTTAACCTCTGTTAGCATGTTTTTTTCCATCCGTAGAAAGGGGAGTTGGGGCTTTATTATCCCTAAAGGTCTTCCCAGAGCTAGAATGCTTTTTATAATGGTTATAAAAGTAAGAATGACATATATCCCTTAAGCCTAAAGAAAACTGGGTAAAGGCCTATAAGAAGTTAAAGTTAATAAAATAAAAGACAGTTTTCTTCAGAAAGCTGGGTGGGACACAGAATACTACGAAGTCATATAAAAGAACAAGATCATGTCCTTTGCAGCAACATGGATGGAGCTGGAGGCCGTTATCCTAAGTGAATTAACACAGGAACAGAAAACCAAATACTGTATGTTCTCACTTATAAAGTAGGAGCTCAACATTACATACACATGGACACAAAGAAGGGAACAATAGACACTGGAGCCTACTTGAGGGTGGAGAGTGGGAGGAGGGTGAGAACTGAAAAACTACCTATTGGGTACTGTACTCATTACTTGTGAAACAAAATTATCTGTACACTAAATCCCATGACATGCAGTTTACCCATGTAACAAACCTGCACATGTACCCCTTGAACGTAAAATAAGGGTTGGAACGTAAAAAAGGTTGGAAAGAAAAAGTGAAAATAAAGCTGTGTGGAAATAATATCAGTAGTGGGAAAGTATAAATTGGAAAATAGCCAGGATGGTCTCGATCTCCTGACCTCGTGATCCGCCCGTCTCGGCCTCCCAAAGTGGCTGGGATTACAGGCTTGAGCCACCGCGCCCGGCCTGGAAATGTCATTTTCTATGTGTTTCAGTATATGCTATTAATGTATGTTTTCTGTGTGTGCTGTGATGGCAAAATGGTGGTGAAGCACTGAATTAGACTGTTAGGATGTCACGTGCAGTTATTAGCACAAACTTTGAAATCAGACAGGTTCTAATCCTGATTTTACTACTTATCAGTGACTTAGTATCTTTAAATCCCTGTAAGCCTGAATTTCCCCCAAGTGTAAAATGTTACCCATCTCATAGATCTGTTGTGAGAATTAAATGGAATGCTACATAAAGGGTAAAGAATATAGTCAGTGCTCAGTGTTAGCCATTACCATTAGTCACAACGTCAGTAGTAATCAAGAAATACATTGATGTCAGGCTGTGTGGAGTGGCTCACACCTGTAATCCCAGCACTTTGGGAGGCTGAGGCAGGCAGATCACCTGAGGTGGGGAGTTCAAAACCAGCCCGACCAATATGGAGAAACCTTGCCTCTACTAAAAATACAAAATTATCGGGGAGTGGTGGCGTATACCTGTAATCCCAGCTACTCACTCGGGAGGCTGAGGCAGGAGAATCGCTTGAACCTGGGAGGCAGAGCTTGCGGTGAGCCGAGACCGTGCCATTGTACTCCAGCCTGGGCAACAAGAGCAAAATTCCTTCTCAAAAAAAAAAATAAACACATTGATGTCATGTCGTGTGGAACATCTGTGAGTAGATTGCTGAAGATGAACTATGAATATCAAAGAAGGCACTAATTTAATTTCTCATTATTAGGTGCTAAGGTAGGATAAGGAAGAAGATATTATCTGGGAACCTCTGCTGGTTATCAAATACTTCTGAGCTATGATTAGAGATTGGTAGAATCTAGTACATTGGAAAATTGATTGGACTGAGGATCTAAGAAAGGGAAAATAAACATTATAATGATGTTAAAAGTGGGGCTTCTCTATGCACAGAGACCTCTGAGGTCAGAGAATTACCAAATTATGTGTGTAGTCTTAAGTGTTTAGGAGAGGCTTATGAAATGAGGCTATCCCTCTGAAGAAAACTCTCTTTTCTTATTCATACCCTATCATCACTGCTCTACTGCTACCTATACTTCTGGTACTACTACCATTTCTGCTGCCTGCCTTATGTTGGACATGGTTCTAGGCACATAATACACTAAGGATTGCTGCTAATATTTATTTGTTATTTAAATGTTTGAGTCAGGGTCTCACTCTGTCACCCAGGCTGGGGTGCAGGGGCACAATTTTGGCTCAGTGCAGTCTCCGCCTCCTGGGCTGAAGTGATCCTCCCACCTCAGCCTCCAGAGTAGCTGGGACTACAAGCCCGTGCCACTACACTGGCTAATTTGTTTTATTTTTTGTGGAAACAGGGTTTTGCCGTGTTGTCCAGGCTGGTCTTGAACTCCCAGGCTGAACCGATCTGCCTGCCACGGCCTCCTAAAGTGCCAGGATTACAGGTGTGAGCCACCATACCCAGCCCTGGTTGTTGCCAATCTTTAAAACAGCAACTCTTATTATTCCCTGGCGTGTAACTGGCACCACAGGGGCATGTAATTGGCACCACAGAGGAGGTCAAGAATGCAGAAACATAGTTCAGAGGTCTGAAACAAAGAGTTCCTGAACCCAGGAAGACAGAAGGTTTAAAATCTTGTTTAATCAGAGTCATAGCAGTTAATTTCTTTTTTCTAACAGAGGCACACAAAGTGTAGTTTCTAAGCTGAATGATGACAACATTGCAGAATAAAGAAGGTGAGTCAAGAGTGAGGGAGGTTTACTTTGTACGTCTCTCTCGTTTTTCTCCTTTGGACATCCTTTCCACCAAAGGCTGGTTCAGGTCCCTATATTCTGTGCCCACTCTGGTCAAATTACTGCTCTGGTCAAACAAAACAAGATGCTTTGAGTGAAATAAATGTGACTTAAAAACAGTCCTGCTCGAGGAACATATGAACTTGGGGAGAGAAAAGGCATTTAAATACCTATGATAAAGTTGAATGTGGTAAATGCCACCAGTTTTGTGCAGAGTATTAAGGAAGCTCGGAAGAAAGATATACCTGGGAGGATCATTATAATTTTTATTGAGGAGGTGGCATAAGAGCTGTGAATAATTTATAGATTTTGACTAGTTTTTAAAAAATTGCTCTAATTTTCCATAACATTTTATCTAAAGTAAAAATGAGCAAATTATACAGTTTCACGTTTGGATAATTCAGCTTCCTGCATGCTTATATTTATCACCTTTGACTTAGTGGTTCCCAAATCTGGCAGTGTATCAGAATCAACTAGCCTTGTAAAATTAAAGATTGCTAGGCCTCTCACGTCAAACTACCTCGTCAGCATCTCAGGGCTGGGGAGTGACAGACCCAGGAATCTGAATTTGTTAAAAGCTCTCTTCATATCATTCTGTTATGGCCAGTCAAAGGGCAATGTTTGGCAATCTCTGTTAGACTGTATGTTTCATAAATTCCACATGATCACATTTCTTTCAGAATGTGGAAAGGGACCAAAGAGAATCTTTGCCCCACCTGCACAAAAATCTTACAGCCTGTTACCTTGTAGCCCTAACTCCCCCAAGGAGGAGACCCTGGGGATCAGTTCCCCAGAGACAGAGGCCAGCATAAGCCTGCCAAAGGCCAGTTTAAAGAAGGAAGAGGAAAAAGCAACCACAAAGAATGGTCCAAGCAGGGGCCAGGAGAAAAAAAGAAAGGCACAAAACAACAAGCAAGCAGAGAAGAAAGAAAAGGTACCAGTCATATTGGTGGGCTCTGGTAGGACATCTCCTCATACCTTGCCCCTGGCTAAGGCTAGACAGACAGTCTTTTCACGTTGAGGAAATTCACCCTAGAGTTTCAGGTTTGTATTCCTGTTTGGGAGCTTCCATTTTTCTTTTTTTTTCTCAAAGAGGTCAAAAATGTTTTGATGGAAGAATTGAGCAGGAAATAATAGGATGAGGTGGGTTAGAGGTGGGGGTAGAAGTGGACAGAGACATTATACCTTTTTTTCTTTTCTTTGACTCCTTTATTCCCAGGAGATCTGGGATAGAGTTCATGGCCTCCTTAGCTATGCTGACTGCATGCCTTCCATCTTGTAAACTTACTGCCTCATCCATCTAAAGGAGGCTTCCCTGACTGTTCAGAGGGAAAAACTATGGAAAGATAAGTGGTTTTCCTCCCCTCCCCTTGTCTCTGCAGGAAAAATCAAGTCTTACCCCTGCAGAATTTGAGGAGATTGTCCAGATTGTGCTGCAGAAGTCCCTTCAGGAGTGCTTGGGTATGGCATGTAGTAAGAGAAAAAGGGTTTCAGTTAGGCAGAGTGACTATCACCTGAGAGGGACAGTTAGGTCTGACAGCTTCTCTCTTCCTCTCCTATCTTCTAAATAAGGTAATATTAGATAAGACTTCAATATATTTTAAAAATATTTCATCACTTATCAACAGGACTATAGCTAAACTACCTTAAAGGGTACATATTTTTAGAAAAAGTAGATTACATTGACTTCAGAATTTATATATAGTCTTACCTAAATTTTCAAGCCATGGGATTTTTGTTGTTACTTATTTACTTATTATTACTTTTTTTGAGATGGAATCTTGTTCTGTCACCCAGGCTGGAGGGCAGTGATGTGATCTTGGCTCACTGCACCCTCTGCCTCCCAGGTTCAAGTGATTCTCCTGCCTCAGCCTCCCAAGTAGCTGGGATTACTGGCACCCACCACCACGCCTGGCTAATTTTTGTATTTTTAGTAGAGGCAAGGTTTCACCAGGCTGACCAGGCTGGTCTCAAACTCCTGACCTCAAGTGATCTGCCTGCCTTAGCCTCTCAGTGCTAGGATTACATGTGTAAGTCACTGCACCCAGCCTGTTGTTTTAATTTTTACTTTTTATAGAGATGAGATCTTGCTATGTTGCCCAGGCTGGTCTTGAACTCATGGCTGCAAGCAATTTTCCCATTTCAGCCTCCCAAAGTGCTGGGATTGTAGACCTGAGCTATAGTGTTTGGCCCTAAATTTTTAAAATGCAGTTAAAATTTGTTTCTATGTAATTACAAACTACTTAGAAAAGATAAAATTGTTTTCCCTAGATTTGAAAAACTTAGGGTACATATCCTTGCAAATTTCAGTTTCTAATACCAATTTTGCATGTGGTTAGGGATTTAGTTTTTAGAATAAAGAACACGGTGAGGGAGGCCAGGTGCGGTGGCTCATGCCTGTAATCCCAGCACTTTGGGAGGCCGAGGCGGATGGATCACTTGAGATCAGGAGTTCGAGACCAGCCTGCCCAACATGGTGAAACCCCGTCTCTACTAAAAATATAAAAATTAGCCAGGCGTGGTGGCATGTGCCTCTAGTCCCAGCTACTCAGGAGCCTGAGGCATGAGAATTGCTTGAACCTGGGAGGCGGAAGTTGCAGTGAGCGGAGATTGCGCCACTTCACTCCAGCCTGGGCGACAGAGCAAGACTCTGTCTCAAAAGAAAAAACAAAAAACCTCTATGAAGGCTTCTCCATAAATTCGTGAAGCTAAAGAGAACAGTCTGACATTTCAGCCATTTTTAGGTATACTTCTATTCCTAGGAATTTGAGCCACAAATGATATAAAATGCAGTGTGTATATATATATATTTAGACAGAGTCTTGCTCTGTTGCCCAGGCTGGAGTGCAGTGGTGTAATCTTGACTCACTGTAACTTCCGCCTCCCAGGTTCAAGAAATTCTCCTGGCTCAGCCTCCGGAGAAGCTGGGACTACAGGTGCACGCCACCATGCCTGGCAAATTTTTTGTATTTTAGTAGAGACAGGGTTTCACCATGTTGCCCAGGCTTGTCTTGAACTCCTGAGCTTTGGCATTCCACCCACCTCAGCCTCCCAAAGTGCTAGGATTACAGGCATGAGCCACTGTGCTTGGCCTATAATTTTTTTATGTACACAAAATTATCATTACCTGGCCATCCTGGAATAAGGCAAATCAATCTGGAAAGGCTTGCAGAAAGATACATATTTGCAATTTTTCCTGAAAATTTAAATATTTAAAGTTCTGTGATATGACAAAAGGCCAAAGGTAGGCTCTTTCAGGTGACAGGGAGAAGACACTTCAGAGAAAATGTTAGGGAATAATAGAGTGGCTTTTTTGTTTTTTTACTTCTCTGCTTATAGTATTTTGTTTTGGGAGGGATGGGATCTGGCCTTGATTTTGCAGAGACTTCCTGTGCCCAGCCCATAGTATCCACCCAGTCAGCCAAGGAGCCAGGAATTACTGCTTCTGCTACTGATACTGATAATGCTAATGGGTAAGTTTATTTTGGTGGGGCAAGTTGAACACAGAATGGACTACACATTGGTAAATCATGGTCAGTAAGTCTATCTGTCTGTCCGTTTGTCTGTCTATCTGGTCGTTTATCATATTTCTATAGATTTCTCTCAGCTCAGGAAAGATACCTGTTTGAGTTGGGAAAAACAGGCAAGTAGATGGATGAAATGACCTCAGGAGACCTTAGAAAGCTTAGGATTCATCTGTCTTCCTTTTACTCTTGGGTTTTTTCAAAAGAAGGTTCTGCAATTGCTCTATGTTTACCTTTCATTAAAATAAAACCTCATTTTCAGAGAGGAGGTACCACATACTCAAGAGATTTCAGTGTCTTGGGAAGGTGAAGCTGCCCCTGAGATAAGGACGTCTAAGCTAGGCCAGCCAGATCCTGTACCCTCTAAGAAGAAATCCAATAGACTCACCTTAAGCAAAAGGAAGAAGGAAGCTCGTAAGTACAGTCAGATATACTTTGAAACCTGGCTCAAGTACTTGCTCCAGGAAATTAGGGAATGGGACCATGGGCAGGCTGAGAATTTTCAGCCCAAGACTTGAGACTATTAGGCTGTGATTCTTTCTTCTTTCACTGACCTTTACTATCTACAAAGATTGTCTTCTTCATCTCCCCACCCCACGTTTTCTTTTCTCTTCCCAGAAGATGAGAAGGTGGAGAAAACTCAAGGTGGACATGAGCACAGACAGGAAGACCAACTAAAGGAGACAGTTCAGGCTCATTCTCAGATCAGGGACCTGCAAAAAGGAGAGATAAGTGGTTTTGGTGAGTTCAGTTGGTTTGGCAAACCTGTTTGGCCTGAAAATTTGAGATAGAGCAGAGAGGCAGGGTTAGGATGTTAGAGGAAACTCTGCAAAGAATATAGTTAATCTCTCACAGCCGCTTGTTGCGGAATATGCTGCTGAGAGAATGATTTCATTCATTCAGTCATTTATTCACATAATCCATAGTTACTGGGTGCCTACTATGTACAAAGCATTTTAGATGTTTCCCAGGAGGAAAATGAAGATATGGTAAGAAAGGTAACAGAAAAATCAGGAGTGGTATTATAGATGCCAGGGGAGGAGAGAATTTAAAGAAAGAGGGGTGCTCAACCATGTCAAATGCCATTGTAAAGAAGTCAAAGAGGATAAACATAAGCTCAAGCATATCACAATTAGGAGGCCGTTAGGGGTTTGGTTACTGCTACCGAAAGGGTTGGTAAGTTTGAATGGCAGCTTATAGCCGGTTGAAGAGTAAACACTTTTTCAATTAGTTTAGATATGGAAAGTAAGAGGGAGAAAATGGTAGATAAAAAGGAATGGAGGCTGGACGTGGTGGCTCATACTTGTAATCCCAGCTCTGTGGGATGCCGAGGTGGGTGGATCACAAGGTCAGGAGTTCAAGACCAGCCTGACCAATGTGGTGAAACGCCATCTCTACTAAAAGTACAAAAATTAGCCGTGTGTGGTGGCTTGTGCCTGTAGTCTCAGCTACTTGGAGGCTGAGGCAGGAGAATCGCTTAAACCTGGGAGACGGAGCTTGCAGCAGGCCAAGATCGTGCCACTGCACTCCAGCCTGGGCAGCAAAGTAAGACTCTGTCTCAAAAACAAAAACAAACAAAAAAGGAATGGGTACAGAGTTGAGGGAGGGGTTTTTTGTTTTGTTTCGTTTTGAGATGGAGTCTTGCTCTGTCACCAGGCTGGAGTGCGGTGGCACGATCTCCGCTCACTTCAACCTCCACCCCCCGAGTTCAAGTGATTCTCCTGCCTCAACCTCTCGAGTAGCTGGGACTACAGGCATGCGCCACCATGCCCAGCTAATTTTTGTATTTTTAGTAGAGATGGGGTTTCACCATGTTGGCCAGGATAGTCTCAATCTCTTGACCTTGTGATCTACCTGCTTCGGCCTCCCAAAGTGTTGGGATTACAGGTGTAAGCCACCATGCCTGGCCTGATAATGGTAAATTTTATGACAAGAAATAAAATAGATCATACAATATACTAGTGTGTCCAAAAATTCAAAAATACTAAGGCAGGAGGATCACTTGAGACCAGGAGTTTGAGACCAGCTTGGGCAACACAGCGAGACCCTCATCTCTACAAGAAAAAAAAATTAACTGGGTGTGGTGGTAGTGCCTGTAGTCCTAGCTATTCAAGAGGCTGAGGTCGGAGGATCTCTTGATCCCAGGAATTGGAGGCTGCAGTAAGCAATGATCGTGCCACTGCACTCCAGCCTTAGTGATAGAGCAAGACCCTATTTCTAAAAAACTAAATAAATAGGCAGTCTAAACACACTTGTACCAAACAAAAACAAAACCTCAAAACATAATGCAAAAAGACAGAACAAGTTCCAAGTTTAAGGAACAGTGGAATAAAAAGTTACCTAGTGTCTAATCTATATGTGTACATATATGTGGTTTTGGTTGTGGAAGCATAATGTAATTTGGACACACTTGGAAGAAAACTCCAAGACTGTGCAGGCACCAAAAAAAGTAGTTCAGGTTAATAAACTATTCCTCTTGTTATAATGACATAGTAACATAAGGCACTGAGGTATAAGTCTAATTTGAACAACCAGGTGGCCTGGAGTTCAGACTACCCGAAGGGAGTTTCTAGATAAGAGTCAAAAAGGAAGCTAAACGGTTTTTTCTTTTGGTTTTATGTGACTATATAAACTCAGATGTGCTTGTTGAGAACTTTCGGGATACTGCAGAGCCCACTGACCTGATCTCTGGCTAGCTCAAATAAATTGGTGTCATTAGATTTGTGTTGCTCGTCTCCTGTACTTCTCAGAATTACTGCAAGGGGCCTGGCACAGTGGCTCAGGCCTGCAATCTTAGCACTTTGGGAGGATGAGGCAGGAGGCTTGCTTGAGTCCAGGATTCAAGACTAACCTGGGTAACATAGTGAGACCCCTGTCTCTATAAAAAAGAAAAAAAAATGAATTTATATTAAAAAAGAAATGGAAAAAAAAGAATTACTGCATGGACTAGATCTTAGGCTGGCAGATGGGGGTTCACCCTCTAGGTGGTGCTTGTGAGTTGAATTGTGATTGTAGTGGATTTATCAGCCTCCTGCTATAAACAAACCATTCTTCCTGTTTCTTACAGTTGCCAAGGAGAGGTGAGTGCTCCTGAAGTAGGAAGGATTATTTAATGAATACAATTTGCGTTAAGTACTTAAGTACAGGGAAGGAAAAGAGCAGTGTATCATGAGAGGAAGTAAGAATGGGCTGGTCAGGGAGTACATTTCTAAGCTAAAACCTGAAGGCAGAGTAGAAGTTATCCAAGTGAAGAAAGCATTTTAGGTAGGGTGAAGTGTGGCATGTTCCAGATACTAAAAGAAAGCTAGTGTGATTGCGGAGCTTAGAGAGCAAGGGGAGGCAAGTTGGGAAAGTGGCTCTGGATGACTGGAAAGAGGGAGGCAGTGGCTAGGTCAAAGACCATGTACAGAGTGCACATTTTATCCTAAGTGCAGGGGGAAGCCACTGGTGGGTTTTAACCAGGGAAGTGACATATTTAATGTTTTAAAAGGATCCTTTGGTGATTAATTGGAGATGGAGTATGGGGAGAAGACAGGAATAGACCAGTTAAGATGTTAGTACGAGGATTAGGTATTAGGCTTCCATTAGGATGATGGCTGAGTATAGTGGTTTACATCTGTAATCCCAGCACCTTGGGAGGCAGAGGCAGGAAGATCACTTGAGCCCAGGAGTTTGAGGTTGCAGTGAGCTATGTTCGTACCACGTCACTCCAGCCTGGGTAACAGCAAGACCCTGTCTCAAAAAAATATATTTAAAAAATAAGATAAAAATAAAAAATAAAATGGATTAGGATGATGAAAGTAGAGAAAGAGAAAAGTGGATGGTTTTAAGGTATGTTTTGGAGGTAAAATTGTTACAAGTTGGTAATGAATTGGATACTGGAAGGTTGGAGCAGCAGAGGGTATGTCAAAGATGATTGGTTTCTGGCTTGAACAGTTACGTGAAGGGAGATAGGAAAGAGTGGAGGAAGAAAAAGTTTGTGGGATAAAATTAAGCATTCAGGTTTGGGTACATTTAGGTTTGAGATGCTTGTGAGGCATCCAAATAGAGGTATCAAAGAGCAAGGTGGCTTAGGAATGTGGAACTCAGAACAGAAGCTGTAAGTAGACAGCTGTGTTCTGTCAGGTATGAAAATGGATTTCAAAGCCGTGGGAATGGGTGAGTTTGCCTCAGGAGAAAGTGTATCATGGGGAGAGAAGGCTTGTGATTGGGCTTTGGGACCCCTGACATTTAGAGATTGAAGAACAAGGAGAACCCTGCAAAGAAGACTGTGGGGGAAGTTGCCAGTAAAATTGAGGGGAGGGAGACAGGAGAATGAGACATCACAGAACCCAGGAAACTAGTGTTTCAGGAATGAGTGGTCAAGTGAAATCCTCTTAACATGTGTCTGTGACATCAGTCTTCATTATCATAGAGCCACATCTGGGCATCAAACTCAGTTTTCCAGAGCACATTATCTTCTCCTTTAGGTTACTTGGAACTTTTTAAAAAAGTACAATGTTCGCTGGGCGCGGTGGCTCAAGCCTGTAATCCCAGCACTTTGGGAGGCCGAGGCGGGCGGATCACGAGGTCAGGAGATCGGGATCATCCTGGCTAACATGGTGAAACCCCATCTCTACTAAAAATACAAAAAATTAGCCGGGCGTGGTGGTGGGCGCCTGTAGTCCCAGCTACTCAGAGGCTGAGGCAGGAGAATGGCGTGAACCCGGGAGGCGGAGCTTGCAGCTAGCTGAGATGGTGCCACTGCACTCCAGCCTGGGCGACAAAGCGAGACTCTGTCTCAAAAAAAAATTAAAAAAAAAGTACAATGTTCTTGTCAAAGATATCATTCCAAGCCATAAATTTCCAGTTCCATATCATTATAGTGATTTTTTCCTACTCATTTTCTTGTGAGTACTCATTGCTTTCACAGCTAACAATTTGTATTATTGATCTGTATTAATTTATTTGACTCTTGGCCTCTCCTCCTACTCTATTTTTCTAGTCTTGCTAGGTCATCTCTGTAAACATCCAAAACTACTATTGGCAACTGTCATTTCAGACTAACGTATTAGTCCCAACCAGTACTTTGTTCTTTAAGATAAGGTAATTAAGGCCAGGCACGGTGGCTCACCCCTGTAATCCCAGCATTTTGGCAGGCTGAGGAGGGTGGATTGCTTGAGCCCAGGAATTCAAGACCAACCTGGGCAACATGGCAAAACCCTGCCTCTAGCAATAAATACAAAAAATTTTCTGGGTGTAGTGGTGCGTGCCTGTAGTCCCAGCTACTTGGGAGGCTGAAGTGGGAGGATCGCTTGAACTTGGGAAGTGGAGGCTGCAGTGACCCGAGATTGTGCCACTGCACTTCAGCCTGGGCAACAGAGCAAGACTGTTTCAAAAAAAAAAAAAAAAAGTAATTGCGCAAGTGATCTCTTACTTACATGTGATATTTTGAAAGGACCCAAA
>NC_045441.1:9195080-9217662 GCF_002776525.5 Piliocolobus tephrosceles | reverse complement strand
CTCTGTCGCCCAGGCTGGAGTGCAGTGGCTGGATCTCAGCTCACTGCAAGCTCCGCCTCCCGGGTTCACGCCATTCTCCTGCCTCAGCCTCCCGAGTAGCTGGGACCACAGGCGCCGGCCACCTCGCCCGGCTAATTTTTTGTATTTTTAGTAGAGACGGGGTTTCACCGTGTTAGTCAGGATGGTCTCGATCTCCTGACCTCGTGATCCGCCCGTCTCGGCCTCCCAAAGTGCTGGGATTACAGGCTTGAGCCACCGCGCCCGGCCACAAGTCACCTTCTTTTCTGAGGGATGATTCTGGAGGGATGGGATTAGGAGCCATCCCTTATGATCAGGTATTTAAGGTAAAATTTGGCAGTGAGAGACAGTGAACTTACTAGAGAAATATGTTGGTTGATAATATTAAATAGTGAATATTTAGCGATACCTATGTGTCTGTTGTGTGATTTTTCTCTGTCAACTCAATTGCTTGAGTGTAGGCTCAGAAAAGGTGGAGAGAGGGTTCATTCCGGTTGGTGTTTTGTCATCTGGGTAGGAAGAAGGACAGTGGGAAAGGGAGCTGAAGGTGTCTACAAGAGAATCCAAGTAAGTGTCAAGTAATCAAACCAGAGTGGAACACAGTAAAGAATGGAAATTGCTTCCAGATGGAAAGGATGGTAGTGGGCAGTGGGTTGGAGAGCTAGATAAAATGAAAGTTGCTATAGGAGTCTTTGAGCAAGTGAGGTGGAAGACGGGGCATTTTTATAGAGAGGATGTTTGGGTAAGTGGCTCAGACGGTGTGCAGTTCCTGCAGATGACTGGGTGGGGCATGCAGGAGTAGGAGTGGGTTCCAGAGGTGACATGAGGAAAAAAGGCACTGAAAGAATGGGGTGCTGTATGAGGAGTTCCTGTGGATATAGAGGTCATTTGGAATGAAGGCAGGAGGTGGAGAGAAGACTGAATCAGATGCCAGCATCTCTACAAGGGATATGAGAGGTGAGGATAGTCTCAAGGCATAGACCTCAAGGGAGGAAGGGTTTTTATAAGAGTTGGGGAGTAGTAGCAGTGGGGTAATGATAATGCCAGCCTGACTTTCTGTCCCGAGAGACATGGGGAGTGTGAGAGGAACTGACTGCACTTACAGGGCTGCAGGTGGGGGTGGTTTAGGTGGGGCAGTGTCATTAGTGGGTCTCCAGGCTTCAAAAAGGAGATAGAAGTTCAGATTGGAGGTTGAGGATATGTGGATTTTTGTTGCTCAAGTCAGTGGAGTTTCCAAGACCACAATGGAAGAGTTTCGGTGGGAGAAGGGAGAGGCTGAGAGACATGGGTCAGCTTAGGAGAGATGGGGGTCTGGAAGGTAATGGATAAAAGGAAGACTTGGCATTTGAGCAGGGCCCAAAGTTAATAGTTGATGGAAAAGTGATAAGCTTAGACCTGTGTCTTTTGGAGAAGAGTGAACTCCGACGCTGTTGGTCCTAAAGTTTGCAACTTGGTGATTTGGTGACAGGTAAATCAGTTGAGATTTGGATAAGAACTCTGGATGTTGTGCACAAAAGAGATGCAGGTTAGCCCTTCAGAAGATCTTTTCAGTAGTGTCATGCCAGCAGAGAACAAGGCACTATCTGGAAAGATGTCAGGCAGCCTTTTAATTTGAGAACTGTCAATACAAGATTCCTTTCAGCCTTGGGGCGGGGAGACATGGTAGCCTAGTACAGGAAAAAGATCAAGGCATGAGACTTGAGTTCTAAGTTCAGCTCTATCACCAAGTTAACTGATCCTCAGCAAGCCATTTACCTCTTTGAGCCTTGGTTTCCCACTTACAAGTCAGGGATCCGGCTGGTTGATCTCTCATGTCTCTCTGGCTATGTGATTCTGGGAGCTGGGAGGATTATCCTGATTTTAGTTGGATCAAAGAAGGAAGAGCATATTTTTAAGTCTCTTATTTCATTTTTTTCCTCTCACAGGTCAATGTCTGGTCTGGGTCCAGTGTTCCTTCCCAAACTGTGGGAAATGGAGGCGGCTGTGTGGGAACATTGACCCCTCAGTTCTCCCAGATAATTGGTCCTGTGATCAGAACACAGGTAGAAAAGACTGGAAATGTTTTTATTCACCTTTTATTGTTCCTCCCTTTCTTTCTCTGCACTTACCCTTTAGATTAAGTACTACATAAATAAAGTTAGCACTCAATGGGTCCTTGTAGTGCTTGGGAGAGAGGAAGGATCTGCCTTTCATGTGGAGATGAATCTGGGCAGAAAAGTCTGGATGAAGATGCTCTGCAAAGTGATCTTGTGGGGAGGGGCCTGGAATCTAAATGTATGAGCACTGGTCTGCCCCTGTCAATCCTGATTAGAATATTGGTATTGGGTTTGTGGATAGGGAGGGATATAGGATATATGAGGGAAAACAGATGAGAGAGATCTGGTGCGCTTAGAATTCTAGGATGTTTGAAGCTAGTTGGAAGAGATGATGATGATCTAGTCCAGCCCAATTATTTTACAGATGAGAAAACAGAGTCTCAGAGAAATTATTCTTATGATGCTCCATAGACAGGAGCACAATCAGACATGCGGGGGTGCAAGCAGGAGTGTAGAATCTCTTTCTAGAGTATGAGGAGGCAGCATTCCTACTTTTGCTGGTTCCAGCTGCATTTCCTCCATGGGTCTTTATTCTTCTTCCTCCGTGCTGATCCCCCAGGTGCCCTTTTGGTCCACCTGCTGCATATACCAATTTCCTTCTTGTTCTCTCCCCAACCCTCATCTGCTTCTTTCTCTTTATGAGTCTCTTCCTGTCCCTTCATTCCTTCTCTCTTTCAGCAGATGTGCAGTATAATCGCTGTGATATTCCTGAGGAGACCTGGACAGGGCTTGAAAGTGATGTGGCCTATGCCTCCTACATCCCAGGATCCATCATCTGGGCCAAGCAATACGGTTACCCCTGGTAGGGCACTATGACACAGTCAGAACATCCTTCACAAACTTGGGAGAGGTAGATTCAAGCAGGGATGGAAGCAAATGGAAAACATCTGTAATTGAAATGGTTCTGGCCTTAGAAAGAGCAGGGGGTGAGAGAAAAGATAAAGTACCAAGCCTGAAGGCTTTGAAAGAGTGTTTTCTGGAGGTTTCATCGTGGAGATGATAGCTCTCTGGAAAAAAGGGTCTGATGGTGCTACCCCAGCTGGTAGAAAGAAGAGGGTGGATCTGAGGCATTTAAAAATATTGAGATTGGCCAGGTGCAGTGGCTCACGCCTGTAATCCCAGCACTTTGGGAGGCCAAGGCGGGCAGATCACCTGAGCACACAAGTTTGAGACCAGCCTGGCCAACATGGTGAAATCCCGTCCCTACTAAAAAATAGAAAAATTAACCAGATGTGGTGGCGCACGCCTGTAGTCCCAGCTACTCAGGACACTGAGGCAGAAGAATCGCTTGAACCTGGGAGGCAGAGGTTGCAGTGAGCCAAGATTGCACCACTGCACTCCAGCCTGGGTGACAGTAAGTCCTCATCTCAAAAATAAATAAAAATAGCCGGGCGCGGTGGCTCACGCCTGTAATTCCAGCACTTTGGGAGGCCGAGGCGGGCGGATCACAAGGTCAGAGGATCGAGACCACGGTGAAACCCCGTCTCTACTAAAAATACAAAAAAAAAGCCGGGCGCCTGTAGTCCCAGCTACTCAGGAGGCTGAGGCAGGAGAATGGCGGGAACCCGGGAGGCGGAGCTTGCAGTGAGCCGAGATAGCGCCACTGCACTCCAGCCTGGTGGACAGAGCGAGACTCCGTCTCAAAAAATAAAATAAAATAAAAAATAAAAAATAAATAAATAAATAAAAATATTGAGATTGAGAGATACAAAGTAAAAGGAACAAGGAAAAGTGGAATAGTTTCTTCTTTAGAGATGTCCCTAGTCGAAGATTTTGTTTTTAGGATTATGGGATGGCTCAGAAGGATAAGACCTTCACTAGGTATATTCTGAACTCCTGTATGCATTGATGGAAGTCACTTCCTCATCTGAGTCATTGAGTAGTGACCACTAGAGGGGGCTGATGGCAGAGGAATCTATTTTTTAGATCCTTTTTTTGCAAAGCGTACTGCTGACTGAGCGCAGTGACTCGCACTTGTAATCCCAGCACTTTGGGAGGTTGAGGTGGGAGGATTGCTTGAGCCCAGGAGTTTGAGATCAGTCCTGGCTATATAGTGAGACCCCATCTCTGCAAAAAAATAAAATAAACAGCTGGGTGTGGTGGCATTTGCCTGTGGTCCCAGCTACTGAGGAGGCTGAGGTGGGAGGATCACTTGCGCCTGGGAGATTGAAGCTGCAGTGAGCCATGGTTCTAACACTGCACTCCAGCCTGGGCGACAGAGTGAAACCTTGTCTCAGAAAAAAAAATCATACTGCTCTTTTCTGTGCATGTACATTGATGAGGTTGTGTTCTGTTCATCTAACCCCTTCTCTTCTGTCCCCTGCACCCAACTGTCTTCTCCAGGTGGCCAGGCGTGATAGAATGTGATCCTGACTTAGGGGAATATTTTCTTTTTACTTCCCATCTTGATTCCATGCCGGTGAGTTTCCTGGTTCAGGGTAAGAAGGAGCTCAGGCCAAAGTAATGAACAAATCCATCCTCACAGATGTATAGATAAGAGACATGGACATAACCAGCAGACACAAGTGAAAACAGATACTTAACTAGGATGACAAACACAGAGATAAGTGCTCACACATGTAATAGAAACAAACTTGTATCTAATTAAATATTTATCCACTGTCAGGACATTAGTGGTTTTGATAAATATGCTTTGGCTAGGGTTCCTGAGGTTAGAGTGGAAGAACAATTGGAACGAGGATAGAGTAGATGAGTCAGGCTTCAAGGGGGCATGTGAGGCCCAGCACCTCCTTCTGGCTAGAGGGGAAAAGCAGGGAGCAGGACAGGAGTCCATAACAGGACCATCTTTTATTTCAGTCTAAGTACCACGTGACATTTTTTGGAGAAACAGTTTCTCGTGCATGGATCCCAGTCAACATGCTAAAGAACTTCCAGGAGATGTCCCTGGAGCTATCAGGCATGGTGAGCACATCTTGGGGTTCTGTTGTGATATAGAGAAAATGAAATCTTCCTTTTATTAAACTTGATTTTCTCTCAGGCTAAGCCATGTCGGGAGAAAGTTTTGTGTCTGACCAGGTGTGCCAAGGGTGAGGTAATTCGTGAAGGACTCTTCTTGCTCCCAGGACTGCAGCAGGGCAATTATTTTTTTCAGTCCCCTTCCCTGCCTGCAGATTGGGGGCCATTCTGAAGATAAGGTTTTTCTACAGTTTAGCCAGAGCAGGTGTGGCAGAAATGAGGGCACAAATTAACTCAGGATTTCTCAGTCTCAGCACTATTGGCATTTTGGGGGTGATAATTTTTGGTTGTAGAGGGCTGTCATGGGTATCGTGGGATGTTTAGCAGCATCCCTAGGCTCCAGCGGCGTCTAACCAGCAGCAGCTCCCACCTCCACCCTCTGCCCCCTGCCTGTGGTTGTCACAACCAAAAAATTATCTCCAGCCATTGCCAGGTGCCTTCTGGAGGGCACAGTCTACCCGGTTGAGAACCATTGGATTAGCACAATCGCATTTCCTCCCTGTAGTCCAGCCTTGCAAATGAGCAGAGGCTCAGTGGCTCAGGGGCTTTAGAAAATCAAGCAATGAGTATTAAATCAAACAGCTGGATCTAAAGAAACTTATCAGAAGCTTCAAAGTGAAATCACCTGGGCTCCTATAATCCTCTTTTCAAATTTCCATGGGATTCACTTTGGAGAGGACACCAAAATGTTGGTTGAAAATATTGCTAGGGCCAGGTGTGGTGCCCCACACCTGTAATCCCAGCACTTTGGGAGGCCGAGGTGGGCAGATCGCCTGAGCTCAGGAGTTTGAGACCACCCGGGCAACATGGTGAAACCCCGTCTCTACTAAAATACAAAAAAATTGCTGGGCATGGTGCTGTGTACCTGTAGTCCCAGCAGGAGGCTGAGGCACAAGAATTGCTTGAACCAGGGAGGTGGAGGAAGCAGTGAGCTGAGATCGCACCACTGCACTCCAGCCTGGGTGACAAAGTGAGACTCTGCCTCCAAATATATACATATATATAGTTAGGAATTGGTGAGACATTTATTAGACGGAAGGGGGGTGTTATGTCTGATCCCAAAATATTAAGAATAGGAGTATCATATCAATACTAGGAACTGGAAATAAATGTTGTAGTTGAAGAGAATGTCAGATGGGTAGCAGTATGCTGGAGTCACTTTGCTAACATTTATTAGTGACTCTAATCTTTTTTTTTTTTTTTTTTGCTTTTTGAGATGGAGTCTTGCTCTGTCCCCTAAGCTGGAGTGCCGTGGCGTGATCTCAGCTCACTGCAACCTCTGCCTTCTGGGTTCAAGCAGTTCTCTGCCTCAGCCTCCCGAGGAGCTGGGATTATAGGCGACCTCTACCATGCCCAGCTAAGTTTTGTATTTTTAGTAGAGATGGGGTTTCACCATCTTGGCAAGGCTGGTCTTGAAATCCTGACCTCGTGATCTACCCAACTCAGCCTCCCAAAGTGCTGGGATTACAGGTGTGAACCATTGCACCTGGCCATTTCTCTAATCTTTAAGTCAATATTTATCATTGGCTCTAATCTTCTTCCATTTCAGAAAAAGCGCAGAAATGACTGCAGCCGGAAACTGGGGGTGGCCCTGATGATGGCTCGAGAGGCAGAACAGATCAGCATTCAGGTGGGAGGGTGTTCAGACCACACCCATTCCTTTCCCTGCTCTTATACAAGTGGGATTCTTTCTCAGTCCAGACAAAGACGGTTTGTGCTAGGGGCCATCCTACCTCCATATTTCACTTCAGGTTTCAGATATAAGTGCCCTAACCTCTCTTTTCTGTGGAGTCAGTTTTTATGCTCAAATTCTGTTGGTGAGGGTGGGATGGAGAGTAAAAAACAGTGAAAATTTCACCTCCCAATTTCCCTGATTTTTTGAATTAGAAACAAACTGGAAATAGAGATTATAATTAGTTAATCTCCATAAAAGGTCAGATAAGCCTAATGTGTAATTTCACGTGGAAATGGTATGGAAAATGAGGGCTGAGCAGGGGGCTCACGCCTGTAATCCTAGCACTTTGGGAGGCTAAAGCGGGTGTATCCATTGAGTCCAGGAGTTCAAGGCCAGCCTGGGCAACACAGCAAAACCCCATCTCTACAAAAAATACAAAAATTAGCCAGGCATAGTGGTGCATGGCCTGCAGTCCCACATATTTGGGAGGCTGAGGCAGGAGGATCATTTGAGCCTGGGATGGCGAGGTTGCAGTGAGTAAAGATTGTACCACTGCACTCCAGCCTGGGTGACAGAACAAGACCCTGTCTTTTTGGTATGGAAAATGAATCAGAATTTCATCATAACTAAATTCCAGAAGACAGAAGGCAAAAGCTGCCCCTGAGAAGGTAGTGGATGATGCTTTTGTTTCTTGGTTCACTTAGGAACGGGTTAACTTGTTTGGTTTCTGGAGCCGATTCAATGGATCTAACAGTAATGGGGAAAGAAAAGGTAGGATAAATGGAAGCCGAGGACTGGAGAGGGATGGGAGGGATTCTTTCATGAGGGCAGCAGCCCATGTTTTTCTTTATTTTATGTTCTCTGTCATCAATAGGAGACTCTTGGCCGGGTGCGGTGGCTCAAGCCTGTAATCCCAGCACTTTGGGAGGCCGAGACGGGCGGATCATGAGGTCAGGAGATCGAGACCATCCTGGCTAATACGGTGAAACCCCGTCTCTACTAAAAAATACAAAAAACTAGCCAGGCGAAGTGGCGGGCGCCTGTAGTCCCAGCTACTCGGGAGGCTGAGGCAGGAGAATGGCGTAAACCCGGGAGGTGGAGCTTGCAGTGAGCTGAGGTCTGGCCACTGCACTCTAGCCTGGGTGACAGAGCGAGACCCCGTCTCAAAAAAAAAAAAAGACTCGTGAATGTCATTGACCCAGTATCCAGGATGGATGGGCAGATGAGAGAGGAATGGAAGAAACAGGATGGGGAGGGAGGGTATATTGAATAGTGATGGACTTTGAAAAGGGTGGAAATGTGATAATCTGGGATCACATTTTATGGAGAAAATAACACTTGCACACAAAAGGCACAGTTAGAAGACAGATTCTCTGTGATCAGCTTCATTAACTCACTATTTTATGGTATGAATGATTTAGCCTTTCCTTCCTTTTCCTGTTCTAGACTTACTGCCCTCTGGTTTGTACAGCCCAGGATCCTGCTTGGAGAAAAAGGAGGAGGAGGAAGAGTTGGAAAAGAAGGAAGCAGAGAAAACAGTAAGATAAGCTTTAATTTCAGTTTTTATTTTTATAGAGATGGAGTTTTGCCAGGTTGCCCAGGCTGATCTCAAACTCCTGGGCTTAAGCAGTCCTCCCACCTCAACCTTCCAAAGTGCTGGGATTACAGGCATGAGCCACCACACTTGGCCAAGATTAGCTTTAAAAATTGTTTAGATGGTTGGGCACGATGGCTCATTCCTGTAATCCCAGCACTTTGGGAGGCCAAGATAGGCGGATCATGAGTTCAGGAGATCGAGACCATCCTGGCTAACACAGTGAAACCCCATCTACTGAAAATACAAAAAATTAGCCGGGCGTGGTGGTGGGCACCTGTAGTCCCAGCTACTCGGGAGGCTGAGGCAGGAGAATCGCTTGAACCCGGGAGGTGGAGCTTACAGTGAGCCAAGACCGTGTCACTGCACTCCAGCCTGGGCAACAGAGCGAGACTCCATCTCAAAAAAAAAGAAGAAAAATTATTTAGACAAGGATCTTGGGGGTTTCCTTTTAGGAGCTTCCTATAACGATCTCGTTAGCATGGACTTACATTTACTAAGGAGCCATCCTGCCCCTGCCTTGAGGGAGCCCCAATTGTCGGATATTTGGGGGTTTCTAGATCTCTTCTTTCCTCTTTATTCTCTAATTTCCCACATCTCTAGGAACTTCTTTCTTGAATATAATCTCAGTTCCTACTATATTTATTTGACTTTTTGGGGAGCAATTCAGAGAATAGCAGTTGTTTCTACTCCTTTCTCCCCTACGTGGACCTGGAGGATTTTCATTCACTTGTTTTCTTAGCATCTGTTTTCCAGGTATAGGAAATATATATTTTCACTTTTTCTTCTAATTTTTAATTTAGCAATTTTATCATACTCGTGGCCTAGCTTTATTTCCTTCTTTTATGCCTAAAGCCTTGCATTAATGAATACCAACAGACTGGGAAAGTGACCACACATTTTTCTCTGTGTTGTCATAAATTTAAACAATATCAGGCTCACAGAAGCTACTTTGATTCCCCAAAGCTCACCTGTCATTCTGTAGCATCCTTCTCTATTAGAAACAGCTAGGGGCCTTAATTTATCATTTTTTTTAAACTTTCTCTACCATCCTCAGGACCCAACTTTGCCCATTCGTAAGCAAGTCAAAATACAGACCCAAAAAACCAAGCCAAGAGGTAAGCAGGCCAGCTGGAAATGGGGCACATCCACAGTTAAGGCAGGGAAGTGGTAGAGAGGGAGTCTGCAGGTAGCTGGACCTCACTGCCCGTCTCAGTGCCAGGACCTGAGAAAACAGGCAACACTCACCCATAGTGTCAGTGGGGAGCTGGAGCCCCCTTCCTTCTCTGTACTGAATTATAAAATCTGAGGTGAAAGATAGAAGGTTTTAAGTTCTTAGCCAAGAAGGATGGCTTCCTGGAGAAGGTAGACTCTGAGGAGAACTGTAAAGAGAAGAAGATCCAGGGGGTAAAAGAAAAAAAGAGAGAATTTGGGGAAAAAGATGTTGAAAAAGAGCCAGAGGCCACCAGGAGAACTCACTAGATTGAGACTGAGCAGAAGATGTGGGGCACGGCAGAGACTCAATGTGCAGCGTCCATCTGCCCTTGCCGAGTTGTCATTTAGAGAGAAATAAGCACATTTCCCTCATGACTGGGACTTGGGGGTGATGCAGGCACAGCAGATGGCCGAGGCAGGACACTGCAGAGGAAGATAATGAAGAAATCTCTGGGCAGGAAATACACAGCTCCTCCTGCACTCAGAATGGGAAGGAAAGAAGGCCAAGGGAATTCAGATTCTGACCAGCCAGGTAAGGCTCAAGACCTTGGAAAAACTAAGGCGAATGAGGTACCTGTCAGCATTTCCCCTCCCTGAATCATTTCTTAACCAATTTACAGCTTTTCATTACTTTACAGAATGAATGAAAATTAGAATGAAAGAGCATGTCGGACTGCACCCAGCACACACTATAGAAACAGAATGATTCCTGATTTGATTTAGCCCAGGGGCAGGAGAGTAGTAGAAGAGAAGTAACACTCAGTATTGCCAAGGTCTGGCTAAAGAGATACTTCCATGCCTGCTCCTTTAAATTTTTTTCAATACCTCTCTCACTGGATGTTCCCATTTTAGATATCAGAAAACGGAGGCTCAAAGGATTTAAAAATTGCTCAAGGCTGGTGACTAGCATAGGGCAGACAGCTTGACTCTCTTTCTGATCCCAAAGTCCATATTCTTTGTATTGAGAAAGGTCATCTTTTCCAGAGATTTTTTGGAAATAGAGATTGTGGAGTTTGACTTATAAACAGTAAGGACAGGCTGACCTAATAGGACTCTCGGCTTTGTCACCTTCTCATTTAGGCCCTAAGAAAAAATTTAAAGCTCCCCAGAGCAAGGCCTTGGCAGCCAGCTTTTCAGAGGGAAAAGAAGTTAGAACAGTGCCAAAGGACTTGGGCATATCAGCATGTAAGGGGGCCTGCCCCTCAGCTGCAAAAGAAGAGCCAAGACCCCAGGAACCCCTGACCCAGGAGGCTGGACGTGTTCCCCTTGAGGACGAAGCCTCCAGTGATCTGGACCTGGAGCAACTCATGGAAGATGTTGGGAGAGAGCTGGGGCAGAGCGGGAAGCTGCAGCACAGTGACAGTGATGGCGAGGACTTCCCTGTGGCGCTGTTTGGGAAGTAGCTGGTGCTCCTGTGCTCCCTTCTTTTCTCTCTTCTCTGGGACGCAGGAGGGAGAAGTGGCTAAGTGCTGGGGCTGTTCATTGGCTACGAGGTTCAAGTGTGTGTTGTGCTGTTTCTTTGTTAATAAAGCAGGTTGCGGTCTACTGGCTTGGCTGGTCTCTAACTGCCCCCTGTTGGCTGCTCGCCCTCCTTGGTGTCACTGTGGTACGTCACTGCTTCTGGCGGGAGCCTGCACAATGCAGGCATCTGGGGAAGGCAGTGAGACCTGAGTCCTGAGAGGACATCGAAAAGGGCAGATCTGGATTCAGATCTGGCCTTAGCATCTCACTAGCTACCTCTGTGGCCTGGGGAAAAACATGTTCACCATCCTGGTTCTGCTCTTCATCTTCCAGCGAGTGCATCTTCTACCTTATAGGGTTGTGAATGATGTCAAATGAGGTGATACTCTTGTTGTCACCATAGGGAAGACTGATCGGATTTGAGGGCAGGCTTTGGGTTTGGGCTGTCTACCAAGGTTTGGGGACTCATGTTCCCTGGCCCAAGGAAGTCACTAAAAAAAGTACTAGAGGAAGGGTCTTGGGTGTGAGTTCTCTGTTAGAGTTCATTTTCACTGGGAGGGACAGGAGTTGAAGGTGATGTCATCTTACACACATTCAGGTCAGTTTTGGGGTTACTTTTAGTTTTATGGGCCAGAGCTGGGAAGGTGAAGAGAGAGTTGGAGTAGATGGCTTTGTTTCTGTCAGTTCTTTGGCTGGCCTCTGAGTCATCTGTATGGCCTTGGTTATTGTTGGAAGCTGTGGCCCTTCCCATTGGAACTGTAGTGTACTCTAAAAAGGTCATTGTGCAGTCTTTTTTTACTTGTTTTAATGGATTCCGATTTTAAAAAATAGTTTTGAAGACAATCTTTTTAAATTTGTTACTTTATTGTTGATATACATTTTTAACTAGCAATGGCATCTCACTCCATTATCAAAGCTGGCGCTGAACTCTTGGGCTCATTCTGTTCTGCCTCAGGCTTCAGAGTAGCTGGGATTACAGGCCTGCGCCACTGTGCCTGGCCTCACTGTTCGGTCTTGAGAGGGCTGTCCATCGGTTAGGCCTTTAAGACAGAGTACAGAGTCTCGTTCTGGGGGCTCTTGAGGGGATGGTGGCTGGGAGGTACTCTGGGTGAGGTGGAGCTGGAGAGGGCAAGGGAGGCATAGACGATGCCGTCGTCCTGGGCGAGAACCCAGAGAGAAAGGGTTAGACAGTGGAGATGGAGCTGTCCCCATCTTAGCAACAAGCCTACAATCTGACTCTCCTGCCCACACCACACTCCCCCTCTCCCTTCCACCCCACTTTCTCCAGGCTTCTCTAATTCCTTCAGGCCCTGGTCTGACTGCTTACCTTGGGATTTAGCTTGGGATCTGTATTTTGTCCTAGGAATAAAAAGCAAGGTGTGCCAAGGTCAGGTGGTGTGACAACCAGGGGAGAGAGATGGGCAGGGGGCTCTAGGAGTGAGGTTATCTGCTAGGTCAGGACCAGGGTCACGTGGGGGCAAGAGGCAAGGAATGGAAAGAAGAAAACACTGAGAGGGGCACAGACCCAGGTAGTGGGTGTTTGGGGAAACAGGAAGGGCCAGGGGTAGAAAATGGGGAAGGATGGTGGTAAGGACTCACCTTCATTCCTGATATTCTCATATGGCTCCTCTGTGTTTTGGAAGGGTTCCCTGTATGGGAACAAGAGGATAGGAAATATGTTAGAGGCTGGGCATTTAAGACATGGGCTGGGTGGTGGCACCTGTAATCCCAGCACTTTGGGAAACTGAGGCAGGTGGCCATTGCTTGAGCCCAGGAGTACAAGACCAGCCTGGGCAACATAGCGAGACCCTGTCTTTATAATAAATACAAAAACTAGCCGACGTAGTAGTGTGCGCCTATGGTCCAGGCTACTCAGGAGGCTGAGGTGGGAGGATCGCTTAAGCCCAGGAGCTCAAGGCTGTGAGCTATGATTGCGCCACTGCACTCCAGCCTGGGTGACAGAGCGATATCCTCTCTCAAAAATAAAAAAAAAAAGAAAAAAGAATTATGACACGTGTTAGGGGCTGGTTTTCTTTGGGGAGTGCTCTGCAACCTGTCCACCCTGCTCAGGATGGGTGTGAAGGTTTTAGACTCAGAGGAGGCTGCTTGGAAGAGGAATTAGGGTCAATTTGTGTGTGGTCCAGCAGAGGTCCCTCGGTGCTCAGTGAGTTGGGTTCTTCTAGGGAAGCTGCTTGTATGAGAGGAACACGGAGAAGAAAAATAGGAAAGGTCAATCCTTGCTTTCTCTCTGCTGGCGTTGCCTTGGCTACAACTGGGAGAAGCAAACCAATTGTGTAAATTTCAGGTCTTCTGATCAGGGGCTCAGGCTGGGTGAATGGATGGAGAAGGAACCTGGTGAGGGACAGGAGAAGGGCAGCTGACAAAAGCCAGCGCAGGAGAAAGGGCAGGGGTGATGCTTTCTTCCAGCAGGAGACCTACGGCCATGGAAAGGAGGGGCCAGAGGAAAGGAAAGAGAGGCAGGAGGGTGGAGAGGAAGAGCCCAGAAAAAGGAAAAGTGAGGCCCTAGCCTGGAGAGGGGAGCAAGGCAGAGGCTGGTGAGTCCCTCCTGAGCACACACAGGTGGGGAGAGGAGCTGGAGGCAGAGGAAGCCTGGGTCCCCAACCGCACATTCAGCAGGGGAACAGGACAGATTGAATGAGAGCAGACGATATGGAAAAGCTGGAAGATCCAGGCTGAGAGGAAGCAGGTGAAGAGCAGGAAAAGCTTAGTAACACCAGGAAAGGCAGGCAGAGGGCACAGATGGGCACTCCAGAAAAGAGACTCTAAGTGTTCGTGCTGGAACCCGGAGTCCACTAGTCTAGTATTTAGGGGACAGAAACCCCGAGGTCAAGAGCCTGGCCCCTAGAGGACAAAGGAGGACGAGGATGGGTAAGTTGGGGATGCAACAACGGCTGTGGCAGGCTGGGTTTGTGGGGTTCTTAGCAGCACATTCCCTGTTTCCCAAACCAGGCCACTGCCTGTACATGCACCTCCCCACCCCCCTGGGGAGGCCCAGCACTCACCTGGCTGGGGTTGTGGCTTTAGTCCGCTGCTGACCTGTAGGGGGACCGACAGTGAGTCAGGATGGCATCTGGGTGATGGCAGTCTCCATCCCACCTTCTGTGCTGCGCCCTAGGCTGAGGCCCTCCTTAGAGGGACCAGCTGCTCCACCCAAACCAATCAGGAAGGGCCTGGGACTCAGCCAGCACCCTGAGGTCCCCACCTGTCCTCCCTGTTCTCCACGTCACCTCCTGAGACCCCCTCACCCTGACCCCCTCCCTCGGTTTCTTTCTCTGTTGAGCTCTCTGCTCAGTCCCAACCTGGCTCCCTCCACCACTGAGCCCTCACCCAGCCACTTCTCCCCTCCCCTCCCCTTCCCTTGACATTGGCACCCTACCCCCACTTCCTCCAGGTCCTCAGGGAGACCACACCTGTGCTTTCCTTCTAGGTGGCATCTAGGTCTGCCCTCCAGGCTTGGGAGCTTCGCACTTGGGACTCATGTTTGTGGCTGTTGAAGTTCTGTTGCCACCACTAGGCCTCCTCTGGCTGGTCCCATCCTGAATCCTCTGCTGCCTCTCCCACTGTACCCTGCCCATCCTGTCCCCCTGGCATCCTTGCAGTGTTTCCCAAGCACTGGGCTCCTGGTTCACAGACATCCCCTCTACCATCCAACCTCTTCCCAGAAGGGCTTCACATCCACAGAGACACCCTCTGAACCCAGGCCTCGAGGTACCCCTCAACTCCAGGGACCTCCCCTTCCACTTCTACAGGACTTTTTTTTTTTATGTTGAGACTGGGAACTCTGAAATACTAATTGCTAGTATCATTTCCATTCTGCAACTTTCTCTCCTTCCAGTACTCTTCTGTCCCTCTGTTTTTCCCCTCTCTCTGAAACTTAAACAGGTTATATTTTATTTTACTTATGGTAAAAAAAAAATGCTAGAATTCACTTTTAATCACGTGTACAGTTCAGTAGTGTTAAGTGTATTCACATTGTTATGAAACATCTCCAGAACCTTTTTATCTTGCAAAACTGAGACTATTTTAAAGAATCCCCACTCCCTCCTCCCTGCAGCTTCTGACAACCACCATTCTACTTTCTGTTCCTATTAATTTCATATCTCTAGGTACCACCGAAAAGCAGAATCATACAATATTTGTCATTTTGTAACTGCCTTATTTCACCTAGCATAATGTCTTCCAGGTTTGTTTATACTGTAATATGTGTCGGAATTTCTTTCTTTCTTTTTCTGTTTTCTTTTTTCTTCTTTTTTTGAGACAGAGTTTTGCTCTTGTCACCCAGGCTGGAGTTCTGTGGTGTGATCTAGGCTCACTGTAACCTCTACCTCTTGGGTTCAAGCGATTCTCCTGCCTGAGGCTCCCACATAGCTGAGATTACAGACGCCCACCACCAGGCCTAGCTAAGTTTGTATTTTTAGTAGAGACAGGGTTTCACCATGTTGGTCATGCTGGTCTCGAACTCCTGACCTCAGGTAATCCACCCACCTCGGCCTCCCAAAGTGCTGGGATTACAGGTGTAAGCCACTGCACCTGGCCCAGAATTTCTTTTAAAGACTGAATAATATTCCATTATATGTATAAACCACATTTTGTTCATCCATTCATTCGTCGATGGACATCTGGGTTGCTTCCACCTCTTGGCCGTTGAAAATAGTGTTGCTGTCAACATGGGTGTATAAATATTTCTTCAAGACCTTTCTTTTCAGTTCTTTTGGGCATGTACCCAAAAGTGGGATTGCTGGATCATATGGTAGCTTTATTTATTTGTTTGTTTGTTTATTTATTTATTTATTTTGAGATGAAGTCTCACTCTGTCACCCAGGCTGGAGTGCAGTGGCACAATCTCAGCTCACTGCAACCTCTGCCTCCTGGGTTCAAACGATTTACCTGCCTCAGCCTTCCGAGTAGCTGGGACTACAGGTGCCTGCCATCACACCCAGCTAATTTTGTATTTTTAGTAGAGATGGGGTTTCACCATGTTGGCCAGGCTGGTCTCAAACTCCCGGCCTCAGGTGATCCACCTGCCTCAGCCTCCTAAGGTGCTGGAATTTGAGGAGTGAGCCACCACTCCTGGCCTTTATTTTTAAATTTTTGAGGAAAATTAAATATTTTTTTAATATGATTTATTCTATATCATTTGCACTATTTTATACCCCCATCAACAGTGCACGAGGACCCCAATTTCTTCACATTCTTCCCAACGCTTGTCATTTACACACTTATTTATTTTTAATAGTAGCTATCCTTCTGGGTATAAGGAGATAGCTCTCTGTGGTTTTGATTTGCATTTCTCTGATGAATAGTTGGCCATTTTCATCTGCTTGTTGGCGATTTGTGTACTGTCTTAGTCTATTTTGTGCTGCTAATATATATAAGAATATCTGAGCCTGTATAATTTATAAAAAACAAATTTATTTCTTCTGTTGGACAAGAGTTTGCTGAAAAGTAAAACAAAGCAAAACAAAAATTATTTCTCACAGTTCTGGAGGCTGGGAAGTCCAAGATCAAGGTGCCAGCAACTTGCTTTTTTCTGTGTTTTCCAGAGGGGAGGATTACTGTGCCCTCACATGGCAGAAGATCACAAGACAGTGAACCCACTCCTGAAATCCCTTTTTATAATGTCATTAATCCTTTCGTCTGGCAGAGCCATCATGATCTAAGCACCTTCCAAAACACTCTACCTCCCAGTTGTCACACTGGGGACTAACTATCATCCCCGGAGAAATGTCTGTTAAAATCCACTGCCCACTTTTAAATTGGGTTGATTTTTTTGTTGTTGAATTGTAGGAGTTTTTATATATTTTGGATATTCACTCCTTATTAGATATATAATTTGCAAATATTTTCCCTATTCTGTAGGTTGCCTTTGGATTCTTTTGATTGCGTCCTTTAACGAAAAAACATGTTTAAGTTTAATGTGGTCCTATTTGTCTATTTTTTCTTTTGTGGCTTGTGCTTTTGGTATCACAGGCAAGAAATTATTGCCAAACTCAATGTCATGAGGCTTTTTCCCTATGGTTTGGGGTCTTACTTTTAGGTCTTTAATCCATTTGGAGTTAAATTTTGTGTATGGTATAAGATAAGGATCCAACTTCATTCTTTGGTGTGGATATTCAGTTTTCCAATGCCATTTGTTGAAGAGATTGTCCTTTGCCCATTAAGTGCTCTTGGTACCCTTGTCAAGTCTTTTGACCATATGCACAAGGGTTTATTTCTAGACTCTGTATTCTATTCCATTGGTATATTGATCTATCTTTTTTTTTTTTTTCGATTCAGCTCCTTCTTTTTTTTGAGATGGAGTCTCACTCTGTCACTCAGGCTGGAGTGTCAATAGCACAATCTCAGCTCACTACAACCTCCACCTCCCAGGTTCAAGTGATTCTTGTGCCCGGCTCATGGTGTGTAATTCTTTTGCCGTGCTGTTGAATATGGTTTGTTATTATTTTGTTGAAGATTTTTACATCTATATTCATCAGGGTTATCGCTCTGTAGTTGTTTTTTTTTCGTCTTGTAGTGTCTTTGTCTGGCTTTGGTATCATGGTAATGCTGACCTCACAGAATAAGCTTGGAAGCGTTCCAGCTGCCTTTTGTCATTATCCCACTGTACCTGTTCTTAGACTTCATTGAACTCTTATCCCTTGATAATCTACTTTTCTACAGATTATTCAGACTCCCTGCTGACCCCTCTGCTCTCCATTCCTGCCTTCTCACTAGCTCCTTGACCTGTAATCTCCTGTCTCTCTGCCACACTTAGCTGGCAAATCTCTAATCCTGGGGGTGTCTTATGGCAGAAATGCTATTTGATTACCCAATATCTATTCAATTATTCTTAGTTACAGAAAATTGATTTTATTTGGAGTGGGAGGATTCCCCCTACAGATAGCTGTGGGATATATGACCAAATTCTAGCCAATAAGATAAACTGGGGTGGGGGGAATCGGCTGTGTGGAGAGGGCTGGGGGCTTTCACACGTGAAGTTGTTAGGTCTTTCAGGAAGACTCTTTAAAAGGGAACAGATAGTTGAGGCATAGTGGTTTTTTTTTTTTTTTTTTTTTTTTCCCCTTTCTTCCTTTCTCCTATTTTTTGCCAGGAACCCAGAAATAGTGGCTAGAATCCTTGCAGCCATCTTGGGCTATGAGGCAACCTTGGGGACAGAAGCCAGCATCAGGGCTGGTAAATCAGAAAGGTAGGAACCTGAGTATCTAAGAACAGTGATGTGCTGTCTGCTTCCAGTCTGTTTACAAGAGGAAAAAATAACCCAGCTCTGTCTTGTTTAAGCCACTGTTACTTCTGGTCCCTGGTGGTAGCAACTGACAACAATTCCTGACCAACAAAAATCACTACGGTCTCAAAATCTGAATGGTTGACTACTGCTGGGGGAAAATGCGTCATGCACAATGCTGCTATCATAGATTTACAGTTTCTCATCTGAGCTGAATCCTCAAACTCCACTTCCCGTTTCCTCAGTGATTATGTCAAACTTTCTCTTCAATTCCCTGACCCTCTTACTCATTCTCAGGAGAAAAACGCTGTGGTTTTTGTTCTGCAGAATTTAAAAAAAAAAAAAAAAATTAAGTGGTTGATTTTAATTTTTTTTTTTTTGAGACAGAGTCTCGCTCTGTTGCCCGGGCTGGAGTGCAGTGGTGTGATCTCAGCTCACTGCAGCCTCGACTTCCTGGATTCAAGCGCTTCTCATGCCTCAGCCTCCCAAGTAGCTGGGATTACAGGGGCACACCACCATGCCCAGCTAATTTTTGTATTTTTAGTAGAGAAAGGGTTTCACCCTGTTGACCAAGCTGGTCTTGAACTCTTGACCTCAAGTGATTCGCCTGCCTCAGCCTCCCAAAGTGGTGGGATTACAGGCGTGAGCCACCGTGCCTGGCCAGATTTTAATATTTTAATCCATGGCTTTGGGGCTTGGTCATACTGAAGAAGACTGTCTCTACTCCTTGATTATGAAATAATCTCACATTTTCTTCTGGTACTAGGGTTATTTTTTTTCTCATTTAAATCTTTGATCCCTGTGGAATTTATTTTGGTACAAATTATGAGTTAAGGAGATAATGTTGTTTTTTCTGAGATGGCTACTGAATAGTTCCAGCACCATTCATTGAATTACTCATCTTTCCCCATTGATAAGAAACCTTTTAACCAACTAAATTCCCACATATATTTGGGTCTCTTTTCATTCTGTTATACTTACATTTTCCTCTTTTCTTCCATTACTTTATCTGTGTATGAATATGCCAATATCATACCATTTTGTCTTTTGTTTTAAATGTATTCATACGATGGTGCTCCCATGAGAGCCAGTGTTCCCTGGTTTAATGCCTACTGTTTAGTCATTCTAAGTGCTTATGCTCCTGTGGCACACCCTCTGCTAGATCTATTCTAAACACAGTACATTTAATCATCAGGACAACCCCACGTAGGTACCATCTTCACTCCCTTTGCCATGAGGAAATTGAGGTGCACAGCCTTTGTACCAGCAAGCCTGTTTCCCTGGTGAGGGTGTGAGGCCAGGATCTGACTGCAGGCAGCCCCGACCCCGTGCTCCTCCCCTCTGTGCTTTCATAGCTGATAGAGCAAATCTCCTTGCACTCTATTACCCAGACTGGAGTGCAGTGGTATGATCTCAGTTCATTGCAACTTCTGCCTCCTGAGCTCAAGCAATTCTCCCACCTCAGCCTCTCCAGTAGTTGGAACTACAGGTGCGTACCACCACACCTGGCTAAGTTTTGTATTTTTAGTAGAGACAGGGTTTCACCACATTGGCCAGGTTGGTCTCATGCTCCTGGGCTCAAGTGATCCACCCAGCTTGGCCTCCCAAAGTACTGGGATTACAGGCATGAGTGGGAGCCATCACGCCCAGCCCATTGCAAACGTTCTTGATGGTAACTTCAGATCAGGTTTGGAGGATGTTGGGGTGGAACTCATTAATGCCTCAGGCCTTGTCCTCTCTTTTGAACTGTAAATGTGTACTCTGAGTTTCCAATGGACAACTCTGCTGAGATGCCACACGTGGATCCCCAGTGTAACGGATCACAAATTAAACGAGGCATTGTTCCCCTCCAAGCTTGATCTCTTCCTCTCTTCATCATTGTACTTGGTGATTTCATTACAGCCTCATCCACTCAAATGGAAACAAGGCTTATTCCTGCTCCCTTGCCCCTACACCAATCTAACAATCAACTTATTTATTTATTTATTGAGATAAGGTTTTGCTCTGTCACCCAGGCTGGAGTACAGTGGCACAGTCACAGCTCACTGCAGCCTCGACCTCCCAGGCTCAAGCAGTCTTCTCACTTCAGCCTCTGGAGTAGCTGGGACCACAGGCGCACGCCACCACAGCCAGCTAATTTTTGTATTTTCTGTAGATATGGGATTTTGCCAAGTTGCCCAGGCTGGTCTTGAACTCCTTGGCTCAAGAGATTATCCTGCCTCGGCCTCCCTAAGTGTTGATATTATAGGCATGAGCCACCCTGACCAGCCAACCAAATGTCTTTATAAAAAAAATTTTTTTTTATTATTTTTATATTTATTTAGAGATAGTTTGCTCTGTCTCCCAGGCTGGAGTGCAGTGGTGAAATCATAGCTCATTGTAACCTTAAACTCCTGGGCTCAAGCAGTCTTCACATCTCAGCCTCCCAGTAGCTGGTACTACAAGCACAGGCTACCATGCCCAGCTAATTTTTTTTTTTTTTTTTTTGAGATGGAGTCTCGCTCTGTGGCCCAGGCTGGAGTGCAGTGGCCGGATCTCAGCTCACTGCAAGCTCTGCCTCCCGGGTTTACACCATTCTCCTGCCTCAGCCTCCTGAGTAGCTGGGACTACAGGCGCCTGCCACCTCGCCCGGCTAGTTTTTTGTATTTTTTAGTAGACACGGGGTTTCACCGTGTTAGCCAGGATGGTCTCGATCTCCTGACCTCATGATCCGCCCGTCTCGGCCTCCCAAAGTGCTGGGATTACAGGCTTGAGCCACCACGCCCGGCCCATAATTTTCTATATTTTTTTTTGTAGAGACAGGGTCTCCCTGTGTTGCCCAGGTTGGTATCAAACTCCTGGGCTCAAGAAATTCTCTTGCCTCAGCCTCCCGAAATGCTGGGATTACAGGCGTGAGCCACCGCACTGCACCTCACCTCTTTGGTTTTATTACTTAATCTTTTCCAGGATCTGGCCCTTTCCCTCTCTCCACCTCACCCCTGCACTGCACTGACCCAGCCTGGCCCACCTCTGGCCACTCCTTCACAGACTGAGGTCTCTCACGGGAGCTGAGGTCACCCTTTACTGCTTCACGCTGCCTCTGGGGTTGGAGGCTCTTGGGTGTGATTTCCAAGATCCCCTCCTCTCCTGCCTCCTCCACCAGCACTGAGATTCCTACAGCTCCTGGAATGGTTTCCTTCACCCGCACGGAAAGTGAGTCACCTCTACACCACCCTCACCACTTGCCAGGCTAATTCTTTTTCTTCTTTGAGACTTTTGCATATATCACCTCCTCTGGGAAGTCCTCTCTCTCTGATTACCTCTCCTTCCTCCCACCCTTATTAAGTGCTGCCATAGTTCTTTCTCAATGAAGCAATTAGTCCTTAAGGCAACTGACAACCCCACACCCCTAGTTCACTGAGAGCAGTCTATGGTTTATGCTTTATCTACTTTGCTTCTCCAGTTTCAAGCCAGGCCGTGGCAGGTGGGCAGTCGGCCAGTGCCTGCTGAGCTCAGCCTACTTCCGTTCTCTTCTGCTCTCTCTGTCCTTTTGCCACGGGAGACCCCCCCCCTCCCCAGGAACCTTCAGGGGAGGTAGATGCATGATGACTGAGAGAGAACTGGGTGGGGATCGGCTGTGTGAAAAGGGCTGTGGGCTCTCTCACGTGACCCTGCCCCGCCCCACTGCAGGAGCCTCACAAATGCAGACAACCCAGCACAGGCCATGAAGTTGGCCTCGGTGGGCTTGAGGGAGGCAGGCTTGAGGGGAGCAGGCAGGGTCTGCATATTTCAGAAGCCCCATAGCTGCAGGTAGGCTCTGAGAAACCCCCAGATGGGAGGCTTGGGGAAAGGGTAGGTCCTGGGCACTTACCTTTCCTTCTCCTCCACCTGAGAAGGTAGATCAGTCCCAAAATCATGATTCCAAGCACAGCGACAGCCACTGTCACCCCCACGGCAGTTTTCAGACTTAGGTGCCAAGAGTCTGAGTGTCGTTTGCCCTGTGTGACCCTGAGGCTGGCTGTGGTGGTTGCGCTACTGGGCCTCCGGGTGGTGGTCATGCTGCTGGGCCTCTGGGTGGTGGTCGTGACAGCTGGGGAGAGATGAGGAATGAACAGACCCTCCCCTGGGGGTGCAGGGTGTCTGGGTGAAAGGCATGGTGTGCTGCTTTCTAGGTTGGGGGACATTAGTGGTGAGGGAGCTCCTCTCTGAAGCCCACACAGGGAGCGGGGGACAGGGTGACATGCTAACAGCTTTCAATGCAGACGACTCAGTTCATTTTATATTATTTTTCCCTCCCCTCCCCCCTCCCCTCCCCCCTCCCCCTC
>NC_045441.1:9129111-9194680 GCF_002776525.5 Piliocolobus tephrosceles | reverse complement strand
TTCCTTCCTTCCTTTTATTTCTTCCTTTCATGTTATTTCTTCCTCCTCAAATTCAACTTAACAGGCAACTCAGTTAAAACCTGATTCTACACCAGTTATCAGTAGGGTGACCTCAGAACCTCATCTCCTCACTCACAAATAGGGATAACTAAACCACAGGATCAAAAAGAGTGTATTGTTGCAAATGCAGGTAACATAAAATATGTCATTTTAACCATTTCTACATGCACCGTTGAGTGGCATCAAGCACATTCACAGTGCTGTACACCATCCAACTCCAGAACCTTTGCATCTTCCTCAATGGAAATATTTTATGTGTTAAACATCAACTTCTCATTCCTGTGTCCCGAAGTCCCTGGCAACCACCCTTCTACCCCTCTACTTTCTGTCTCTATGAATTTGACTACTCTAAGTACCTCGTATTAGCTGAATCATACAATGTGTTTTTTTATAGGATTATCTTTTTTTTTTTTTTTTTTGAGACGGAGGCTCGCTCTGTCACCCAGGCTGGAGTGCAGTGGTACAGCCTCGGCTCACTGCAACCTCCACCTCTCAGGTTCAAGTGATTCTCCTGCCTCAGCCTCCCGAGTAGCTAGGATCACAGGCACATGCCACCACACCCAGCTAATTTGTGTATTTTTTTTCTTTTTTTAGTAGAAACAGGGTTTCACCATGTTGGCCAGGCTGGTCTCCAACTCCTGACTTCAGGTGATCTGCCTGCCTCAGCTTCCTAAAGTGCTGGGATTACAGGCATGAGCCACTGTGCCAAGCCAGAATTGTCTTAATAAGTGAGAACACATCTGTAAAAAACCTACTGTATATTGAAAATATGTTTCTAAGGTCACATTAATATATATTGATACCTTCACATCCTACAAAGAAGTTACACCTTCTTTATAGATGTTTCATGCACCCTTAAAAAATTGACATAGTACTCAGCCACAGGACAAAAAAATCAGGCTCCTTAATGTCTTCAAGTTAGGATGAACTAAAATCTTCGTCCACTCTTAAGAGAAGTTACTAAAAGTATAAATGCTATGTCTCTATTGGGAATTTAAAAATGTTTTAATTACTTAAAGGAGACATATATAATAACATACTGTTTAGAAAATAAAAACTAGAGTAATACATATTTTAAAAAAGAACCCTGGTGTATGACTAAAGCAACACTCTTAAGCTAAACTCAGTATGAAATGCTTTTATTACTTAAAATGGGAATAAATTTTTAAAACAAACAAAATATTCAGTTTCCAAAGAAAAAACCCCAGAGAGGAGACAACTGTAAGGAAACTCAGAGGAAGAAAGTAATGAAAAGTTACATAGGAATAAATTTATTAGGGAACAGATAGCCACAAGCAAAATAAATGCAGAAACTGGTTATTTAAAGGAGCAACAAAAACAAAGTAGACAAGACTAGCAAACCTAATGACAACAAAAGCCAGTTGTAATCATGAGTGAGTATATGCTCAATTATAGATTGTTAAATGTTAAAATATCTGTGAAATGGGTGTCTTTTGGGTTTTTTTGAGACAGGGTCTTGCTCTGTTGCCCAGGCTGGAGTGCACAATCCTAACCTCACTGCAGCCTCCACCTCCTGGGCTCAAGTGATCCTCCCGCCTCAACCTCCTGATTATGATTAGCTGGGACTACAAGCATGAGCCTCTGAGCCAGGCCTGGGTGGTATTTTTAAAAATTGATTTAAGAACTAGTATATCTTGGGGCCAGGCACAGTGGCTCATGCCTGTAATCCCAGCACTTTTGAGAAGCCGAGGTGGGCGGATCACCTGAGGTCAGGAGTTTGAGACCAGCCCTGGCCAATGTGGTGAAACTCCATCTCTACTAAAAATATAAAAATTAGCTGGGTGTGGTGGTGGGCGCCTGTAATCCCAGCTACTTGGGAGGTTGAGGCAGGATAATCACTTGAACCTGGGAGGCAGAGGTTGCAGTGAGCCAAGATCACGCTACTGTACTCCAGCCTGGGTGACAGAGCAAGATTCTGTCTCAAAACAAACAAACAAAAAAAGTAGTATACCTTGTTTACGCCTAGTGTTCCATTATTGGAACACTAAGCTTATGTGAGTTATTTATATGCTACTGCTCAAGGTCATCACCAAGGTCTGATCTTTCACACAAAAAATTTGCAGCCTCTGGCATAAATGGGTTAATGATCAGTAGACAAAGAAGAAATGAGAATGCTATGAAAGAACTACCTTTCATAAGGTCTCCATGCTCAGGAAGTTTAAAAATTTAGGGAACATAGAATTCCCACACAGAAGTTTCCAGAACATAAAGATGGAAAACTATGCAATTTGAATCCATTTCATAAAAAGATACCATAATCCTTATGCTAATATTCATTCAAAAGTTTTTGTTTTGTTTTCAAAGCTGGGCACTGTGGCTCATGCCTATAATCTCAGCACTTTGGGAGGCTGAGGTGGGCAGATCACTTGAGCCCAGGAGTTTGAGACCAGCCTGGGCAGCGTAGTGAGACCCCCTGCTCCCCTGGTCTCTATGATAAATACAAAAATTAGCTGGATGTGGTGGCCCATGCTTATAGTCCCAGCTACTCAGGAGCCTGAGGAGGGAGGACCGCTTGAGCCCAGGAGGTTGAGGCTGCAGTGATCTATGAGTGTGCCACTGCACTCTAGTCTGGGCAACAGACTGAGACCTTGTCTCAAAAACAAAATTTTTTTTTTCTGGTTTTTTTTTTTTCTTTTTGACGTAGTGTCACTCTGTCAACAACAGAAAAAAGTGCAGTGGTGCAACCTCGGCTCACTGCAACCTCCAATTCGCGGCTTCAAGGGCTTCTTGTGTCTCAGCCTCCCAAGTACTTGGGATTGCAGGTGCATGCCACCATACCCGGCTAATTTTTGTATTTTTAGTAGAGATGAGGGTTCACCATGTTGGCCAGGCTGGTCTCGAACTCCTGACCTCAAGTGATCTGCCCGCCTCAGCCTCCCAAAGTGCTGAGATTACAGGCGTGAACCACCACGCCCAGCAAAAAACAAAATTTTTAAAAATGCAGACTAATACAAGAGACCATTTAAAAAACTGATCTGAGTAGAGGAAAATGCCCGTTATTGGCCAGGGTTTAGGGAGAGAGAAACTGTCATGCACAATGGGAGTATAAACGGGCAGAACCTTTGGGAATGCAATTTGGGAAGATCTATCAAAATGTAAAAGACCTATGTGTGCCCTTTGTTGCGGTTGTCTCAGTGCTGGGAATTTCTCCTATGCAAATACTTGCCCAAGTATTCAAAGGCATGTGTTGAAGGGTGTTCTTTACATTATAGTTTGTGATGTGGCAACAATTTAACTGTCTTCAAATAGAACAGTGATTAAATAAATTATGATACATCACTACCATGGGATGCATGCGGCCATTTAAAAAGGCATTGCTGATTCAGAGCACAATGACTAGGAGTTAGCCCTGCTCTGCAAGGAGCAGTGAAAAAATTTTTTTAAATGGCCAGGTGCAGTGGCTCATGCCTGTAATCCCAGCACTTTGGGATGTGGATCATCTGAGGTCAGGAGTTAGAGCAGCCTGGCCAACTTGGTGAAACCCCATCTTCACTAAAAATACAAAAATTAGGTGGGCATGGTGGCATGTGCCTGTAATCCTGGCTACTGGGGAGGCTGAAGCAGGAGAATCACTTGAACCTGGGAGGCAGAGATTGCAGTGAGCTGAGATCGTGCCATTTCATCCAGCTTGGGTGACAAGAGTGAAACTCCGTCTCAAAAAAAAAAAGAAAGAAAAGAAAAAGAAAAAAAGAATTAAAAAGGCATAGGCCAGGTGTGGTGGCACACAGCTATAATCCCAGCTGCTTGGGAGGTTGAGGTGGAAGAATCACTTGAACCTCGGAGGCAGAGGTTACAGTGAGCCGAGATCGCGCCATTGCACTCCAGCCTGGGCAACAAGAGCAAAACTCCATCTCAAAAAAAAAAAAAAAAAAAAAAAAAAAAAAAAAAAGACATAGATGTATATATACTGGAATGAAAGAGATTCAAGTTACTTTAAGTAAAAATAGCAAGTTCTAGAGCAGCATAGTATGTGGTTTGATTCAATTTATGTTTTATGTCGGTATCTGTAAGAGAGAACACTTCCACACAAAGTGGTAGGGACTGGGGAGATAAGGTGAATGTTACCTTTTATTTAACTTCCTTCTGTATTTTTTAAATTTTGTGTAAGTATTACCAGTACTTTTATTAGTTTTTAAATTTAACACTTTTTTTTTCCAAGTGGTATCAGCACATAATTCAGACCCAACAAATTTCACATAACTTAGAAAAAAACAGCAGCCTCCTGCACCTGCCTCCTACGCCCTTCCAACTCCTCAGAGGCAACTATTTTCAGCAACTTTAGCTATTTATTTTGGTGTTAACCTCCTATTTCTAAACAGCATGCGAATATTGCCATTGCTTGATTTGCTTGCTTTAAGTGGTATCTACTCACTTCTTACTACTGACATGGAGAATTTAGATCTTACACCCCCATTTTCTTTATCTGACTCAGCTTTTCAGCATTTGATACTCCTCACTCCCCCTTTTATGAAGTGAGTTATTCATTTGGCTTCTGGGACACCATCTCCCTTGGTTCTCCTGCCTCACTCTTAGCTCCTTCTGAGTCATCTCTGTTGATTTCATCTGCCCAAACCTAATGTCAGGGCCCAGTCCTGAAACTTCGTTTCTAGCCACACTCACTTCCCAGATGATCTCATTCACCGTGTGACATTAAATATCAGTGGTATCCTGATTGGTCTTCCTCTGTCACCCAGGCTGGAGTGCAATAGTGCAACCATGGCTCACTGCAGCCTCCAACTCCTGGGCTCAAGCGATCTTCCCATCTCAGCCTCCTGAGTAGCTGGGACTACAGGTGCACACCACCATGCCCAGAAAATTAAAAAAAATTTTTTTTCTGTGGATAGCCTGAGCAATATGGTGAAACCCCATCTCTACTAAAAATGCAAAACAGTTAGCTGGGTGTGGTGGTGCCCTCCTGCAGTCCTAGCTACTCAGGAGGCTGAAGCAGAAGAATCACTTGAACCTGGAAGCAGGGGTTGCAGTGAGCCAAGGTCATGCCACTGCACTCCAGCCTGGGTGACAGAGTGAGACTCCGTCTCAAAAAAAAAAACAATTTTTTTTTTGGTAGAGACAGGGTTCCATTATGTTGCCCAGGCTGGGTTCCAAGTTGATATATCCAGCCAACTTTTCCCCCTGACTCTAGACTCAGAGATCTTACTACCTGTTCACGCCTCCATTTGTATGTCTAGTAATGACTCAAACGTAAGGTGTCCAAAACAGAGTTCTTGATTTCCTCCCAAACCCATTCTTCCCCATTTCTCTACCTCAGTAAATGGCAATTCTGTCCTTCAGGATGCTCAGGGCAAGGACCTTAGAGTCATCCTTGCTTCCCTCTCTCTCATACCCTACATCCAATCCATCTGCAAATCCTGTCTGCCCTGTCTTCAAAATATAACCAGTATCAGCCACCTCTCACCTCATGCACTGCCATCTCGCTAAGCCAAGCTGCATCATCTCTCCCCGGTCTCCCTGCTTCTGACTTCGCTCATCTATAATTTTTTCCTCCATACCACAGCCAGAGGGATGCTTTTAAGCTATGAGTTGGGGCTGGGCATGGAGGCTCACGCCTGTAATCCCAGCACTTTGGGAGGCCGAGGCAGGCGGATTGCCTGAAGTCAACAGTTCGAGACCAGCCCAGCCAACATGGTGAAACCCTGTCTCTACTAAAAATAGAAAAATTAGCCGGGTGTGGTGGCGGGCACCTATAATCCCAGCTACTCGGGAGGCTGATGCAGGAGAATCCCTTGAACCGGGGAGGTAGAGGTTCAGTGACCCAAGACTGTGCCAGTGTACTCCAGCCTGGGCGACAGAGCAAGACTCCATCTAAAAAAATAATAATAATTAAAAAAAAAAAAAGTGTGAGTCAGATCTCAGCACTCCTGTAGGAAATGCTCCTTCGCTCCCATGGCACTCAGAGCGAAAGTGAGTTGTTTCCTTGGCTTTCAAAGCCACTCAGGATCTTCCCCGCCTCCTGTAACCTCTGCCTCTTCCCTTTGGCTTCAGCCATACTTGTCCTGTGTGACTGGAACATTCTTCTCCCTACCTCTCTATTATGTCTACCAATCAATCTGTGTCTAGGCTGGATCTTCCTGGGGCTTCTCCAGGTCCGCTCCCCAGTTCTTCCATCCCTGCGTTGTGCCTTTGGAGTTGGCCTTGATGGACCCCATCTGTGGGCTCTCGTGCCCTGTAACTTCTGACTCCAGAGGCCACAGCTCCTCTCTACACATTCCAGTCTTCTCTGCGCTCCCTCCCCTTGCTCTTCAGGCCTGCTGCTGGTCCCAGGGTACTTCCCCGCCGTCCCTGATTGGTTTCCCAAACTGTGCCTCACTCTAAGGTCTCCCCAGTTGCCCTACACCAGGCTCTGCTTCATCTCACAGCAGCCTTCCCTGTTCAGTGTGAATACAGGGCCACCCTTAGCAATCTCTGTCCCACTCACTCCACTTCAGTTCTCTTCTCTTTTCACCATCACCTGACACATAAAAAGAATTGATCCATTTATATATTTATTCCCACACTCAAAAGTAAATTTCATCCTTGGGTGCATTTTTGGTTGTTTTGGTGGTGGTGGTGACTTTTGTTTTTTTTTTTTTTTCTTTTTTGGAGTCAGGATCTCACTCTGTCCCCCAGGCTGGAGTGCAGTAGTGGGACCACAGCTACTGCAGCCTTGACCTCCCAGCCCCAAGTGATCCTCCTGCCTCAACCTCCTGAGTAGCTGAAACTACAGGCATGTGCCACCATACCCAGCTAGGTTTTTATTTTTTTTTTTGAGATGGAGTCTCACTCTGTCACTCAGGCTGGAGTGCAGTGGTGGATCTCAGCTCACTGCAACCGTCGCCTACCGGGTTCAAATGATTCTTATGCCTCAGCCCCCCCGAGTAGCTGGGATTACAGGTACACACGACCACACCCAGCTAATTTTTTTTTGTATTTTTAGTAGAGACAGGGAGGGTTTCGCCGTGTTGGCCAGGCTGGTCTCAACTTCTGACTTCAAGTGATCCGCCTGCCTCGGCCTCCCAAAGTGCTGGGATTACAGGTGCGAGCTACCACGACAGGCCGTACCCAGCTAATTTTTAAATTGTATTTTTTTTATAGAGACAGAGTCTTGCTATGTTGCCAGATTCTTGCTATGTTTTCCAGGCTGGTCTTGAATTCCTGGCCTCAAGTAATCCTCCTGTCTTGGACTCCCTAAGTGCTGGGATTACAGGCGTGAGCCACCGCGCCCAGCCCTTTAATGAAATGTTTTGTTTTTGCTATTGTATCTTAAATTTCCAAGAGCTTTCTTTGTGGTTTCTTTGTGGTTTGCAAGTTCCTTTGTAAAGCACTCCCTCTTATCACATGCACGAGGTCTCTTAACTTTCTGAATAGAGGGAGATGCTGAGTATTTTAAAATTTTATACTCCCTGAACTGTTTTGGTTTCTTCCAGGTTCCTCTTTCTGTTTTTCATGTTTGTTTTGTTCTTCGTGTTTCATGGGAGAAGTTTGTTTCATTTAATCATATAGGGACTCTAGCCTCAGGCTTCCCAGACACAGCTGAGGCCAAGGTATAGTCCCCTGGTGCTGGGGGACTCGGTATGAGGACCAGACCCCAATCACCTTGCCAGTTATCCCTGGGGTGCTGCCCCAGAGGCCCTCTGGCCAGCAAACCTCTTGTCTTTGGGCTAGGGTGGGAGAATGGGGAATGGAGGTTTCCCTGCTTCTGAAGTAGATTTTCAATGTCCTCTAGTTTTCAGACCTATCTTCACTCCTACTTTCAGGGGTACTCAGGGCCAACATTACTGAACCTTTACAGAGTTTTGTGGTATAAATTGCCATTCATCTGGGTTTCCCAACACTGGCTTAGGGTTTAGCCCTAAACCAATTCCATTAGTCTGTTTCCAGCTTCTCAAAATTTGCTTTTGTACATCCAGTTCATATATTTCTTGTTCTTGAGGATTTCTTTCTTAAAAAATTCCCTTTGCTATTATTTTAGTAGATTCTGGGAGGGGGTGATGGTAAACATGCATGTAACCCACCATCTTGGCCAGATTTTATGCATTTTTTTTTTTTTTTTTTAAACAGAGTCTCCCTCTGTTACCCAGGCTGGAGTGCAGTGGTGCAGTCTTGGTTCACTGCAACCTCCATCTCCTAGGTTCAAGTGATTCTTCTGCCTCAGCCTCTTAAGTAACTGGGACTACAGGCGCTCGCCACCACGCCCAGCTAATTTTTTTGTACTTTCAGCGGAGACAGGGTTTCACCATGTTAGCCAGGATGGTCTCGATCTCCTGACCTTGTGATTTGCCCACCTCAGCCTCCCAAAGTACTGAGTTTACAGGTATAAGCCACTGGGTGCCTGGCCACCTATGTACTACTTTTACAATAACAATTATTAAGGATTCAAAAAGTAATCTTGTATATTAATAACAAAAGGAAATATAGAGGGTAAAAAAAATCTTTTTTTTTCCCGAGACAGGATCTGGCTGTCACCCAGGCTAGAGTGCAGTGGCGTGATCTCAGCTCACTACAGACAGTTAAACAATCTTATGAGACATTTATATGCTCTTTGGCAGAACACTACCAAGGTTTCTGAGGGATATAAAATGGGACCTTGTTCCTGGGTGGGCCTGATTTCGGTATCTGTCAATTGCATTATAGGTTTAATGCAACTGTGACTTAAAAGAGTGTTGTGTTTTTTGTTTTTGTTTTTTTCCCCTAAACTGGATAAAGTTATTCTAACAGTGGGGAAGGAACAGGCAGGCAACAACACAAAAATATTTTTTGTTTTGCTTTGTTTTTTGAGACAGGGTCTTGCTCTGTCACTCAGGCTGGAGTGCAGTTGTGAAATCACAGCTCATTGCAGGCCCAACCTCCTGGCCTCAAGCGATGCTCCTGTCTCAGCCTCCTGAGTAGCTGGGACCATAGGTGTGCACTACCACAACTGGCTAATTTTTTTTTTTTTTTGGTAGAGATGGGGGTCTCACTATGTTGCCCATGTTAAGTCTCAAACTCTTGGGCTCAAGTAATCTTCGTGCCTCAGCCTCCTAAAGTGCTGGGATTACAGGTATGAAGCCACTGTGCCCAGCCTAAAAAAGTTTTTGAGGAAGGAGTAATATGTTTGAGATGGAAATCGTCTTAGGCATTGAAACGTGGTAAAGTTACAATCACTAAACCTGTGTACTGATGTAAGAAAAGACAGATCAGTGAAACAGACTTGACTGACCAGAAACAGATGCTCTTCTACAAAAATAATTTTAAAACTAGGCCTAATGTATCAATAGAGAAGCAGATAAAAATGCAGTAAATGGGGTTGGGACAACTGATTAATTACTTCATATAAAGATCAGTTTAGTTGTTTATGCTGTATACCAAAATAAATTCTCACTACATACAATTTTTTTAAATTAAGAATTTAAATATAAATATTTTCTTTTCTTTTCTTTTTTTTTTTTTTTGAGACAGACAGAGTCTTGCTCTGTCACTCAGGCTGGAGTGTAGTGGTATGATCTTGGCTCACTGAAACCTCCTCCGGCTCCCAGGTTCAAGCAATTCTCCTGCCTCAGCCTCCTGAGTAGCTGGGACTGCAGGCATGCACCACCACACCTGACTAATTTTTGTATTTTTAGTAGAGACGGGGTTTCACCATGTTGGCCAGGCTGGTTTCGAACTCCTGACCTCAGGTGATCCACCTCCTCGGCCTCCCAAAGTGCTGGGATTACAGGCATGAGCCATTGTGTCTGGCCAATATTTTAAACTTTTAGTGGAAATTGGGATTTTTGTGCTTAGAAATAAAACAGAAAAAGTGACAAAGAACACAATTAGGTTTGGTTACAAAAGTAAAATTACATAAAAAACATTAATAAGCCAACAACAAACTTAGTTTATATCTGCTACAAATACTCCTTTAGTCTGTTGTATCTTAGCATGATGGTACTTCAGTTGAATTTTTTTGCCAGACACAGTGGCTCATGCCTATATCCCAGCACTTTGGAAGGCCAAGGTAGGTGGATCACTTGAGCTCAGGAGTTTGAGACCAGCCTGGGCAACATAGCAAAATCCCATGACTAAAAAAAAAAATACAAAAATTAGCCAGGTGTGGTGGTGCATGCCCGTAGTCCCAGCTATTTGGGAGGCTGAGGCAAGAGAATCACTTGAGCCTGGGAGATTAACACTGCAGTAAGCCATGATCATACTCCCTGGGTGACAGAACGAGACCCTGTCTAAAAAAAAAGACAGGGCAAGGTGACTCACGCCTGTAATCCCAGCACTTTGGGAAGCCAAGGTGGGCAGATCATCTGAGGTCAGGAGTTCGAGAGCAGCCTGGCTAACACAGTGAAACCCTGTCTCTACAAAAATTAAAAAACTAGCCTGGTATGATGGCGAGTGGCTGTAATTCTAGCTACTCGGAGGCTGAGGCAGGAGAATCGCTTGAACCTGGGAGGTGGAGGTTGGAGTGAGCCAAGATTGTGCCATTGCACTCCAGCCTGGGTGACAGAGCGAGACTTTGTCTCAAAAAACAAACAAACAAACAAAAAAACACTTTTTTCTCTTTTTATTATTTTCTTGTATTTTGTTTTTTTATAATAAGCATGAATATTCAACTAATTGAATTAATTAAAAATACAATTTATGGCCGGGCGCCGTGGCTCAAGCCTGTAATCCCAGCACTTTGGGAGGCCGAGATGGGCAAATCACGAGGTCAGGAGATAGAGACCATCCTGGCTAACATGGTGAAACCCCATCTCTACTAAAAAATACAAAAAAATAGCCGGGTGAGGTGGCGGGCGCCTGTAGTCCCAGCTACTCAGAAGGCTGAGGCAGAAGAATGGCGTAAACCCGGGAGGCAGAGCTTGCAGTGAGCTGAGATCCAGCCACTACACTCCAGCCTGGGCGACAGAGTGAGACTCCGTCTCAAAACAAAACAAAACAAAACAAAACAATTTATTAGTGAAAGAAACTACAACTCTGACCTATGCAGAGAAGTGAGAAAAGCAAGCAGGAATTAAGGAAAGAGGAAGAGAAGGCCTGAGAAAAACCCAAATCTCTCAGAAAAGGCCATTTAAGGAAATATGCAGGAAATCAAAGTTCAAGGCTGTCTTGCTTCATTTGGATTATGGAGCCGCTCTCCATCTGCTCCAAAACCAACACAGTGGTTAAGATGGTGTGGTGGTTTACCAGGGCACGGGCAGTGAGAGTGTCTGTCCCTGCAGGGAAGAGTAATTTATCCGTGGCATTGTTTAGGGTTGCCAGTGCAAGTGATTAGAAAAAATAAACCCACCTGGCCAAAGATTAGAAAATGTTTCCTAAAACATTTTCTACAGACAATGCACCCCCTTCCTGCCTGGGCCTGGGGAAACTTCCCTCTCCCCACTGATCTGGAGACAGATAAACCTAGGCTCAAATTTCCCTGATGCCCTTTCTGAATAAAACAGAAGATCTATTAGTGCAACACATCCCATCGCTAGGTTCAAAAATAGGTCAAGGCGAACACTATGGTCAACTCAATAGGTGAGGCCCTGTAGCTAGAGGTTAGGCGAGAAAGCTCTGCAGGTCACCATCCCTGTCATTGTGTGTGTTTGTTTGTTTGTGACAGAGTCTCACTTTGTCACTCAGGCTGGTGTGCAGTGGCTCGATCTCAGCTCACCTCAACCTCCGCCTCCCAGGTTCAAGTGATTCTCCTGCCTCAGCCTCCCGTGTAGCTAGGATTACAGGCATGTGCCACCATGCCTGGCTAATTTTTGTATGTTTAGTAGAGACGGGGTTTTGCCATGTTGGCCAGGCTAGTCTCGAACTCCTGACCTCAAGTGATCCACCCACCTTGGCTTCCCAAAGTGCTGGGATTACAGGAGTCAGCCACCATGCCCCGCCCTCACCATCCCTTCCAAATCCCATCTGCACCACTAGTGTGACATTGGGCAGCTATATAGGCTCTGTTAGCCTCAGTTTCCCTATCTGTAAACTGAAGAGAATAGCAGTTCCTCTTGCCATTGAGGAGTCTTGGTGAGGGTTCACTAGGGCAATGCACATGAAGCAATTTGCCAGGGCCATGCCATGATGCCTCAGTGAATGAGGGCTGCTGTTCTTGCTTCTGCAGACATGTCCCTTAGTGTTGGGAAGGACAGAGTAGCAAGACCAGAGTGGAGGACAGAGAGGGCACGGCTGGAAGAACCCAGGGGCTTGTCAGGGAGAGTGGGGGCTGCAGGGGCTGGGGAGAAAGTGAGGAGGGTAAAGGATGGATATAGAAGAGGGATATGACAGGTGAGGGAAGAGGTGAGAAGTTCGGGAAGGAGCTGAAGGACAGTTCTGGGAAGCAGAGGGGGAGAAGGAAGTGGGCAGATGAGAACCCAGGTTGACCCAGAGACTACAGAGCTCCCAGGGCCAGTCACTGGGCACCTGCTGGGGGTTCCTGGATGAGCTCGTGACTGTGAGAGATGCAAGATATGGGGCCCACCCTGAGGCACTAACGGGGACTCCAGGCAGAGACACATGACAAAGAGCGGGTGAGCCACACCCTGGAGAGATCAAATCTGCCGGGAGGTCATGGGGAGAGGCCAGGCTGGAGCCCCAGTTTGGAGAAAGAATGAAGGGTAATTAGAGGGTCTGGCAGATGCTGAGGCCTGAGGAGTGGGGGCGGGGCTGGATCTGGAGGGGACAGTGAGGGGACTGTGAGGGGAAAGCAGATCAGATGTGGAGACAAGGGAAAGAGAAAAGGGGAGAGGTAGCAAAGGCCTGAGGAAGTGTTAGGGGTCAAAGAGAGAACTTAGGGGTCGTCAGAAGAAGTGGGGTCTGAGGTGCCGGGGATGACGTCACCAGTGATAATAAAAGCCTCACTGCCGTGGGCAAGGCAGGTGCCGGGGCAGCTGGACTTACCCTGGGTGATGGTGAGTTTGGTCCCGTCGATGGACTGCCACTGCTGCCTCCCTGATCTCCGTGTGCCCAGCTGGACTCGGCAGAAATACACAGACTGGTCCTCCTTCCGCAGGTTCGAGATCCTGAGGAGCCCGTGGTCCTGACCCTCTGTCCAGTTCAGAAAGAGCCGGTTCGAGTAATCCTTGTGAATGAAAGCTGGCCTTGTTCTGTAGAAGAACTGCCCGTGGAAGTGGCCCCGTCTCCAGGATATTTGCATGTTGGGAGCTGTGGCTAACTCCCAGGGGTGATAGAAGGAGAAGGGAATTTCCACGGAGCCACCCATAGGGGCTGAGAGGTGTTTTGGTTGGGTGACCCCAAAAGGGCCGCTTGGACCGGATCCCGTGGAGCCACCTACAGGTGGGAGGGAGAGAGTGTGGGAGAGACCTTGAAGCCACTGCCAGACACAAAGAGGGTGACCCTAGACCCTCCCGCACCTTCATCCACAGGCAGTCGTGTGACAGGTGGCCGGACTGACTTCTGGCCTGGGTCTCCCACTCTTCAGGCATGGGAGAGAGAGGATGGGGGCACCTGCCCCTGTGGCACCCGCCCTTGTTTCCTGGTAGTGGGAGCCTGGGCCCTCCCCAAGATGTCCCACCTTTGTCTCGGGTTGGCCCCTCCTGTGGTTTGGGCAGAGCCCACATCTGGGTGGTCCTGGGCACTCACCAGGCTGCAGAAATGCTGGCAGCAGCAGCAGGGGCAGCAGGGGCAGCAGCAGGGGCCGGCCCATGGCCTTGCTCTCCTCCAGGGGATGGGGAGACCAGCAGAGCCGTCCAGGCAGGAGAGGGGCCCCGTGGAGGGGCCGCCTGGGGGTTGAGGTGAGTGGGGGGAGCCGGGCTCAGGCTCCGCAGAGGGCTGTGGGGGCCGGGAACCTTCCCCAAACCCGTGTACCTCCAGGGTGACCAACACTTCCTTTATCCATCTGGCTTCTTTTCCCTTATTGCAAAAGGGCCTCCCTTGTGGTCAGTGTCAAGTCAGCCCTGCCCAAGGGCCCCAGTGCCCATCCTCCTGCTGAGGGGCGGGGCCTGACCTTGGTTGGCTGGGCCCCTCCCACCTGGATCCCTGCAGCCCCACCTCACTCAGCCTCACTTCTCATCCTTCTCTGCCCAGGGTCAGCACAGGCTCTTTCAGGCAGAGGAAAGGCAGGCCTGAATCTCTGCCCTTCTGTGTCCCAGATTCAGTCCTCAGGGAGGACTAGGAGGAGGAAGCTGGTGGAGGTCACAGGCGCTCAGACCCCACCCAGCCCAAGCACCAGAGTCCCCAGCTTGTCCTCTGTCCCTCTCCCTCCCCGGCAGGGACTCCCATGCAGTCCCCAGGCACCACCAGGGCCCAGCTGGCCTCTTCCCATCCCAGGCCCGCTCCCTTGGTGCAGGGACCACGACCTTGCTCAAGGGGTGAGGGGGCTGATGGTCCCCTACACAGACTGGTTCTTCTGGAGGCCACCCCTTCACCCACTAGACGTGAGACTGGATCTGCAGGCTCCCCTCTGACCTCCCCATCCTATGCAGGCAGAGACAGGGCTCCAAGAAGGCCTGCCCCAGGCCACGTGACTTGCAGTGGCAGTTCCAGGACTGGAGCTCCCTCTACCCAGATGTCTGGGCCTGGCTGAAGGGCACAATCTCTGGGCCTCAACTTCTGAGTGCAGGACAGGAGGCCATCCCTTCATACAGCACCTCAGGTCATTCCCTCCACACACCTGAGCCCTTGGCTGATCCAGAAGCTTCCTTGGACACAGAAGGAAGTGAAGGCTCAGAGCAACAGTGGGCACCCCGCACCCAGTCCTGGGCCCATCTCTAACGGGTTTCTGCTGGCCTTTGCCTGGGGTGGTCACTGGAGCGGGAAGCTTTGGTGGCCTACAGGGCTCCCTCCGTAGGAGGCTCTGCCAACCCTCTCCAGGGTGAGGTGGCCCCTCCAGCTAAGGGGCCGTGGGGCATGGGGGCAGGAAGACAGGATTTCATCAGAGGAAATGGCATCAGCCTTCTTGAGACAGAAGCAGGCAGGGACGGGCCTCCCTTCTCTTCTCAGTCTCTTCCCTGGCACCAGTAGGCTCCTCTGTGCTTCCCAGGGCCAGCCAGGCCGCCCTGCCCTCCCTCCCTCCACAGGCCTGAGGAAACATGTTCCCCCGTGCTCAGGAAACCCCTCCGTCTGAGCCAGGCCCTCAACACCTCATTCTCCCCATTCAACCCACAGGAAAACGGAGGCACAGGGGCTTTGGGCTGAACTGGTCCCACCTGCAAAGGTGGGCTGAAGAGAGGACAAGGGGCCCCCTGGCTGTCTGGGCAGGGACTCGAGAGGGTGTTCTGCCCTGCCTGAGGACCTGGCTGAAGGGTCACCTGTTTACCAGGCCGTCCAAGGTGGGGGCCACATAGAACTTACAGCCAACAGCCTCTGGGTAGCTCTGGAGGGCACATGCTTCTCAGGGTCTTCTGCCCCAGTGCTGCCACGTGCGATCTCCTTAGATGCAAGGTACACATTGATGTCACTTTCAGGCCCTGGACCCAGCTGAACCCCCATGGGAGATTCCTTTTGTGTCAGGATTTCTGCTCTGGGATGATGTGAGGTCTCCTGGGTTTGTTCATCCTCCCTCCTCCAACAGCAGTGACAGGACCTGGGACTGAGCCTGGGGGCTGTGGCTCTCTCTCAGGGCTCTGGGAGGAGGAGGAGGAAGGCCTGGAGGAGGGCGTGATTCCAATGTGGGTGGAGCCTAAATGCAGCCCCTTAGCACAGGTGCTCATGGGAGAGGTGTGGGAAGTCGTCTGTGGGGAGCAGGGGCAGGGAGGGGGCGAGTACCCTGCACCGCATGATGAGAACCACTGCTTGGATGTCCCCACATTCCCCCAAGTATCCTCCTGTCCTCACTGGCCACATCCATCCCTGCCCCAGCCCCTTGCCCCTCCTTGGCACCCACCCTGTTCCTGCTTTCCTCTGATCCCAATAGATGTGGCGTTCACAAGCCAATTGTAACTTTCTTACAGTAACTCAAAGGACCTAGAATAGCCAACAGGCCTTTACAAATGAAGAATGAAGGTGGAAGATTTATAATACCTGACTTCAAGAGTTGCTGTAAAGCTTCTGTAATCAGGCTGTATTATCTTGAAGGTACTAGAGTGTCCACAGACTGGACTGTAGGGACGCGATCACCATCGCTCCTGGGTTGAAGCGATTTGCTGACCTCAGACTCCTGAGTAGTGAAGACCACAGGCACACACCACGACACATGGATAATTTTTTTTCTTTTCTTTTTTGTTTTTGAGAGGTGGGGTCTTACTATGTTGCCTAGGCTGGTCTTGAGCTCCTGGGCTCCAGCAATCCTCCTGCCTTGGCCTCCCTCAGTGCTGGGATGACAGGTGTTAGCCACCTCACCCAGCCCCACTCTATTGCTGATATTCTGGCATCTTGGATCTCCAAGACCAGAAAGAGGGACTGCCCCTGCCAGAGCCAACCAGTTGTTAAAGCTAGCAAATGACCCCTCTGAGAGTGTCCCTTTCTTTTTTTTTTCCCCCGAAATGGAGTCTCGCTCTGTTGCCAGGCTGGAGTGCAGTGGCACAGCCTCAGCTCACTGCAACCTCCACCTCCCAGGTTCAAGCGATTCTCCTGCCTCAGCCTCCCAAGTTGCTGGGATTACAAGTGCACACCACCATGCCCAACTAATTTTTGTGTTTTGAATAGAGATGGGGATTCACCGTGTTGGCCAAGATGGTCCCTGACCTTGTGATCTGCCCACCTCGGCCTCCCAAAGTGCTGGGATTACAGGCTTGAGCCGCTGTGCCTGGTTGAGTGTGCCTTTCATATGCAAACCAACTAATCCAGGGCCCCAACACTGAACTAGCTCTTCTAGCTACCTCTCACCTTTCAGGAGGCAGTATTTCTCTGCCTTCATCACCCTGGGCCAGGCACCAAATAACAAGTGACAGCCCCTAATCCCCAGAGCCTGCTAACATTATTCTAACTAGCCAGTCTTAAACCTGCATACCCTTCCTTGCCTTTTCCATGGAAAGCATAACAAAAGGTCTCACCCCCATTTCCCCCTGGCTTCCTCTGCCCCCTGAGGGACCCTGGTGCTTTCCCAAGTGGCCCTGCATGGCTGTGTCTCTCATTTCTGCGGATCTGTGAGGATACACTGCTTCCCTCATGACCCTCATTTCCGTGGCCATACCTGATGGAAGGAATGGCAGGTGCATTTTGTTTTATTATTTTATTTATTTATTTATTTAATTTTTTATTATTTATTATTTATTTATTTTTATTATTTATTTTATTATTTATTATTACTATTATTATTATTAATATTATTCTTATTATTTTGAGATGGAGTCTCACTCCGTCACCCAGGCTGCAATGCAGTGGCACCATCTCGGCTCACTGCAACTGCCTCCCGGGTTCAAGCGATTCTCCTGCCTCAGCCTCCCGAGTAGCTGGGACTACAGGTGCCCACCACTATACCCAACTAATTTTTGTAGTTTTAGCAGAGATGGGGTTTTGCCATGTTGGCCAGGCTGGTCTCGAACTCTTTACCTGAGGTGATACACCTGCCTAGGCCTCCCCAAGTGCTGAGGTTACAGGTGTGAGCCACCACGCCCCGCCAGCAGGTGCATTTTATTTATTTTTATTTTTTTGAGATGGAGTCTCACTCTGTCACCCAGGCTGGAGTGCAATGGCTCAATCTCGGCTCACTGCAAACTCCACCTCCCAAGTTCAAGCGATTCTCCTGCCTCAGCCTCCTGAGTAGCTAGGATTACAGGCACATGCCACCATGCCCGGCTACTTTTTGTATTTTTAGTAGAGGTGGGGTTTCGCTATGTTGTTCAGGCTGGTCTCAACCTCCTGACTTCATGATCTGCCTGCCTCAGCCTCTCAAAGTGCTGGGATTACAGGTGTGAGACACCGCGCCCAGCCCAGCAGGTGCATTTTAAAAGAGCTTTTAACTCTCTGGACAATCCCAGGAGGCAGGCAGCATCTCTGTTACAGTCCTCAATTCATACAGAAAGAAACGGAGGCCCTGAGGGGGGTTCTCAGCCTGGCCTGAGGTCACATGGCCCATGAACATCCACTGTGGCATCAGGACTGAGCTGAGGGCCCGTGCGGCTGACCACTTCCCCATTCAGTGGCATCAGCCGGCAGTCCTCTGGGCCTCTGTGACAACCACGCTTCCCTTTTCTGTGTTGTCTTCCTTCTGCACAGGGAGGTGCTTGAGGGCTGGGGCACTGGCTGGTGTTGCTTTGGGTCCTTGTCACCCAGTGCAGTGTGCCGGGCAGTCAGTGCTGACCAAATGTGTATGGAGGGCGTGGAGGCATCTTCAAGGGGTAGGGATCAGGTGACGATCATTTCCCCATCTCTATTAAAAATACAAAAATTAGTTGGGCATGGTGGTGTGCACTTGTAATCGCAGCAACTTGGGAGGCTGAGGCAGGAGAATTTTGTTTCCTTTTGTCTTTTTTTGAGACAGCGTCTCTCTGTCACCCAGGCTGGAGTCCAGTGGCGCAATCACAACTCACTGCAGCCTCAATTGCCACTTGAGGGCTCAACTGATTCTCCCACCTCGGCCTCAAAATGTGCTGGGGTTACAGGCAGGAGCCACTGTGCCTGGCCCATTCATGCCTTTATAATGAAGCCCATAAAAACCCAAAAGGGATGCAGAGGGCTTCTGGATAACTGAACTCATGGAACTTCCTAGAGGGTGCAGTACCTGGGGAAGACATGGAAGCTCTGCATGCCTTCCCCCAGGCCTCTCTCTGTGTATTTCTTGTATCTGGCTGTTCATCACTATCCTTTGTAATATCCTATGTTTTTATTTTGAGACAAGGTCTCGCTATGTTGCCCAGGTTGGTCTCAAACTCCTGTGCTCAAGTAAACCTCCCCGCTCAGCCTCTCGAAGTGCAGAGATTACAGGCATGAGCCCTGGCGCCAGGCCCTATAATATCCTTTATAAGGGGGCACATGTGAGTAAAGGGTTTCCCTGAGTTCTAGGTGCCATTCTAGAAAATTAACTGAACCCAAGGAGGGGATCATGGGAACTTCAATTTTTATAGCCCTGTGCCAGAAGCACAGGCACCACGTGAGCTTTTGATTGGCATCTGATGCGGGGGCAGCCTTGTGGAACTGAGCCCCCAACCCGTGCAATCACAGGAAGCAGCCAATTTGCTGTACTAGCCTTGGCCACCACACCATCTCTGACAGTGTTCCTGCCCCTGCCCACTCCTTAACGATTACCTTTCAGCCAGGCACGGTGGCTCGCGCCTGTAATTGCAGCTATTTGGGAAACTGAGGCTGGAGGATTGCTTGAGCCCAGGAGTTTGAGACCAGCCTAGACAACTTGGCAAAACCCCAGTACCACTAAAAAATACAAACATTAGCTGAGTGTGGGGGTGCATGCCTGTAATCCCAACTACTTGGGAAGCTGAGGCACGAGAATGGCTTGAACCCAGGAGGCAGAAGTTGCAGTGAGCTGAGATTGCGCCACTGCACTCCAGCCTGGGTAATGACAGAGTAAGGCTCTGTCTCAAAAAAAAAAAAGATTTCGCTTCTTAAACTTGCTTCCAACTGCCTTAAATCTGTGAGCGTCATCTGTTACTAGAGGGGATACTCCCTGCACCACGACTGGACGCAGGTACTGCAGAGCAGGAAGGGGCACTTGGCAGCCATGTGGGAGATGCACAGGGAAGTGTCAGCAGCGTTTCACACTGTTTATTCCCCAAAACCCCTGCCATAGGAGAAGACAGCCACCGTGTCTTCCAGATTGGAAAATGTGGACGAGGAGAAAAGGGGTATACGGTAAGCAAAATAAATTGTAATTTTCCAACCTTGGGGAAGATAAAGGAACTCTCAGCACTGCTATAATGAACAGCCCCCGAATGCCAGTGGTTTAATTCAGTGGAGTTCAGACCTCAATTCCTGTGTCACTGCAGAGTAGATGCTCCTGGATGAAGGCTGTTGTAGGTATTTCTCCTCCAGTTGGTGATTCAGGGACCCAGGCTCCTTCTGCCTTGCGGCTCTGCCTTTTTTAGGTCCTCAGGATGCTCTCCATGTATCTTGCCAATGGGGAACCAGTGTAGAGTACTCACAAGCGGGTCTCACAGCACGTCCTCTGGGGCTAATACACATCCCTTCTCCCCGCACCCTGTTGGTCGGGAGTCACTGCTTGGCGCCCTGCTATCTGCAGGAGGGGAAGTGTTTTTAGATGCAGGGCCAGGATTATTACAGTGAGGCAAGCGAGGCAATTGCTTCAGAGATCAGATTTAAGTGGGTGGTGGCAAAAACTCAGGAGAATTTGTGACAGGCTGGGCTTGTGGGGTTCTTAGCAGCACACTCCCTGACTTCCAAACCAGCCCCCTGCCCGCACCTGCACCCCCCATCCCCTTAGGGAGGCCCAGCACTCACCTGGCTGGGGTTGTGGCTTTAGTCTGCTGCTGACCTGTAGGGGGACCAACAGTGAGTCAGGGTGGCATCTGGGTGGTGGCAGTCTCCATCCCACCTTCTCTGCTGCGCCCTAGGCTGAGGCCCTTCTTAGAGGGACCAGAGCAGCAGAGCAGCTCCATGCAAACCCATCAGGAAGGGCCTGGGACTCAGCCGGCACCCTGAGGCAACCCCCCAACCTGTCCTCCCTGTTGTCCACCACATCATCTCCTGAAACCAGCACCCCCCAACCTTGATACCCTCTGTTGGCTTCCTTCACTCTTGAGCTCTCCACTCACTCCCAACCTGGCTCCCTCCACCGCTGAGCCCTCACCCACCTCTCTCTTCCCTCCCTTCCCTTCCCTTGACATATGCACCCCAACCTCTCCCTCCAAGTCCTCAGGGAGACTGTGCCTGTGGTTTCCTTCTGGGTGGCAGCTGGGTCTGCCCTCCAGCTTTGGGAGCCTCATGCTTGGGACTCATGTTTGCAGCTGTTCAAGTTCTGTTGCCACCACTAGGACCCCCTCCCCTCTGTCTGGTCTCACCCTGAATCTTCTGCTGCCTATTCCACTGTGCCCTGCCCCTCTTGTCCCCCTGGCATCCTTGCAGCACTTCCCAAGCACTGGGCCCCTGGTCCACAGACATCCCCTCCACCATCCAGCCTCCTCTCGGGAGGGTTCAGCGTCCACAGAGACACCCTCTCAACCCAGGCCTCACGGCACCCCTCACTCCGGGGGCCTTCCCTTCCACTTCTACCGGTTTTTTGTTTTTTAATGTTGGGACTGGGAACTCTGAAATATTAACTGCTAGTATCATTTTCATGTTGCAACTTTTACTCTTTCCAGCGTAACACCTAGGCCGGGTGCTGTGGCTCACGGTGGTGATAATCCCAGGATTGGGAGGCCAAGGTGGACAGATCACCTGAGGCCAGGAGTTTGAGATCAGCCTGGACAATATGGTGAAAACCTATCTCCACTAAAATTACAAAAATTAGCCGGGTGTGGTGATGTGTGCCTGTAGTCCCAGCTAGTCAGGAGGCTGAGGTAGGAGAATTGCTTGACCCCGGGAGGTGGAGGTTGTAGTGAGCCAAGATTGCGCCACTGCACTCCAGCCTGGGTGACAAAGTGAGACTGTCTCAAAAAAAAAAAACACCTATAATTTACCATCCTAACCATTGCTTAGTGTACGGTTTGGCAGTGTTAAGTGTATTCACGTGGTTGTGAGACAGATCTCCAGAACATTTTCACCTTGCGAAACTGCAACTCAAAAGTCCTCTTTTCCTTTTTTTTTTTTTTTTTGAGACGGAGTCTTGCTCTGTCACCCAGGCTGCTATGCAGTGACGTGATCTCAGCTCACTGCAACCTCCATCTCCTGGGTTCCAGTGATTCTCCTGCCTCAGGCTCCTGAGTAGATGGGATTACAGGTGCCCGCACTATACCCAGCTAATTTTTTGTATTTTTAGTAGAGACAGGGTTTCGCCATGTTGGCCAGGCTGGACTTGAACTCCAGACCTCAAGTGATCCACCCACCTCGGCCTTCCAAGGCATGTCCCTCACAGGCGTGAGCCACCACACTGGGCCAGTAAAACTGAAACTCTATGTTCTTCAAATGTTAACTCTCCATTCCCATCTCCTCCATGCCCCTGACAACCACCTTTCTGCTTCCTGTTTCTAGGAATCTGGCTACTCTAGATACTCATATAAATGGAATCAGACATTATTTATCTTTTTTTAACTAGCTTATTTCGCTTAGCAGAATGTCTTCAAGGCTTATTTATACTAGAGCATGTGTAAGAATTTCCTTCCCTTTAAAGGTTGAGGCCAGGCACAGTGGCTCACACCTATAATCCTAGCACTTTGGGAGGCGAGGTGGGTGGATCCCCTAAGGTCAGGAGTTCGAGACCAGCCTGGCCAACATGGTGAAACCCCGTCTCTACTAAAAATGCAAGAAGTAGCTGGGCGTGGTGGCACACACCTGTGATCCCAGTTACTCGGGAGGCTGAGCCAAGAGAATTGCTTGAACCTGGGAGGTGGATGTTGCAGTGTACTGAGATTGCACTGAACTAAGATTGCACTGCTGCACTCCAGCCTGGGTGACAAAGCAGGACTTTGTCTCAAAGTAAATAACTAAATAAAAAAGGTTTAATAATATTCTTTTTTCAGTACTTTTTTTTTTTTTTTTTAATAGACAGGCTCTTACTCTGTCACCCAGGATGGAGTGCAGTGACACAATCATAGCTCACTACACCCTCAACCTCCTGGGCTCAGGTCATTCTCCCAACCTCAGCTTCCCGAGTAGCTGGGACTACAGACATCATATTTTGTCTGATGGACATTTCAGTTGATTCTACATTTGGGGTATTTTGAGTAATGCTACTACAAACATCGGTATGCAAACCCCTCTTCCTGACCCTGCTTTCAATTTGTTGAATATATGCCCAGAAGTGAGATTGTTGGATCATATGGTAGTTCTACTTTTAATATTGCGGAGGCTAAGGCAACTCCATCTTGGAGGCTAATCTGCCATGGCAGCTTCTGATTAACTCCAGTTTTGGAAAGGCCTCTAAGATTTCCAGTTGATCTATCATTCCTTGTGTAAGAGCAGGTACATATCATAAATCCTGCCCTGGAATCAAACAACCTTGATATGATCATACTTCAACTATGGAATACTAACCATCCTTCCCCTGTGGAATACAAACCGTGGGTCTGGGGGTAATGGTGCAAGGACCCACCATCTTGTCTCATTACCCTATGTTTTCTCCTGTATTTTCTTTTTTTTTTTTTTTTTTGAGACGGAGTCTCGCTCTGCCCCCTGGCTGGAGTGCAGTGGCGCAATCTCGGCTCACTGCAAGCTCCGCCTCCTGGGTTCACGCCATTCTCCTGCCTTAGCCTCCTGAGTAGCTGGGACTACAGGCGCCCGCCACTGCGCCCGGCTAATTTTTTGTATTTTTAGTAGAGACGGGGTTTCACCGTGGTCTCGATCTCCTGACCTTGTGATCCACCCGCCTCGGCCTCCCAAAGTGCTGGGATTACAGGCGTGAGCCACCGCGCCCAGCCTCTCCTGTATTTTCTTCTAGACATTGGGCAGTTCTGGGTCTTACATTGAGGTCTTTAATCCACTTTCAGTTAATTTTTTGTATGTGGTATAAGGTAGAGATGCACCACTATGTTTTGCATGAGGGTATCCAGCTTTCTCAACACCATTTGCTGAAGAAACTATTCTTCGCTGAGTGGCCATCTTGGCACTCTTGTGGAGGATCATTTGACTGTCTATGTGAGGGTTTATTTGTGGGCTCCTCTGTATTCTATTCCACTGGTCTATTTACATCTTTTTTTTTTTTTTTTTTTTTTTTGGTGGAGTTTCACTCTTGTTGCCCAGGCTGGAATGCAATGGCGTGATCTCGGCTCACTGCAACCTCTGCCTCCCAGGTTCAAGTGATTCTCCTGCCTCAGTCTCCCGAGTAGCTGGGATTACAGGCATGAGACACCGCACCCAGATAATTTTTTATTTTTGGTAGAGATGGGGCTTCTCCACATTGGTCAGGCTGATCTCAAACTCCCAATCTCAGGTGATTCGCCCAGCTCGGCCTCCCAAAGTGCTGGGATGACAGGCGTGAGCCACTGCACCCAGCCTATTTATGTCTTTATTTCAGTACCACATTATTTTGATTACCATAGTTTTTAATATATTCTGAAATCAGGGAATGCGTGTCAGAGCTCTAACTGTGTTCACCTTTCTAAAGATTATTTTGGTTTGTGGTAGTGCTTTCAGATTCCATTTGAATTTCTGGATGAATTTTCTGTTTGAGCAAAAAAAAAAAAAAAAAAAAAAAAAAAAAAAAAGCCATTGGGGTTTTCATAGGATTTGCATTGGATCTGGAGATTGTTGTTGGTGGCATGGACACCTTGACAATATTAATTCTTCCATTCCACGAACAAGAATGTCATCCACTTATTTGTGTCTTCTTTTCATTTGTTCAGAAATGTTTTGCAGTTTCAGTGTACAAGTCTTTCATTTCCCTGGTTCGGTTTATTCCAAAGATCTTACTTTATTTTTTGACATTATTGTAAATGGAATTGTTTTCTTAATTTTCTTTTCAGATTGTTTATGGTTAGTGCACAGAAATGCAGTACCTTTTTGCTTGTATGTTAAATTGGTTTCCTGGAACTTTGCTGAATTCATTCGTTCAACAGGTATTTTTGTGCAATACTTAGGATTTTCTACATATGAGATCTTGTCACTGTTTGGACGAACGGAGGCAGGATGGTGCACTTCCGGGTTCTTCTTCACCACCAACTCTTCCCATGTGTGCGAGAATGCAGCTGACGCCCGGGAAGGTGCAGATTAATCAGGCATGCACCAGGTGATGTCAATCCGAGGAGACCAAGATTTACCTGGTGGAACCTGCGGAGCGGCCCCCCCTCCCCCGACATGCCCGTGCCCCGCCTATTGCCCTTCCACTCCTAGAAAAGTCGCTCCCAGCAGATGCGCCGGGGGCGGGCTTTCTCAGCCCCCACTCTTGTCGGGACTGTATTAGAAACTCCACCTCCGCCCCCCCCAGCTCCGGTCCCTGAAGCTAGATGACCAAAGAATAAATTTGCAGTTTTGCTTTTAGCCTTGCCTACTCGCTGGTTCTTTTGTGCCCACTCTGGTGGTCTTAGAAAAACAAATCAGTCACCTGCAAACAGATCATTTTGCTTGTTCTTTTTCAAATTAGATGCCTTTTTATTCTTTGCTTAATTGCTCTGGCTAGGACTTCAAATCTTTTTTTTTTTTTAAGTAGAGATGGGGTTTTGCCATGTTGGCCAGGGTGGTCTCAAACTCGTAGCCTCAAGTAATCCACCCACTTCAACTTTCAAAAGTGTTGAGATTACAGGTGTGAGCCACTGTGCCTGGCCTGACTTCAAATCCTGTGTTGAACAGAAGTAGTGAGATAGGGCATCCTTCTCTTGTTCCTGATCTTGGAGGCAAATATTTCAGTCTTTCACCTAAAATGACTGAAAGACTTTCAGCCGTGGGCCTTGCATGACTGGCCTTTATTATGTTGCAGTACATTCCTTCTCTTCCTGCTTTGTGGAGTGTTTTACCAGGAAAGGGTGTTCAAGCTGGGCACCGTGGCTCAGCCTGTAATCCCAGCACTTTGGGAGGCCAAGGCGGGCTGATCAGTTGAGGTCAGGAGTTCGAGACCAGCCTGGCTAATATAGTAAAACCACGTTTCTTCCAAAAATAAAAAATTAGCCGGGCATAGTGGTGCACGCCTATAATCCCATCTCCTCAGAAGGCTAAGGCGGAAGAATCGCTTGAACCTGGGAGGCAGAAGTTGCAGTGAGCCGAGATGGCACTGCTGCACTCCAGGCTGGGCAGCAGAGTGAGGTTCCAACTCAAAAAAAAAAAAAAGGAAAGGGTATTCAATCTTGTCCGATGTTTTTTCTGCAGCAGTTGAGATGATCATATGGGTTTTGTCCTTCTTTCTGTTAATGGGGTGCATTACATTGATTACTTTTCCTGTCTTGGGTGATACCTGCATTCCAGGACTAACTCCAACTTGGTCATGGTATACAATCCTTTTAACGTGCTGTCAAAGCTGGTTTGCTAGAATTTTGCTGAAGATTTTTCCATCAATATTCACCGGCCTTTTCATCTGTATTTTGTGTGTTGTTTTTCTTGCAGGGTCTTTATCTGGCTCTCAGGTCATGGTGTTGCTGACCTCACAGAACGAACCTGGAAGTGTTCCCTCTGTCTTTGGTCATTATCCCGCCCTACCTCTTGTTGAACCTCATTGACTCTTGTTCCTTTGTAATCTACTATTTTGCAGATTCTCCAAGCTTCCTGCCGGCCCCTCTGCTCTCCATTCCTGCTCTCTCACTAGCTCCTGGACCTTCTGTGATCTCCTGATCTCCTGATTTTCTGCTGGAATCACAGGTGTGAGCCACTGCACCCGGCAAAACATTTTTTATATAGTTAAATTTGTCAACATTTTAATACATGGCTCCTGGGTTTGGTCATACTGAGACCGTCTCCACTCTATGGTTATAAAATAATCTCACGTGCTTCCATGAGGAAGTTGAGGCACACAGCCTTTGTACCTGCGAGCCTGTTCCCTGGCGAGGGTATGAGGCCAGAATCTGGCTGCAGGCAGCCCCGACCCCAAGCTCCTCCCCTCTGTGCTTTCCTAGCTGGTAGGGCGAATCTCCTTTCACTGAAGACTTTTTTTTCTTTTTATAGATGGAATCTCGCTTTGTCACCCTGACTGGAGAGCAGTGTCACCATCTCGGCTTACTGCAGCCTCCGCCTCCCAGGTTCAAGCAATTCTCCTGCCTCAGCTTCCTGAGTAGCTGGGACTACAGGTGTCCGCCACCATGCCCAGCTAATTTTTTGTGTTTTTAATTGAGACGGGGTTTCACCATTTTGGCCAGGCTGGTCTTGAACGCCTGACTTCAGGTGATCCACCCGCCTCGGCCTCCAAAGTGCTGGGATCACAGGCGTCAGCCACTGTGCCTGGCCTGAAGACTTTCTTGATGGTAACTTACTGTCAGGTTTGGAGGATATTGAGGTAGAACTCATTGATGCCTGGAGCCTTGTCCTCTCTTTTGAACTGGGAATGTGTACATCCAAGTTTCCAAAGGACAACTCTGCTGAGATGCCACACATGGATCTCCAGTATAACAGATTCCAAACTGGCTGGGTGAGGTGGCTCAAGCCTGTAATCCCAGCACTTTGGGAGGCTGAGTTGGGCGGATCACGAGGTCAGGAGATCGAGACCATCCTGGCTAACACAGTGAAACCCCGTCTCTACTAAAATTACAAAAAAGTAGCCAGGCGTGGTGGCAGGCGCCTGTAGTCCCAGCTACTCAGGAGGCTGAGGCAGGAGAATGGCGTGAACCCAGGAGGCGGAGCTTGCAGTAAGCTGAGCACTCCAGTCTGGGCAACAGAACAAAACTCCATCTCAAAAAACAAACAAAAAAACAAAACAAAACAAGACCAAAAAAAACAAAAACAAAAACAAAAACAAAAAAGATTCCAAACTAAACGAGGCATCGTTCCCCTCCAAACATAGTCTCCTCCTCTATTGTCTACTGTACTTGATGGTTTCATCACAGCCCCATGCACCCAAGTGGAAACGGATGCTTCTTCCTGCTCCCTCGCCCCTACAGCAATCAATCAATCTCATTGGTTTTTATTACTTAATATTTTCTAGGATCTGGCCCTTTCCCTCTCTCCGCCTCACCCCTGCACTGCACTGACCCAGCCTGGCCCACCTCTGCCCGCTGCTCCACAGACTGAGGTCTCCCATGGGGAGCTGAGGTCGCCCTTTGCTGCCTCACGCTGCCTCTGGGATCAGAGGCTATTGGATGTGATTTCCAAGGTCGTCCCCTCTCCTCTCCTGCCTCCACCACCAGCATCAAGCTTCCTACAGCTCCTGGAATGGTTTCCTCCACCCGCAAGGAAAGTGAGTGACCTCTACACCACCCTCACCTCTTGCCAAGCTAATTCTTTTCTTCTTTGAGACATCTGCAGATGTCACCTCCTCTGGGAAGTCCTCCCTGATTACCTCTCTCTCCTCCTACCCTTGTTTAGTGATACCATAGCTCTTTCTCAATGAAGCAATTAGTCCTTGAGGCAACTGACAACTCCACACCCCCAGTTCCCTGAGAACAGAGCCTATGCTTTATCGACTTTGCTTCTCCAGTTTCAAGCCAGGCCGTGGCAGGTGGGCAGTCAGCCAGTGCCTGCTGAGCTCAGCCCAATTCTGGTCCCTTCTCCTCTCTCTGTCCTTTTCCCAGGGCAGACCCTCCCCTCCCCAGGAACCTTCAGGGGAGGGTGGATGATTGATGACTTGAGAGAGAAGTAGCTGGGGGGATCCAGCTGTGTAGAGAGGACTGGGGGCTCTCTTTTCTTTCTTTTTTTTTTTTGAGATGGAGTCTTGTTCTGTCACCAGGCTGGAGTGCAGTGATGCGATCTTGACTCACTGCAACCTCTGCCTCTAGGGTTCGAGCGATTCTCCTGCCTCAGCCTCCTGAGTAGCTGGTCCTACAAGCGTGCGCCACCATGCCCAGCTAATTTTTGTATTTTTAGTAGAGATGGGGTTGTTACCATGTTGGGCAAGATGGTCTCAATCTCTTGACCTCATGATCCACCCGCCCTTGGCCTCCCAAAGTGCTGGGATTACAGGTGTGAGCCACTGCACCCAGGCTGGGGGTTCTCACACATGACCCTGCACCACCTCACTTGCAGGAGCCCCCGAGATGCAGATACCCCAGCACAGGCCACGGAGTTGGCCTCAGTGGGCTTGAGGGGAGCCAGCAGGGTCTGCATATTTCTGAAATCCCTTAGCTGCAGGTGGGCTCTGAGAAACCCCAGCTTGGAGGCTTGAGGAGACAGCATGTCCTGGGCACTTACCTTTCCTTCTTCTCCACCTGAGGAGGCACAGCAGTCCCAAAGCGACAGTTTTGAGCACAGCAGCAGCCAATGCCACACTGACAGCAGTGTCCAGACTTAGGTGCCATGATTCTGCGTGCCCTTTGCCTTCTGTGACCCTGAGTCCAGCTGTGGTGGTTGCACTGTTGGGCCACCAGGTGGTGGTCGGGCTGCTGGCCCTCCAGGTGGTGGTGGTCATGACAGCTGGGGAGAGATGAGGAATGAGCAGACCCTCTTCTGGGGGTACAGGCCATCAGGGTGCAAGGCATGGTGTGCTGCTTTCTAGATTGGGGGACATTCAGGACGAGCAAGCCGCTCTCAGAAGCCCACACAGGGAAGGGGTAGCAAGGTGAAATGCTAACAGCTCTCAATCCAGACAACTGGGTTTAAATGTGAAGACATCACCAGTCACCAAAAACCCTGACTGCAGTGGGCAGGGCACGTGCCAGGGCAGCTGGACTTACCCTGGGTTATGGTGAGTTTGGTCCCGTTGATGGACTGCCACTGCTGCCTCCCTGATCTCCGTGTGTCCAGCTGGACTCGGCAGAAATACACAGACTGGTCCTCCTTCCGCAGGTTCGAGATCCTGAGGAGCCCGTGGTCCTGACCCTCTGTCCAGTTCAGAAAGAGCCGGTTCGAGTAATCCTTGTGAATGAAAGCTGGCCTTGTTCTGTAGAAGAACTGCCCGTGGAAGTGGCCCCGTCTCCAAGATATTTGCATGTTGGGAGCTGTGGCTAACTCCCAGGGGTGATAGAAGGAGAAGGGAATTTCCACGGAGCCACCCATAGGGGCTGAGAGGTGTTTTGGTTGAGTGACCCCCATAGGGCCGCTTGGACCGGATCCCGCGGAGCCACCTACAGGTGGGAGGGAGAGAGTGTGGGAGAGACCTTGAAGCCACTGCCAGACACAAAGAGGGTGACCCTAGACCCTCCCGCACCTTCATCCACAGGCAGTCGTGTGACAGGTGGCCGGACTGACTTCTGGCCTGGGTCTCCCACTCTTCAGGCATGGGAGAGAGAGGATGGGGGCACCTGCCCCTGTGGCACCCGCCCTTGTTTCCTGGTAGTGGGAGCCTGGGCCCTCCCCAAGATGTCCCACCTTTGTCTCGGGTTGGCCCCTCCTGTGGTTTGGGCAGAGCCCACATCTGGGCGGTCCTGGGCACTCACCAGGCTGCAGAAATGCTGGCGGCAGCAGCAGGGGCAGCAGGGGCAGCAGCAGGGGCCGGCCCATGGCCTTGCTCTCCTCCAGGGGATGGGGAGACCAGCAGAGCCGTCCAGGCAGGAGAGGGGCCCCGTGGAGGGGCTGCCTGGGGGTTGAGGTGAGTGGGGGGAGCCGGGCTCAGGCTCCGCAGAGGGCTGTGGGGGCCGGGAACCTTCCCCAAACCCGTGCGCCTCCAGGGTGACCAGCACTTCCTTTATCCATCTGGCTTCTTTTCCCTTATTGCAAAAGGGCCTCCCTTGTGGTCAGTGTCAAGTCAGCCCTGCCCAAGGGCCCCAGTGCCCATCCTCCTGCTGAGGGACGGGGCCTGACCTTGGTTGGCTGGGCCCCTCCCACCTGGATCCCTGCAGCCCCACCTCACTCAGCCTCACTTCTCATCCTTCTCTGCCCAGGGTCAGCACAGGCTCTTTCAGGCAGAGGAAAGGCAGGCCTGAATCTCTGCCCTTCTGTGTCCCAGATTCAGTCCTCAGGGAGGACTAGGAGGAGGAAGCTGGTGGAGGTCACAGGCTCTCAGACCCCACCCAGCCCAAGCACCAGAGTCCCCAGCTTGTCCTCTGTCCCTCTCCCTCCCCGGCAGGGACTCCCATGCAGTCCCCAGGCACCACCAGGGCCCAGCTGGCCTCTTCCCATCCCAGGCCCGCTCCCTTGGTGCAGGGACCACGACCTTGCTCAAGGGGTGAGGGGGCTGATGGTCCCCTACACAGACTGGTTCTTCTGGAGGCCACCCCTTCACCCACTAGACGTGAGACTGGATCTGCAGGCTCCCCTCTGACCTCCCCATCCTACACAGGCAGAGACAGGGCTCCAAGAAGGCCTGCCCCAGGCCACGTGACTTGCAGTGGCAGTTCCAGGACTGGAGCTCCCTCTACCCAGATGTCTGGGCCTGGCTGAAGGGCACAATCTCTGGGCCTCAACTTCTGAGTGCAGGACAGGAGGCCATCCCTTCATACAGCACCTCAGGTCATTCCCTCCACACACCTGAGCCCTTGGCTGATCCAGAAGCTTCCTTGGACACAGAAGGAAGTGAAGGCTCAGAGCAACAGTGGGCACCCCGCACACAGTCCTGGGCCCATCTCTAACGGGTTTCTGCTGGCCTTTGCCTGGGGTGGTCGCTGGAGCGGGGACCTTTGGTGGCCTACAGGGCTCCCTCCGTAGGAGGCTCTGCCAACCCTCTCCAGGGTGAGGTGGCCCCTCCAGCTAAGGGGCCGTGGGGCATGGGGGCAGGAAGACAGGATTTCATCAGAGGAAATGGCATCAGCCTTCTTGAGACAGAAGCAGGCAGGGACGGGCCTCCCTTCTCTTCTCAGTCTCTTCCCTGGCACCAGTAGGCTCCTCTGTGCTTCCCAGGGCCAGCCAGGCCGCCCTGCCCTCCCTCCCTCCCTCCACAGGCCTGAGGAAACATGTTCCCCCGTGCTCAGGAAACCCCTCCGTCTGAGCCAGGCCCTCAACACCTCATTCTCCCCATTCAACCCACAGGAAAACGGAGGCACGGGGGCTTTGGGCTGAACTGGTCCCACCTGCAAAGGTGGGCTGAAGAGAGGACAAGGGGCCCCCTGGCTGTCTGGGCAGGGCCTCGAGAGGGTGGCCTGCCCTGCCTGAGGACTTTTTTTTTTTTGTTTTTTGAGATGGTCTCACTGTATCACCCAGGCTGGAGTGCAGTAGTGCGATTTTGGTTCACAGTAACCTCTGCCTCCTGGGTTCAAGTAATTCTCCTGCCTCAGCCTTCTAAGTAGCTGGGAATTACAAATGCATGCCACCATGCCCAGTTAATTTTTGTATTTTTAGTAGAGACAGGGTTTCACCATGTTGGCCAGGCTGGTCTTGAACTCCTGGCCTCAAGTGATCTGCCCACCTCAGCCTCCCAAAGTGCTGGGATTACAGGCATGGGATACGACGCCCAGCCACTGAGGACTGACTCTTGGTTCCATTCCTGCCTTGTCCATGAGCCATGGGACCCAGCTGGAAGGTCACCTGCTTACCAGGCTATCTGAGGAGGGGGTCACATAGAACTTTTAGCCAACAGCCTCTGGGTAGCTCTGGAGGGCACATACTCCCCAAGGGCCTCAGGCCTCGTACCGCCACGTGCGTTCTCCTTAGATGCAAGGTGCACATTTATGTCACTTTCCGGGCCCTGGACCCAGCTGAACCCCCATGGGAGATTCCTTTTGCGTCAGGATTTCTGCTCTAGGATGGTATGAGGTGGTCTGGGTGGTTCATCCTCCCTCCCCCAACGTCAGTGACAGGGCCTGGGGCTAAGCCTGGGGCTGTGGCTGTCTCTCAGAGGGGGCTTTTGGGAGGAGGCAGCCCTGGAGGAGGGCATGATTCCAACAGGGGCAGGGCCTAAATGCAGCCTGTTAGCCCAGCAGGTGGCCATGGGAGAGGCGTGGGATGCAGTGTGTTCAGGTGCAGGGGCAGGGAGGGGGCCGGGACCCTGCACCACGTTTTGAGAACTGCTGCTTGTATGTCCCCACCTTCCCTCAAAAACTATCCTCCTTTTCTCACCAGCCAAGTCTATCCCTGCCCCAGCCCCTTGCCCCCCATCCTTGGCAACCACCCTGTTCCTGCTTTCCCCCTGAGATCAGGAATGAGGCACAGATGTCTGCTGTCACTGCCTCCCTTCACAGTACTGTCCTAGCCAGTGTGTTACACTGGAAATGCAAGTGTTCTGTGTCTTCAATTCTGTATTGATCTATTTGGCCGCCACCCATCACAGGGCCCATATTATCTATATTGCCTGCATTCTTGGCCTTTTTTTAGTGGGGGACATGGTCTCGTGCTGCCTGTAGGTGGGATTATACGCATGTACCACAGTTGCCCTCTAATTTTCTTCTTTTGCAGAGACGTGGTGTCACTCTGTTACCTAGGCTGGCCTCAATCTCCCAGGCTCAAGGCATCCTCCCAGTGTGCTGGGATTACACACATGAGCCACAGGGCTGAGCCCTTTGTACATTGCCAATGCTCTGGCATCTGGTCCCTCACTGACTAGGGAGAGACTCCCCCTCCCAGGGGTGGCCGACTGTAAAATTTTTACATCAACTTATTAAATCAGCTGGTCAGTTCTGACCAGGAGCCATGCTGAAATTTTGATTTAGAAGCTCTTATTCAGGCGGGGCACAGTGGCTCACGTCTGTAATCCCAGCACTTTGGGAGGCCAAGGTGGGCGGATCACCTGAGGTCAGGAGTTCAAGACCAGACAGGTGAAACCCCCATCTCTACTAAAAAAAGAAAAATACAAAAATTAGCTGGACACAATGGTGCACACCCGTAGTCCCAGCTACTTGGGAGGTTGATGCAGGAGAAACACTAGAACCCGGGGGGGGGGGGTTGCAGAAAGCCAAGATCATGCCACGGCACTCCAGCCCGGGTGGGGGGGGGTTAATCTAAAAAAAAAAAAAAAAAAAAAAAGATCAATTTGGGGATATTGACCTGTTAACAGTGAGCCTTAGCCAGGCACAGTGGTTTATGCCTGTCATCCCAGCACTTTGGGAGGCCAAGGCAGGCAGATCACTTGAACCCAAAGTTTGAGACCAGCCTGGGCAACATAATGAAACTTCATCTCTACCAAAAAAGAAAAAGAAAAAAGAAAAACTACAAAAATTAGCCAGGTATGGTGGCACGTGCCTGTGGTCCCAGCTACTTGGGAGCCAGAGGCGGGAGGATCGTTTGAGCCCAGGAGATTGAGGCTGCAGTGAGCTGAGATCCCACCACTGCACAGCCCGGATGACAGAGTGAGACCTTGTCCCAAAATACCACCGCTAGGCCATGCACGGTGGCTCACGCCTGTAATCCCAGCACTTTGGGAGGCTGAGGCGGGCAGATCATGAGGTCAGGAGATCGAGACCATCCTGGCCAACATGGTTAAACCCCGTCTCTACTAAAAATACAAAAATTAGCTGGGCGTGGTGGTGGGCACCTGTAGTCCCAACTACTCAGGAGGCTGAGGCAGGAGAATCGCTTGAACCCAGGAGGCAGAGGTTGCAGTGAGCTGAGATCATGCCACTGCACTCCACCCTGGTGACAGAACAAGACTCCATCTCAAAAAAAAAAAAAAAAAAACCCCACCACCACCAAAACAACAATGAGCCTTGTGATACATGAACGTGGTGTATCACGCCCTTGACTTAGGCCCCGACACTCAGGCCTTTCAGGCATGATCTGGCCTGGCCCCCAAGCAATGTCAGCCACACCACCTGGTGTAGATGTGAGGCTGCTCGCAGAGCACCTTCATCAGCCAGCTGTGCCTCCACCCACCAGGAGCATGCTTGTCCAGGCCTGCCTCCTGCTCTCCTTCCCCAAGAACTCCTCTTCCTCCCAGCCCTGTGCCCCCTGGGTGGGTTACGGCAATGCTTTGCACCTCAGGCTCCACATCTATCAAACTGGACTTCCTGAAAATACCCACCTCCTGACTTGTTGTAAGATAAGACCATCTGGGAAGAGTTGCTCAGGCCTTGGGAGCCTCCTGGTTTACAATCTTCACATCCCTGTAGGCCTTCTCACTCTTCTCATGTACCTGATGCTCAGTGTGAGCCACACAGGCGCCACACGGCCAGGGAGGGACCCCCAGGATTCAAATCCAGGTCCATTCAAAGCTGAAACCTTACTTTGGGCCATGGGTGCTGGGGTGTGTCCTGGGCGCCTGGGGCCACTGGAGGGGAAGCAGGTGCTGCTGCTGGGCTGACTGAGCTCTTCCCCTGGAGCACATCAGCTCCCTCAGGCCTCAATTTCCATGCACACTGAGCCAACAGCACTCTGGTCTCTGGGTCTCGGGCTCAACCATGCATCACAGCACAGTGCACCACACACTCTCAGGGCGCCCTTTGTCGCTGCTGCTGGCTCTGACACTTGAGGCTGGGCAGCACGGAGCAGGCTGGATGTCGGGATACTTTCTGGGTCCCAAGATGTTTGGCTCCAAGTCCCACAGGGACCAGGCTGGGCTGCAGTCTCCTAAGCTTATGGAAGACAGGTTCAGGCTGGGGGACTCTTCCTCCACTGTGTGATGGGCAAGTGGCCCTGGCAGGGGGTCCCTCAGAGCTCCCCCTTTGTCTGCTTCTTAGAGAAACCCAGCTTTCTGGAGATCCCCTTCAGGCTTCCCCTGAGACCTTACAAGCCCCACTGTTCACACCCGTCCAGGGTCCAGGGTGCTCTTGCTCTCTCCCTTCCCTCCCTGTCATCTTCCTCCCGGCACTGCCTTCCTCACCCTCCTTGGGGACCTCTGCAGCAACCCTTCTTCGTCTCTTCCTTGAGCCGCCAGCCCTGGAGGAACTGCTGAGCTACCTAGGCCAGTGCTGAGGGTTTCTGGGAGGAGGAGGATGACCACCAGCCGAGGAGGGCAGGCCTGACCACCTGCAACCACGCTCTTCCCAGCACAGTGCAGAGCTGGGAACTGGATGGGGCTGGGTCCTGGCAAGGCCACATCAGGGCCTGCCTGGTGCAGTGCGCTGGGCTGCGGAGGGTGATGAGGGTGGATGCAGCTTCTGGGCAGGCCGTCCCTGAGCCGGACATAGGGCGTGGCTCCTGATTGGCAGCTGGCACTTCCTGCGATGTCCCCATGCAGTCCCAGGGAGGGTCTGAGGGGTACCCCAGGGGTACTCACCCCAGCTCGGGGAGCAGCCTCAGCCTGGCTCAGGAACGACACTGCCCCGCCACCTAGGGCCTGCCACATTCCTGGGGAGTCTTGAAGCCCAGAGCCCTCTCACTCACGCCGTCTTGTGTGGCAAAAGCCCATCAGGCCCAGGCTGTGGGGCCCACAGGCAGAAGGGCTGGCTCTGGATGGAACATTTTGTGGGGAGGCCCCCATGTCTGTGAAGGCCTCTGCCTGCCCGGAGAGGAGGTAGGGGAAGTGACTGAGGGAAGATTTCAGGCGAATCCCCCTAATCTCCACCCACTGCCTGACACCAGCTGTGGAAGGAGGGCATCAGGACCGCAGACCAGGCCACAGCAGGGAGCCCGGCAGAAGGATGCCAGGTCAAACCACAGGGACTTCTCTCAGGCTGAAGCCCCAGGAACCCTTGCAGCTGTCCTAGGACATGGTGGGACTGGAACAGAAACCATCCTGCTGGGATTCCCCAACTCTATCTAGGCAGCTACAAGTGTCCCTCAGGAAGCTCCTCCAAACCCCGTCATCCCAAGAAGCCAGGAGAAATCTCTAAGATTGGGACACTGCCCTCTCCCTGGGCCAACTCCAGCCCTGCAAGGAGGCCCCAACCCACTCTGGTTCTCACCTGGCTTCTTCCTCCAAGGGTGGAGACTGCCTCCCCAGTCTCTTCACCCCCAAAGAAGCAGCACAGCCAAGGCCCAAGTCAGAGAAACTGTGTTGCTGACTTAGTCACGGCAGGAAACGACTGGAATGGGGTACTGTCACTCACACACTCACACCTGTGCCCACACCCCCCCCCCACATGCACACACACAGACCACATCCGCAGCAGGTGGGCCTGGCCAAGTACCCGTGATATACTTATTGGAGGCCCAAGAATAAAGTAAGGGGGTGGCGCCCAGGAGGCCAGGGAAGGGGAAAGCCCAGTGGCCTCATGGTCTCTCTCATCGAACTCCGAAGCGTCCTTCCATGGCCCTGGGCCCCCGAGCGTCAGGGAAAAGAGTGAGGCTGGGACCCGTGTGGGGAGGCCTCTCCCCTGCCTGAGTGTAGAGTCCATTCTCAACAGAGACGAAGCTGCCACGTGCAAGGATGGGTGTGGAGACCCAGGCGGCAGGGCCCTGGGGCCGGTGTGCGGCGTGGGTGGGGAGCGATGCCCACCCGTTGGGGTGAGCCGTGTCCAAAGTAGCTGGGCAGAAGCTGGTGTTGATAGTGGCATAAGGGTCGTGGAGAGCAGCCTGGGAGGCCTGGCTGGGCACCTGCACGGGGGAAGGAGGGTCAAGTGAGTCTGTACAGCTTGGGTCCAGCCCTGGCCCCCCCTCCCCCTGCCACCTCGTCCCCAAAGCAGCCCCCCTCCTCACCCATGCTCGTGCTGTCAGTGCCTGGGAGTTGGTGTGGGACGGCTGGAGCCTAGGGGTAGGGCTGGGAGAGAGCGAGGATGGTCAGAGCTCTGCAGGGCATGTGGCCAGCCCAGTGTCAGGGGAATGTGAACAGGGTCCAGGTCTCACCGGTGCTTCTGTCGGTGCAGCAGGTGAAGGAGGTAGCCACAGCCAAAGAGGAGGACTCCTGAGACCCCCAAGATCCCTGCCAGGTCTGCCCGCAGAATGGGGACAGGAGTTGGCAGGGCAGAGAGACCTGGGCACAGAGACAAGAATCAGATGGGTGGCCAGTACCTGAGCCCCTCCCTGCCCTCCTGGGCCCCTCGTCCTGGCCCCACCTGGGTCTGAGCTGGGCGGGAGGCTCCCACAGGCCTCCCAGGAGCCTTCAGGGAAGGATGCAAACTTGCAGCAGAAGGTGGTGTTGGCGCAGGGTCTGCTGGCCCCAGAGTCTTCCAGGGTGAGAGAGATGCTGCTCTGGGTTTCCCAGCGGGCCTGGCGAGCAGGGGCCCATTGCCGGGTGCCAAGTTCTGGGTGCAACACAGCCAGCTTGCTACCCCCAGCACCATCGGGGCCTCCCCAGCTCACAGTCACCAGGGAGATGGAGCCAGGCCCCAGGAACCCACAACGGACAGTGAAGGACGAGAGCTCAGTGGCCTCCATCCGAACTTGCACCCACACCTCCGGGGTCCCTGTGGAACAGCAGCAAGGTTGGTGGGCTGTTGTCCTACATCATCCTCCCTGCAGCCCCTGCCCCTCTCTGGTGCCGGCACTCACCTGCAGTGACACACAGGGTCAGCAGCACCCAGGGCAGGGCCAGGGTCCGGTGCCCCATGGCCCCCTCCAGTCCAGGTTCTGGGGACTGCAGGGCCGGCACCTGTGCCTCTGTTCTCATCGCAGGAAGTCTTCATGTTGTCAGCAGCCAAACAGCCACTTCCTTCTCCCCTCTCACACCTTCCCCAGAGGTGGTGAACACAAGGTGGCTGATTCCCTTCTTAAAGTGACAGTGAGGGCCTGCTCAGTCCCCAAGGCTGTACTTCCGGGTAACAAGGCAGGGTGGCACAGGTGGGTGAGAACCCAGCCCTGGCTAGGCCTGGGGAGGCCAGGGGAGGGGCAGAGTAGCTGCCAGGGTCTGGAAGGACTCCCCTTCCCTGGACAGCAAGGGATGCCGGGCTTCCCTAGGAAAGGGCTCTGTCCCACCCCTCACCCAGCTAAGGAATCTGGGAGGAGAAAGTCCCTGGGAGTAGGAAGCCAGCAGGGAGGACCTGAAAGCCAGCCCAGTGTGCGTGACCTGCCACCAATCTGATGTGGGTCCCACGCTTACACCTACAACCCAGGCCTCCCTGACAACCCCCAGCCTGACTTGCCCACTGCATGCTCATACCTCCTGATCTACCCTGAACGTACCCCATACTGGGCTCTGCTCCAGGCGCCGTCTCCCTTGTCATAGGTGATGGCAACTGGCTTCTGGCTGCTCAGGACCAAAGCACAGCCACCAGTGCCTCTTCCCTTTCACCTCCAATGCACCAGGAAATCCTGTTGGCTTCCTACCCTGACCAAAGGACCACTTCTTCCCAACACCCCCCAACAACCCCCAGCCTTTTCTGACTCCAGGCCTAATATTCTCCTGCCTGGAAGAGCAGAAACAATGGAGAATTGGCCTGGCTGGTTTCAGTTCTCACTGCAGTGGCCAGAGTGACTCTTTTGAACCCAAGTCAGGCAGGCCACTGCCCTTCTTGACTCTCACAGCCCGTGACACCCAGAGTCAACGCCTCAAGGACCATCCATGTCCTGCCATCCCCACCTCCCCTGCCCTCCTACCTCACGTGCATACCTCTGAGTTGAATTAACAGCAGCAAGATTTGGAGGTGACCAGGAGGAAACGGGCTGGCCCTTGCCGTGAGGTGTGCACAGACAGGGAATGAAAGGCCAGCACTTTAGGATGAGTCCAGGAGTTTAAGACCAGCCTGGGCAACATGGTGAGATCCTATCTCTATCCAAAAAAGAAGAAATAAAAAATTAGCCAGGGGTGGTGGCAGGCACCTGTAGTCTCAACTATTTGGGAGGCTGAGGTCGAAGGATCGCTTAAGCCCAGGAGGCAGAAGTTGCAGTGAACCATGATTGCACCACTGCACTCCAGCCTGGGTGACAGAGTGAGACCCTGTCTTGATAAATAAATGTTGCTCTGAATTGCTTCCCTGCTTATGTCACTTCAAGGATGCAAACTGACCAGAATGCTGCTAGGCAGCAACAGGTGACCCTTTCCAGGGATCAGTTTGCTTTGTGTGCTATGAGCCGGAATCCAGGGTCCAGTGAGAGCCCAGGGTGCTGTCTTAAGGTTGATCTTGTCCACGGTGTGGTAAGGACTGAAGAGACAGCCCTGTCCCAAGTCACCTCTCTGGGCCCTGGTTTGCCCCTGTATCAAAGACTCACCATGTCTGCTTATTCCTGTGGTGCTGGCTGGATGTGGTGGCTCATGACTATAATCCCAGCACTTTGGGAGGCTGAGGTGGGTAGCTCACTTGAGCCCTGGAGTTTGAGACCAGCCTGGGCAACATAGTGAGACCCTGCCTCTACAAAAAATAAACATTAGCCGGGTGTGGTGGCTTTCACCTGTAGTCCCAGTTACTCGGGAGGCTGAGGCGGAAGGATCACTTGAGCCTGGGAGGCGGAGGTTGCAGTGAGCCAAGATCATGCCACTACACTCCAGCATGGGCAAGAGTGAGACCCTATCTCAAAAAAATTAAATTAAATTAAAAATTAAAAAAATACAAAATAAGAATCCTGTAGTGTTTGACACAAACCAGGTTTGGTCTCTGGGGCAAACTCTGTCCCCTCATCCACACCCTGCAGCCCATAGTGGTCTTCATGGTACCTATGCAGCCAGTCACCCATGGCTCCCAACATTCTCTTCACCCTTTGCCCTTCGCCAAGGCCACCTGTACTGATCTCCACACCTGCCTCAGACCTGCTTTTACCGCTTTCTCCACTACCATCCCCCAGGCAGGGTGTGAGACTGGTGCAGAGGGGACCTTCCTCAGGTGGCCTGGCCAGTGTAGCTGCAGAGCACCTAGGACACCTGAGGCTGCTGCATATCTGCCTCCCTAGTCCGAAAGACCCTTGCCTCCCACTGAAAGAAACCAAAAATGTTTAACCTCAGAATAGGCTTCTTAGCCATATTTTGGGATGGTTGACCAAAGGGCTTGTAGGCAGCTGTGGGCCTGCAACGTGGTCTTCAGTCAGGGAAATCCACCTCTGCAGAGGAGACGGTGGAATAGACAGCAGATGCACACAGCCTTTCTCTGCAGTCTCCGTGTCTGGATCTAGGAAAGACAAACTGAGAGGCGGGACCCCTTTAAGGGTCTGAAGGACTTGCTTACCACAGGCTCCACAGAGCACCAGCTATGAGGTGTTACCTGCAGAACAAGACCTTTGCTAGCCAAGTCTCTCCTCTCCCCTTCCTTTAACCTGTTTTGCTGTGCTCTGGGCCTCCCATTATTTCTGTAATTTCAAGATGGTTATAAAAAGTGTCAACCATCTGGCTGTTTCTTTTTTTATATATTTTATATGACTTGTGCACATGTGTGCACATAATAACATTTTTTTTTTTTGAGACAGAGTCTTGCTATGTTGCCCAGGCTGGAGTGCACTGGTGCAATCTAAGCTCACTGCAAGCTCTGCCTCCCGGGTTCACACCTGGTTAACATGGTGAAACCCCGTCTCTACTAAAAATACAAAAAAATTAGCCGGGCGTGGTGGTGGGCACCTGTAGTCCCAGCTACTCAGGAGGCTGAGGCAGGAGAATGGCGTGAACCCAGGAGGCAGAGCTTGCAGTGAGCCGAGATCAACTGGATGTCAATGTCCCCTCTTCAGGGGTGGCTGTCTCAGTCCTAGCACTGCTTCCACTGGAAGAGTCTGAGCTCCTCCATCCTAGCCTTGGTTCTGGGCAGCAAACAGCTCAGCCCTGAGCAGCCCCTGTTCTTCTGTAGGCCCATGGGGCCCACTGCAGATAGGAACCCAGGCAGCTGATTTGGATGGCCTCAATTCCTGGGGTCAAAACACAGGGTTCTGGAGGGCCTAGTCTCACCATAGAGAAAGGGAAATGGCTATAAAAATCCAAAATATTTTTGACAGAGGACTAGAGGCCAACTCCTCCCCTAAATGCTTTGGCACTTGATACAACCTTAGGGAAAAGGAAGGAAGCCAAGAAGACTCAGGAGTTAAATTTTCTCAGCAGCTGGGCAGAAAGAGAGCTTGAAATTAGAGGAAAAATAAAGTTGTTTCTGCTTACCTGAGTTTGTAGAGTAAGACTTGTGACTGCTGCATTTATTTTTACATGTATGTTTTAATGTTGTGAAAAGGGCCGCTTTTGTTCCTCTGTAACTTTAATTATAGCTTACCCTTTATCACAGTAATACAGCTAATGTGAGGTAGCGTCTTCAGTGGATACTATGTGCTAAACCCAATCTCAGTGATGCACATACATCAGTTCCATACTTAACAATCACTTTATGTGGGAAATAACTTGCTCGGGGTGGAAAGGCTACTTACACAGTGAAGCCAAAATTTAAACCCTGACAAAAATTTTCACTTCAGAACCCATAATATTCAGCATTATGCGGAGCTGCCTTCTCCCACACCTTGGTTAAAAAAATAAAATTGAACTGCAAGATTGTGTCAGCAAACGGCAGTCGTCCTCTCTGCCCTGGCAGTGCAGAAGCCAGGAGTTGAACCCATGTCTCTCACCAGGTTAAGCTGACTTGCTAAGTTGGGATGTGACCTCAGAGACAGAGGCTATTCCAGCAATACAAGATGCTTTATTTTTCGGCTTCTACCTATGCCACCCAATCCCTTCACTGGGCCTAACTTACTGAATCAAATTAAGTATATTTCCCTCCAAGTTTCCCCAGGATTCTGGGCTCCTGTGCACACTACAGGTCTTCTCTAAATGCCCTGGGTTTATCTATCCTTTGGTGAGTTTTCAGCTCTTCTCCTTATTTCTCTGCCCTGTCCTGACCAAAAATCTTCAGTGCCTGTTTCTCTCTGACATCCAAATCCCACACACATCTAGGGGTAATTGGTGAATCTGAACTGATGAGTGACTCGTTTCGTGAATCCTTTCTAGGATCTCGGTATTTCATCCTATCCCGAGGGAAGGCTCTAAAGAGCTCAAGGAAGACCTCACCATGTCTATGTGTGAGAAGAAACCTTTCACCCCTTCACTATCACACCCTATCATCCAAGCACACATTCCTCTTTCATCCCATAAACCCCAGTCAGTGTCACCTGGAGTTACAAGGATGGGGCGACTTATCTAGTAACTGAAGACTGTCAGTAATCTGAAGAAAAAAAAAATCTCTTCACTTTATAACTCAGGAGACAACACCAAGTCACTTCCGGCAGAGCTCATGGCCACAGTGCAAGTTAAAAAAGGTAAAGCCTTATTGAAAATCATTAAAAGTAATCTTAAAATAATTATTCGGGCTGGGTGCGGTGGCTCAAGCCTGTAATCCCAGCACTTTGGGAGGCCGAGACGGGCGGATTGCAAGGTCAGGAGATCGAGACCATCCTGGCTAACACGGTGAAACTCTGTCTCTACTAAAAAATACAAAAAGCTAGCCGGGCGAGGTGGCGGCACCTGTAGTCCCAGTTACTCAGGAGACTGAGGCAGGAGAATGGCGTAAACCCAGGAGGCAGAGCTTGCAGTAAGCTGAGATCTGGCCACTGCATTCCAGCCTGGGCGACAGAGCAAGACTCCGTCTCCAAAAAAAAAAACCAATTATTTGATATTAACAGACAATGCCCAGCGGTGCCATGTGGGAGGCAAGCCACCCAGATGCCAAGGCAAGAGACCAAGGAGGGCACAAGCTGTTCCAGTATAATAAAGAAAATATACAGAATAAGAATAGTTATACTAGAAATATAGATATGATTATATATGAATATCACTAACCATTAGTTTATAGCATTACTCTTTATTCCAATATTATAATAATCTTTGTTCTACAATCATAACCTACGAAAAACCAGGCCATACAGAGATAGGAGCTGAAGGGACACAGTGAGAAGTGACCAGAAGACAAGAGTGTGAGCCCTCTGTCATGCCCAGACAGGGCCACTAGAGGGCTCCCTGGTCTAGTGGTAACGCCAGTGCCTGGGAAGGCACCCGTTACTTAGCAGACCTTGATCTAGTGGTAGCAGACGGGGAAAGGGAGTCTCCCTTTCCCAGGGGGAGTTAGAGAAGACTGTTTCACCACCTCTTGTGGAAGGTCTGACAGTCAGGCCCGCCCACAGTCATCCGGAGGCCTAACCGTTTTCCTGGGATGCTGTGCTTCAGCAGTGACGCACCTGTTTCACTTTCATGTTCCGCTCTGTACACCTGGCTCCACCTTCTAGATAGCAGTAACAGAATTAGTGAAAGTATTAAAGTCTTTGATCTTTCTGAGAAGAGCATAGAAGAAATAATGACGTAAGCTGTCCTCTCTCTCTCTGCCTCGGCTACCTAAAAGGGAAAGGCCCCCTGTCCGGTGAACACGTGACTCACATGACCTTATCAATCATTGGAGATGACTCACACTCCTTACCCTGCCCCTTTTGCCTTGTATACAATAAACAGCAGCGCGGTCAGGCATTCAGGGCCACTACTGGTCTCCACATCTAAGTGGTAGTGGTCCCCTGGGCCCAGCTGTCTTTTCTTCTATCTCTTTGTCTTGTGTCTTCATTTCTATAATCTCTTGTCTCCGCACACAAGGAGAAAAACCCACAGACCCAGTAGGGCTAGACCCTACAGTGACAGACCCTAAAAAGCACTGCTCTGCATCACTTGTCAGGCTGGGCAAAGGCCTCCGTGCCTGCTACCTGAGCTGGCCTCAGCTCGGTCCAGCCTGGCCTGGACCTGGCCAGTGGGAGGTGCTGCTGAGAAGCCGGAGCCCTGGGCTGTCCCAGCCGGCCGGCAGGGGGCTTGCTGTCACGAACCCTTCACAGCTGAGCATGTCAAGGTGGAGGCATGCACAAAAAATATCCACAGATGTTGTGCAGCAGAAATAAAGAAAAATTCTAATCTTTTAAGACACAAATATAGTATCGCTACTTGGCCTTTTGGCCAAGATCAAGTGTAGATAAAAACATTGTAAGTCATTATTACCCTGGAATATGATCAGTATCCTGAGGGAAGAGGCAAACCCCCAGCCCATCACCACACCGCAGCTTGTGCACTTCAGGTTTTGTGCTCCCAAACAATGCCTATTCTCATGAGGGTACTGTTGTCTGCACTGGGAAATCATCCTCTGACCTGTTCACAAGTCTTTCAGATGAAGATTTTCAGCGGGTTTGGATCTATTTAAAAAGCAATTAACAGCAAAGAGGAACCTAATCCACTTGCATTTGCCTGTTTTTGAGAGGTACTCCTGGCAGTTATGAAGGTCATTAAAATTAATATCAGAATAAACAACTTTTTTTTTTTGAAACGGAGTCTCGCTCGGTCGCCAGGCTGGAGTGCAGTGGCGCAATCTCGGTTCACTGCAACCTCTGTCTCCCGGGTTCAAGTGATTCTCCTGTCTCAGCCTCCCAAGTAGCTGGGACTACAGGCGCACGCCACCACGACCAGCTAATTTTGTTGTATTTTTAGTAGAGACGGGGTTTCACCATGGAGGTCAAGGATGGTCTCCATCTTTTGACCTCGTGATCTGCCTGCCTTGGCCTCCCAAAGTGCTAGGATTACAGGCATGAGCCACTGCACCCAGCCCTAAACTGAACTTTCAACTGAACTTCAGAAAATGTTGAACCATGATTTTAAAAAAAGTTTCTCACTTTGCTCTCACTAAACCCTTTTTTAAGAGCAAAAAGGTATTTTGCACTGTTAACCAATGAAATATTTTAAAACACTTATTTCATCAACTCATCTGTTACATTTTAAATGTGTATAATATAGAATTACTATATATTTATATAACTTAAAAATTTTTAAAAACTGATATAAATGTCCAAACATTGGGAGTCTTATGACTCTAAGGCCCTGTTCCAGTTGCTATGGCTACATAACAAACCCCTCCAGACTGAGTGGTATAAACCACCATCTTATTATGCTCATGGACTCATGGTCAGGAATTTGGAAAGTGCACAGAAAAGATGGGCTGTCTCCGCTCCCTGATGCCTAGACCTCATCTGGGAAAACTGAAAAACAGGGGAGGTTGGATCATCTGACTCCCGTCTGGACTGAGTCTGGCAGCCAACATGGATGTTGGCTGGGACCTCGGTGAGGGCTGCTGGCAGGAACACCTACACACAGCCTTTTCCTTCGGCTGCTGGGCATGCTCACAGAATGGTGACTGGGTTCGAAGCATGAACCCAAGTACAAGAAGAGACAGGAAATGGAAACTGCCAGTTTCCTTAAAATCTGGGCCCACTAACTAGCACGGCATCATTTCTATCATCTTCTACTAGTCAAGCTTCACAGAGCCCATATTCAAGGAGACAACCTAGACCCAGCCTCTCAATAAACAGCGTCAAAAGCTTTAGGGAGTATGGTGTCAAGCTCCCAGATTCAAAGGCTGTGACTCAACCCAGTGCACTGGGCTGCCTGGCTGTACACAGGTGTCCATATTGATGCAAAGCCCCCAAGCTGCTCTTATCCTCTTGTGAAGCACCCTTAGCTTGGCTGATATTTAAATAACTCAGCAATCTTTCCCCTCCTGGATTCTTAGAGACTCCACATCTTCTCCTCAGTTCTCCCACTCTGTTCCCTCATCCCATACAACAAGCTCCTCTCTCTGGAGCTATTCTACCTGAATACAGGCTAAAGATCTCTCAATGAGTTAGCCTTCCCCCCAACCCAGCTCTGACTCCCTCAGACTCCTTTCCAAAAGGAGACCCACAACCCAATTTCTTCTAGCTTTTATCTGGGAGGGGCAGGTGGGGGCAGAGAGACAGAATAAAAGGGGCGAAGTAGTCTTGGCTAAGTGACCTGATCGCAGGAAGTCATGGCTCTTTCTGCACAGATCACTAGCTGGATGGCTGTATCTGGCCTAGGAGACCACAGTGAGAACCTGTCACTAAAGCAGGTACCCATGATGGGAAGAACTGGAAATTATATCTAAAGAGAGAGGCTGAAGCGTTCCTTAAACCACAGAAGAAAACAGTGAAAGTACAAAATGACAACAGCTGTCTTCAAATACTGCTTGTCAGAGGGACAAGAGAGAATAGAGGTGCTGTGCTGCTCCACAAGGCAAAACAAGAGCAAACGTCTGTCTGAGTTTCAAGAGGCCAGCCCTGAGGCTGCACTGCGGCAGTCTAGGTAAGAGATGATGGTGACAATGTGTGGAGGACATAGGCCAGAGAACATTTTTCAAGTCTTGACAGAACTTGGTGAAGAACTAGCTGGAGAAGGCAAGAGTGAAGGTGACATCTGTCACTTGAATTTTAGGGTTGGACATTTACAGTAACTCCTTAGTTTCATTTTAACTCTTAGATACTGTGATTTGATCAAATTCCAAATTATGACAGGTACCTTTGGGATGACAGGATAAAATTTCCTTTGGAAAGAACCCCTGGGTGAAGGCTGCCAGGACACATGGCCTGGCCTGGCCCACGTGGGTGAGACAAGCAGATTTACAAGTTCCTGCTCTCCCACCTGTCAGCACAACTTTCACTGATGCAGAGGCTGTGGCCACTAGATAAACTACTCACAGGCAGTCAATCTCTCCCTATCTTCACTGGCTCACCCCGCCTCTCAGTTACTAAGCAATACTTCCTGGAGAGACTGTAGACAAAGCACCTGCGGGGTGTGGGGACACCTATACACTGGGCCATGGGACAAGGCAGACGAAGAACCTGACCTCCATCCTTTAACGATCTCAAGCCACACCTCAGGAACGTGTGGATTCAAACATGTTTATTGAGCGAATCATTAGGACAAAAAATAGGCTGAGAAAGATGTTCCAAAAATCCAGGAAACTAGGGGCTCTTTCCATTAGACACAGAGAGGCGCTGCCCCTCTCCACTCCAAACAGAACAGGAAAAGGGCAGGGGGACTGGGTCACAGTGCATTAGGGAGGACAGGGTCTCTCAGCTTCTCTACCCCAACATCACCAGAGGGAAAGGTTAGGTTAGAAAAACAATGCCCAACTCCTTCCCCTCAGAGCCCAGGGCTGAAGCCTGGGGGAATGCTTCATTTTGCTCCTTTTCTCTTTGCCTTTTCCAAATGGTCACATCCTTGAGGTGGGGAGTGAAGCTGGGGAGGGGCCCAGTCATGTCAGAAATCCTATAATGAGAAAGATGAAAGGAACACACAGGACACAGCAACAGACCAATGGGCAGACCGTCCTCCCCTGGGTTACCGTAAAAGCCCCAGAGACAGCTCAGAGGACCACCCCCAGGCTGTGGCCTTTCTGTCAATTTGATGAGTACATGGGTTGCCTGCCAGCATTTCCCAAGGACACATAACTCCTGCTCTGGGGACACTCACCTCAACATCCAGCTCTGTAGAATCTAAGAGGTCCAGCCCACACTCACTGGGGGAAGAGTAGCTACTTGCTTGCTAGAGAGAATGAAGTTAAGAGTCAAAAAGGCCTTTCCACACTCCTATCACTTCGCAAACAAAAAAACCAGTTCCTTTCCCAGCCTCATAAGAACAAATATGGGCACAGCAGGCCCCTATGGCACCTCCTGGTACGGATGTTAGTGTGGACACGAGGATCGGTCCTGACTGCAGAGCGCTTCTTGGCCTGCTGACTGAGCCCCTTCAATGCCTTTGGTTTGGAAATCAGAAAATGGATTTTTCCTGAGATGTTAGGAAATAATATTTTAACAGAGGCCTTGCTCTCTAGTCTCTGGTTTGAAGGTATCACTGTTTGGTTTCTCCTTCTGAGCACTAGACTCCCCTGCTCTGTTCTATTCTGTTCTTTTTCCCTCCCTGAAGAGAACAGAACAGAAGAATAACAGAAGATACACAGCCTGTAATGGACTGAATATCTGTGTCCCCCCAAACACACATGTTGAAATCCTTCCCCCAGTGTGATGCTGTTTGGAAGTGGGGCCTTTGGGAGATGACTGGGTCATAGGGGTGCAGCCCTCATGGATGGATGAATGCCCTTCTAAGCCTAGGTCAGAGAGCTATCTTGCTGTTTCTCCTCCAGGTGAGGATACAACTAGAAGCCAGCAGTCTGCAGGCTGGAAGAAGGCCCTCACCAGAACCCAACCCTTGGACTTCAGCCTCCAGAACCATGAGAAATAAATTTCTGCTGTTTGTAAGATACCAGTCTATGGAATTCCGTTACAGTAGCCTGACCTCACACATAGCCCTTTTCCATGTATAAAGTGGTTTTACCTTATATTTTATGTAAAAGGTCCATTTTATTTATTTTTGAATTGTTGATTTTTTTTTTTTTTAAGAAACAGGAGTTTACTATGTTACCCAGGCTGGACTCCAACTCCTGGACTATTGATCCTCCTGTCTCCGCCTCCTGAGTTGCTGGAACTACAGGCTAACAGTTCTGTTTTAAAGATGAGAAAATGGGCTGCACGCAGTGGCTTACACCTGTAATCCAGCACTAAGGGAGGCTGAGGCAGGTGGATCTGCTCGAGGTCAGGTGTTCAAGAATAGCCTGGCCAATATGGCGAAACCCCATCTCTACTAAAAATACAAAAAAAATTAGCCAGGCGTGATGGCACATGCCTGTAATCCCAGCTACTTGGGAGTCTGAGGCAGGAGAACCGCTTGAGCCCAGGAGGTAGAGGATGCAGTGAGCCGAGATTGTGCCACTGCACTCCAGCCTGGGCGACAGAGAGAGACTCTACCTCAAAAAATAAAAATAATTCAAAAATAAAGATGAGAAAATGGAGGCTGAGAAGGCATAAAGCGCTAACTTGACATGGAGTTGAGGACTAGCATTCAGGTCACCTCACCCCAAATGCCAGGCTTTTCCCACTACACCAGCAGCATTTCCTCCTGGGGAAACAGGCTAGGTTAGAAGGGGAGTGAGGGAAGGGACAGGGAGGGGAAGTCCTCTAGTAGGGAGAGGGAGGACAGGGGGTAATGTGTTGGGAGGAGAGACACTGAAGGGGGCTGCCACCTGGACTGAATGACCTCCCACCTCCAGCATTAGGACTTCCAATTCCTAGGAGGTTCGGAGGCAACAACATTTACTTAGGGATTGGGAGCAAGAGTGCTATTCCAACCTTCTTTGGTATTTGTAATTTCTTTTCCTTATTCTTTACTAAAAGTAGAGTCCAAGCAAGTCCAAACCAACGTATAACCTGTCCTCCTTTACTCTAGATTCATTCAGCTTTCAGAGACCAGGGATCACCAAGTGGGGAGAGGGGAAGCACCCTGGCTTCTCTTTGGCACATCAGCCCCTAGTTCTTGAGAGAGAAGGGCAGGGTGGTCCACTCACCATGTCTGTATCCTGCCGTTCTTCACTTGACTCATCCTGAATTTCTAACTCTTCTTCCTCGTCCTCTTCCATAAGGCTGAGTCTGATGTAGGGGCAAAGAGTCAGGCTTTTCAAACTGTTCTTTGAGGACCCCTGAGAGTTTCTCAGACACCCGGGGTGGGGGAAGTGGGGAGTAGTAAGTACAACATAGTAGGTTTCCAGATTGTGCTGACAGGAAGTGCTCTGTGGCTAAAAACAAGTCCAAAAAGCACCCACAGAGAGGCAATGGGTGAGACAGGAATCCCCTTACAGTGGGCGACAGATCTGAAGTGAAGACAGGAGATGATGAGAAAAGCTCACCGCATCAGCTGGTTGCCCAGACCAGGACCTGAAGGGTTGCGTGGAGTCTGGAAATACTGTGGACCCAAGAACCTTGACCTCTGGGTGCCTGCGACGGGCTGACTGCTGGGAATGAAGCAGGATCAATGATGGGATAAAAATCAAGAGTAAGAAGAGGAGGATGTAAGGCAGCTGGTGTTAACGGGGAGAAAAGCTCAGTGTTGGGAGAGATGCATTTTAAAGCTAAAAAATGGAGAAGGATTAGAGAAGAACCCAACAATGAGGGACTGCTACAGTAGAGAACTACAAAACAGAAACAGCAAGATGGAGGTAGCCAGACACCAAACTGGGAACTCAGACACCCAGATTCCCTCCATGGCCTCACCCCTGGGCAAAATCCAACTCTGAGCCATCTTCTTCCTCCATCTCTTCCAACCCCCACAGGGGCTGCCTGCTCTTCACGGCTGTGGAGGTGAGGGTGGGCGTGGGCGGGATGCTGTTCAGCTTCAGACTTTCTTCCTGGGACGAGGAGCCGTCCGCTCTGTTATGCTTGGCAGGCCCTGCCAAGCAGATGCACACATTAACCACAGCCCAGGCCTGCAACAGGTGTGCTCTCTTTCCAAGACCTGCCCGGGATTTAGTAAGGGAAAGTCAACCAAGAAGAGAATGGAAAACCTATACAGCCTCATTCTGTTGCCCTCAAATGGGCACAGCCCTATGTACTAAATACATAGCCTTATGTACCAAAAAGTAAGGCTTAGAGAATTGTAGTTAGGCCTTGTCCAAGGAAAACTTGCTACATAGCTTAGAAAACTAGATGGAAAGATATATAAATATACATTTCACAGATAAACTGTAAGAGGTGAACAGGTGAACACAAATATGAGGGAGTGTTGGAGTCTCTAAGATTGAGAGGTCTGAGTTAGCCAATGAAGACATTTGAGATCCTATCCAAGATTTCTGTGGTCAGAAAAAGCTTAAAATGACAATAGAGTTTTGGTACCAGAGGCCAGAGTGGACGCATGAGGGCCAGGAAAGAACTGGAAAATGGGAGACAGGATTTTCTAAAAGCTAGAAAAAAATGACGTGATTACAATGCCAGTATAATTGATATGATATGAAGGGGGACTTACCTTCTACAGAGATTGGAGAAGGTAGAGGAGGAGAAAGAATCCAAAGATTCTCACTGCCTGAGAAAACCCAGGCAATACTATTTTAAAGCATCAATCAAATTGATATTAAGTCTGTCAACTGTAAACAGTCACACTCCCGTTACCCTCCTTCTCCATGGCCATGTTCATCCACTGAAAACAATAATCCCAAAGTGAGCTGCTATGGGTTTAAGCAGAGGGCTACAGAAAACAGGGAAGAGCCATACCCCTGGGCTTGTATGCCCAGAGGGGAAACCTTGGGGCCCCAGGTGTGTCCTCCTGGTCTCCCCGAGCTATTAGTGGTGTGATGCCCGAGGGCTGGGCCCTTGAGTCTCTCCTCTTCTCCATCTTCACTAACTTCCCCATTTTCACTAGATTACCCAGACACTGAGGTTCACATCCTTAAACATCACCTACACTCTGCCATATCCCTAAAGGGATCTCAAGCCTTCAGCTCTCCCCTGAACTCCATCTTAACAGCCCCCACGGTTTGTTCAACATCTCCGCCTGTAATCCCGTGGCCAACACCAATGCCCCTACCTTCCCCCACAGCTATCTTCACTCTCTGCCTTCCCCATCTCAGATACTGTCAACTCCATCCTTCTGTCAGGCCAAAACTTGGAGCTATTCTCAACTCCTCTTTTTGTTTTATATCCCACATCCAGTTTGTCAGAAAAGCCTACTAGAGATACCTTGAAAATGCACCCAGAATCTGGCCGTTTCTCGGCACCTCCACCATTGCCCCTGGCTTAAGAAGCTCTCTTATCTTGAATCTTGGGCTGGATTCCTACAATAGTCACAGCCTTCCTGCTGGTATCCCCGCTTCAAGCCTTCCCCCATCTCCTGTCGTTTTCAACACAGCAGCCAGTAGGATTCTTTAAAAACAGAGGTTGATGCTGTCGTTCCTCTGCTCAAAATCCTCCAATGGTTTCCTACTGCACTCAGAGTAAAAGTCAGTCTCTGCCTTAGATGCTCTGGGATCATGCACCCTATTTGGTCTCATATCCTACCATCTGCATTCTGGCCATAATGGTCTTCTCTGCTGTTCCTTGAACATTCCAGGAACATTCCCCCCATCCCCTCATGGCCTCAGGACTGGATGCTTCCTTTGCTATGCTATTCTGATACACACTAAGCAGCCTCCCTCACATGTGAAAAAAATTCGCTGGGAGTCCAATAGGCTGAAATGTGTCCTGCACTTTGGGTTCCTAAGTCAGCAAACTGAAACTCAACTCAGAGTGAAAGTGTTGTGTGTAACCTAGGAGAAGGAAACTTAAGCTTAACCAGTCAGAAACTACTGACTAACCTCTAACAAGAGATTTATGGTCAGTTAACCTCTAAATATGAACTTTCCACTTTAACCAATTAAATATTTTCTTTGTCTTGCTCCCACAGACACCTTATAAGTGTCCCCACTGGTTTCCTCAGTGGTGGCACCCTGAACTGCTTGCCGTCTGTCACTGCCTGATTGATAAACTGCTGAATGCTCAAATAAACCTGTTAAAATTTTAATGTGCCTAAGTGTATCTTTTAACTTATTTTTAGGCTTTTTGCCCAACATTTGTGTTCTTGAGTCTTCCCTTGATCAGTCTTTGTAAGACTGCAATCCCCAACCCACCAGGATTCCTTATACTCCTCCCTATTTTTTGCCATAGCATTTACTACTATCTGACACCCTCTAAAGAAAGAGATTTTTGGCTTTTTTGTTCACTGCTGTATTCCCAGCACATGGCGCTCAGTATCTATTGAATGAATGAAAACAATCTCTTCAGTTTTATCTTGCCTTCACAAACTCTACGCTTTAGGCAGAGCGATCTATGTACCTCCATGCTTCGCCCAGCACACAGCGTTCTATGCTTTGCTTGTGCTATTCTGCCAGCCCATGATGCTCTTCCTTCCTCTGTTCAGCTTACACAAATATTACTTATTTTTTAAGCGCCAGCATTTCCATCTTCTTGGTAAAGCCTTCATCATTCTCTGAATTCTACGGCATTCATTTGTACAAGCCTTCAGGCAGTTATTTATTGGCAATTGCTCATAATTCGGGTTTTCCATAATTAAAATTTCCCCTTTTCCTATTAGATGATAAGCTGCTGGAGGATTCTTCATGGCCCCTAAAACACTGAACATAGTATCTTGCATATAATAGGTCTTTAACAAATACATATTAGTTAATTGATTAAAGCAGAGTTTCCTGGTGGTATAAGATATAATTTTAGGTGGTACACAGAAGACAGCAAAAAGAAATCACACCCCATCTCACATCATACACAAAAATTAACTCAAACTGGATCACACATCTAAATTAAGAGCTAAAACTGTAACTCTTAGAAGAAAACACAGGAGTAAATCTTTGTGACCCTGAATTAGCCAACAATTTCTCAAGATAAGGCCTCAAAAGCAAAAGCAACAAAAGGAAAAAGTAAGTTAGATTTCACCAAATTCAAGAATATTTGTGTTTCAAAGGATACCACCAATAACATGAAAAGATAACCCAAAAAATGGGAGAAAATGTTTGCGTATCATAAGAAATCTCGTGTCTAGAATATATAAAGAATACTTAAAACTCAACAATAAAAAGACAGCCCTATTTTAAAATAGTAAAGGATCAGAACAGACATTTCTCCAAAGAAGATAAACAAATTGTCAATAAGCACATGAAAAGATGCTCAATACCACGGGTCATTAGGGAAATGCAAATTTAAACCACAATGAGATACCACACCTTACAGTTACTAGGAGATGGATAAAATAAAAAATAATAAGTACCAGTGACAACATGAAGAAACCAGGGCCCCCATACATTGCTGGTAGGATTGTAAAATGGTGTAGGTACTTTGGAAAACAGTGTGGTAGCTCCTCAAAAACTTAAATATAGAATTGCCGTATGACCCAGCAATTCCACTCCCAGGTATATCTCAAGAAAACTGAAAAGATGCATCTACCCAAAAGTTTGCACATGCATGTTTAGCAGCATTATGCATAAAACAGCCCAAATGTCAATCAACTGACAAGTGGGTAAGTAGAATGTGGCATATCCACACAATGGCATATTGTTTTGGCCATAAAAAGGTATGAGATACTTATATATGTCAAAGTATGGATGAACCTTGAAAACACTGTGCTAAGTGAAAGAAGCTGGACATAAAAGGCCACATATTATATGATTCAATTTATATGAAAGGTCTGGAATAGGCAAACCAAGAGATAGGAATTATATTAGTGATACTAACCTAAGGCTGGGAAGATGGGCAGAGACTGCGAATGGGTATGTGGTTTCTTTTGGAATGATGAAAATGTTCTAAAATTAGATAGTGGTGATGGTTGTACAATTCAGTGAATATGCTAAGCGTACACTTTAAAAGTGTGATTTTTGGCTGGGTTGCGGTGACTCACTAACACTTTGGGAGCACTTTGGGAGGCTGAGGTGGGCAGATCACAAGGTTAGGAGTTTGAGGCCAGCCTGGCCAACATGGTGACACCCTGTCTCTACTAGAAATACAAAAATTGGCCGGGCGTGGTGGTGGGAGCCTGTAGTCCCAGCTACTCAGGAGGCTGAGGCAGGAGAATCGCTTGAACCTGGGAGGCAGAGGTTGCAGTGAGTCGAGATCACGCCTCTGCACTCCAGCCTGGGTGACAGAGCAAGACTCCATCTCAAAAAAAAAAAAAAAGAGGTGGGGGGGATGATTTTTATGATATGTAAGTTGTATCTCAATAAAGCTGTCACATAAAGTCCCATTTAAAAATGTACACTAGAAAACACATACTTGCATATGAAATGATTGCTACAATGTTACTTAATATGCAGCTGTTTTTTAAAAAGCAAAGAAAAAACCTCAGGCAGCCAGGCACAATGGCTCACACCTGTAATCCCAGCACTTTGGGAGACTGAGGCAGGTGGATCATGAGGTCAGGAGATCAAGACCATCCTGGCTAACATGGTGAAAACCCGTCTCTACTAAAAATACAAAAAAAATTAGCCGGGCATGGTGGCAGGCACCTGTAGTCCCAGCTACTCAGGAGGCTAAGGCAGGAGAATGGTATGAACCTGGGAGGTAGAGCTTGCAGTAACCCGAGATCAGGCCGCCACTGTACTCCAGCCTGGGCGACAGAGCAAGACTCCGTCTCAAAACAAAACAAAACAAAACAAAAAAACCTTAGGCAACTTATAAGACAACAGGTGATCTGAAGGGAAAAAATAATGAAGGTTGTGTAAAAGTGTCTAAAGTTTGGAAAATGATGGGATACAAGACATTGAGGAGGGGGACTCTGAAGGTATAGATTTCTTAGTTCAATATTTGGTTTTATCATTGGTTTTCGATTTCATTTTATTATTATTATTATTATTATTATTATTATTATTATTATTATTATTATTTTTGAGATAGAGTCTCGCTCTGTCGCCCAGGCTGGGGTGCAGCGGCACAATCTCAGCTCACTGCAACCTCCACCTCCCAGGTTCAAGCAATTCTCCTGCCCCAGCCTCTCCAGTAGCTGGGATTACAGGTGCGTGCCACCACGCCCAGCTAATTTTTGTATTTTTAGTAGAGACAGGGTTTCACCATTGTGGCCAGGCTGGTCTCGAACGCCTGACCTCGTGATCCGCCTGCCTCAGCCTCCCAAAGTGCTGGGATTACAGGCATGAGCCACGGCGCCTGGCCCTCTATTTGATTTTTGATGCAGGTTTTCAGTTAACTAAACCTTGAAAGAAATTAATACCCTGAATGACAGTAGATGCTCAATGAAATATTTGACAAAATAAGTTTGAAGGCAGCCAAAGACCACCTGCACTTATCCACGCTGGGCACCCCCATACCCACACACAGCACCCTACCTTCAACACGCCTCCTTTTGGAGCTGGGGAGGACCTGAGGGCTGTTATCTGCTGTGTTCTCCACAGGGCTGAGGGAGTGGCAGTAGGTGGTGACTGGGCCCCAGGGACGGCCAGGTGCCTGGGAAACTTGCTGTAGGCACTTTTCTAGGTAGGACAGTCTAAGAAAGAGGTGGAACCAAAAGGCTGAAGGGGCTACCGGGCCCTCAGCAGGCCCTTCCCTAATCCACATCTCTATCCACCCACCAACTTACAAAAGCTGTTTGTCCTGATGGAAGAGTCGGGGGGAAAACTCTGAAAGGAGCTCCAGGAATGCCAGATTTGGAGGCTGATCGGAGGAGCCAGCTGGAGGAAGCTCAGACAAGGAGAACTTGATGCCTTCCCTTGGTTGGGCAGAATTCTTTTAGGAAGAAAGTCTCTTCCCACTTCCCTCCCAGGGCTGAGATATCCTGTGCCAGTGCACCCTCCCTCTGTCCCCAGCCTGTCTCCAAAGGCATACCCACCACTAACCTGACTGCTATTCCTTGACACACATACCCTCCCTCCAAGACCTTGTTCCCAGCCCTCCGTGAACACGGCCTCCAACCAATACTTCCTACTTGTGTAGCATGACCACAAGGTCACGGTTCTGCAGCTGCTGGGGTCCAAAACTCAAGGCAAACCTCCGGGCCAGGTCCCTCATCTCGATGAAGGCAGGAAGCTCATTCAGGCCCTGGGGCCCATGGTCCTGCAGCAGTTCCGTGTACAGCTGTGTCCAGGAGACATGGTGCATGTGGGAAAGGGAAGAACATGGCAGAAACAGAGAAGTCCAGTATCCTCTTCTCTACTCAGAAATTCCAAAGGCCTTGGGACACCATCTACTACTTTTACTCTTTCTTTCCTTCTAAGGAACTCCCCTGATACTAACCCCTGCAGCAGACAACGCCCATCACCTCTACTCTGTAACATTAAATAAAAATGTCTATAGTAACTGAAGGAGGCTGAAAGAGAACAGACTGAAAAATAATTAGGGATTCCCCATCACTTCCTTGTTGGCGTTCCAACATTCTGATAAGTTACTTTTGATGGGGTTGCCCAGTCAGTTAAAAAAAAAAAATACTTTCCAAGTATTCGAATGAAGGAACCTATCATGTAAAGTTAAGAGTCAAAACAAGAAAAGTTACTGCTCTTAAGGATCTTATATTCTGAGTGGCTGAGGGTAGACAGAGACTTGGGGACAACAGGGAGGGCATGCCCTCAAGGCAGAAGGGCGCACCTGCTTGAGGCTCAGCAGCAGGATTCGGGAACAATGACTTCGGTCAATCTGCCTTGCTCTAGTTAATGTTTCCTTGATAATGTCACCATAGTCATTGTAGAACTGAGGGGAAAGAGTGGGGAAGGTAATGTCTGACCGGTAGAAAAGACCATTTTGTTTCTTCCTTCACATCACTGATCATGTCTCCCTCCCAAACTGCCTTAGGTAGGAAACATGAACTGAAGCATAAAATAATTCAGACTAGACCTCATCTCTAATCAACAGGTGCAAAGCCCAAAATAAATCAGAGTTTTGGTAAACAAATAATGAAACAGGCTGGGTGCGGTGGCTCACGCCTATAATTCTAGCACTTTGGGAGGCCATGGTGGGCGGATCACAAGGTCAGGAGATCGAGACCACCCTGGCCAACACGGTGAAACCCTGTCTTTACTAAAACTATAAAAATTAGCTGGGCATGACAGCACGTGCCTGTAATCCCAGCTACTTGGGAGGCTGGGGCAGGAGAATTGCTTGAACCCCAGGAGGTGGAGGTTACAGTGATCCGAGATAGTGCCATTGCACTCTAGCCTGGCAACAGAGCTAGATTCCGTCTCATAAATAAATAAATAAATAAATAAATAAATAAATAAGAAACAAACACTGCCACACTGCCCCAAGCCCAATTCTTGGAGAAGTAAGCCTGAGACTGCCCTCTCACACAGCACTGACACCTTCACTATTTGTCTCTCCCCAACTACAACGGAAGCTCCACCAAATAGTAACTTGTGTGTTTTGTTCACTGTTGTGGCCTTAGTTCCTGGAATGGTGCTTGGTACACAGCAAATGCTCAATAAGCATAAATCAATACTGGTGGGTTGAGGAAACTGAGGCACCTATCTAGGTATCCTGTGAGGATTGATCCCTCTTTTATTCTTTTTTCCTTCTTATGTTACCCCATTCCATAGACAGGGGTCAGAGAAAAATAAATATTTCTTGACAGGAAGAATAAGCTATTTCCCCTCCAGTGAATTTCTTCACAGCTTTTTCTCCATAATTATTTACTATTAAGTCTCTTTTCTTTGTCCTCTTATTCTGAACTCCCAGTGCCTTTCCCTCCTACTTCTCCTTTAAGCTTGATATCATTGGATATCCCCCACCTGTAGTGCTATCGTGTTTGAAGTCATAGCTGTGCTCAACTTGCTCTCTTCTCTTTTATTTCTGTAGGGCCTTGCTGTACCTTGTTGTAGTGTTTGAAAACATCTGAGGCTGCGTCCATCTCCAGCACCCCATAAAGCAACAACTTGCAGAACCCGGCCAGGAGGCGGCGCCGCTGGTGTAGCCGCTCTATCTGTAAATGATCCTCCTGGGAGTCACCTGGCTCACAAGGAAGGCAGAAGGGAATCATAGACTTAGGCTTCCTGCCCTATATTCCTGAGCCACACCCAAGCCCCAGCCCTTACTGAGCCCCAGGTATAGAGTCACTGCACCACTGCCCAGGTCTCCCAGCTGGATGAAGACGTGGTCCATGAGGAAGCTGGCTAGCTCAGACTGGAGAGTAGCTTCAGGAAAAAAGACAAGTGGCCTAAGGAAATCACGGCCCCCAACAATCATCTGAGGGCTAAAGATGAGAAGTAGATCACTTAATAAGACAAAAGCCTGTAGGGGGAAAAGAAAGGATGTTTAAAAGGACAGAATGTTTCCCAAGGTAGAAATGACACTTGTCAATTTCTCCTTGGAATGGGGGATGCAGGCAGGGATACTCGCCTTGTTGCTCCCACTTGAGTCAGTGCTCACCTGCTCCTGGATCTCAGTATCCACATCTGAGAGACAACTCTGGCAGAGTTCACAGAAGGCCACCATTCTGTCCCTCAAACTCGACAGCTGCCTCTGTGGGCACAGTGGCTTGAAAGGGAAGAATGAAGACACAGACTCTTCTGTTCCCACTCCCCCATCTAAGACCCACACTCACCTGGGAAGCATCTGATTTAGAAATGTGGGTTAGTGTCCAGAGAATGGAAAAATAGACAAGAGTCAAGGCTGGCAGGATAACCTGTAACAACAAAGTGTTTGAAAAATGAGGTTTGGGTCAGGAGAGGAAGAGACAGATAGGCAGACACACACCAATGAAGAGGAGAGAAAATGAGTAAGGGGAGAGCCAATTTCTTTTCCAGTGGAAAATGAATGATATTATGGACACTCTTCAGAGGCTTCTATACGAAGTAGAAATGTCACCGCTCCCTAATTTACTCTACGTCTCCTAGAATCCCTCAATATTATCCTTGGCTTCCAGGAAATCTAAGAAGACACTGGAAGTTGAGTCTACCTTCTAAGAAAGGAATGTAAGAGGTGACCCCCCGACCTGATCTTCCTCGCTTTGTCCACTCTACACCTTGAGACTTGATGCACCTGGTGGCCACCTAGAACATAGGTCCTTAAAATCTAGCTCCCTAATCCCCAACCCATCTCTAGCCTGTCCACTCACCTGGTGAGGAACTTCTCCTGTGTCCACAGCCTTCTGCAGGAGTTGACAACATGGCTCATAGAGTTCCCAGCGAGTCAGGTCATGAGCGCTTTGTGGAAGAAATGGGAACGTTATACTGGAAAAGAACAGAGGGAACCAACTCCACAGACACCAGTAAAAACGGGATGGGAAAGAGGAGGAAAGCCACTCACTTGTAGAAGGCAGAGAGGCGTTTCAGAGTGGCTGCCAGATTATATACCTCATCCTCATCTAGGAAGGACGACTGAGGAAGAAAGAAGATCCACAATAGCATTTCCCCCAGAACTCATCAGTCCACGTCCCCTGTCTTGCAGCCCCTCCCACCCTTGTTTGGGGTGTCCCATTATCCAGTCCCAGCTTCTACCTGCAGCAGCTCTTCAAGCTCCTGCTGGAAGCGGTCAGTCAGCAGATCCACTAGTTGGCTGCGGGCAAAGTCGGCCCGGCTGAAGAACGTGAATTCCGGATTACAGAGCAGGTAGAGGGCATGGGCCCCAGCCTCGAGCACCGCTGGCTCGGCATGCTTCATCACCACCTCCTGGAGTTGCTGCAGGAACAGCTCCAGGTGCTGAGAAGAAAAGGCAGAAGATGGTGTGCTGTGGGGGTGGGAGGAGGGCACTCTTCTGGAGGGAAGTGGAACAGGGTTAAAAGCATTAAACTTCAAGGATAAGATGCCTAAGACAAGGCTTGCTGATTTTTCTGGAACCCAGGTTCTTGGGAAAAAAAAAGATACTGGCAATAGAACCCTTTGGCCCCAGCAGGCAAGAAGTGAGGTATAGGAAATCTATCTCCTTACCTTTTCCAAGCGCCCAGTGCAGTAGATGTGGAGGTCAAATGAGCTGAGAAGCCGGAGCAGGGGAGTGACCTTCTCTGCATCAGCTGAGAACTGTGATGATTGACAGGGAGGCCTCCTTATGAGTTGACACATTGCTAATTCCTACTCCCACCCCCACAGAGGCCATTTCCTTTCACTTCTCATGGTGTGATGCTGAGTGGTACCTTGGCCAGGAGCTGGGGCAGCAGGGGGATAAGGTGCTCAGTCAACTTCACCCTGTCATCAGCTTGGGTCTTGCGCTCCTTAGAGGTTAAGCCCTGGAATGAGAGTCACTTGGGGGTGGGGGAGGTGTAAAGAAACACTGGTGCAGGGGGTGTGTGCAGTCCTCCTCCCCGTGACCTTATCTGCCTGGAAGGAAAAGAGAACTCGGCAGCTCCCACGATATTTCTTTTCTCTGGAAATGAAATTCCCTTTTTTTTTTTTTTTTTTGAGACAGTCTTGCTCTGTCGCCCAGGTTGGAGTGCAGTGGTACGATCTAAGCTCACTGCAAGCTCCGCCTCACAGGTTCACGCCATTCTCCTGCCTCAGCCTCCTAAGTAGCTGGGACTACAGGTGCCCACTACCACGCCCAGCTAATTTTTTTGTTTTATTTTTAGTAGAGATGGGGTTTCACCATGTTAGCCAGGATGGTCTTGATCCTGACCTCATGATCCGCCTTCCTCAGCCTCCCAAAGTGCTGGGATTATAGGCATGAGCCACCGCACCCAGCCCTTTTTTCTGCAAATGAAATTCTTTAAAGGGTAGAAGGAGCACCCTAACCCCGGCCCGAAGGGTAAGGATGCACAATGCCTGTCAGGATTGAGTATTACTGACCTACCCACTCCACCCTCATGCCATACCTTCCTCCCAGTGACCCGGCCCACAGGTGGGTGCCCCTCTGAAGCTTGCCGGGCACTGGATACAAGGATTTCTATCAGTGTGCTTTCCTGCACATCACCCAGGTCTGGAGTGCCAGGAGGATCAAAAACACAGAATCAAAGATTAGCCACCTTCTAACTCCAAGTTCCCCCCAACCCCATGCCACCATTGCTGCCTTGTACAAGTCAGGCAAGCAATCTCTCCTGGTTTCACCCTAGGAAGTGGAAGGTCCCTGTCCCTGGCTCCATGTGGCACGCACTCTGGTCCTTCTCCAGCAGCAGGCTTGTCAGACTCTCCCAGTCCTTCAGCTGAGCCCCTGCACAGTCCCACAGGCTGTCTACTAAGTAAGCAGCATGGTCGTGGAGCTGGGGAAGGAGGTGCATGGGGAGTTAGTGATGGCATATTAAAATACCCTAGGAAGTGGTCATTGATTAAATATCGCTCTCCTTCCTACAGTGTCCACCCCCATCCTCCATTTGTCTTTTTTTTTTTTTTCTTTTTTCCAGTAGAGACAGGGTCTCACTATGTTGCCCAGGCTGGTCTCAAACTCCTGGGCTTAAAGGATTCTGCCACCTCAGCCTCTCAAAGCGCTGGGCTTACAGGCGTGAGCCACCAAGCCCAGCCCACTTGTAGGTCCTATGCACAACAGCCAGACTTCATCTCTGTGTATGTCACCTCGCTTTCCACAAAGAAGGACAGCAGAAGCTGGAAGAAAGTCCTCTGGGCGCCTGGGCTCTGGCGTCGCTCTCTTCCACCTATCGTTCTTATCTCGCACTCAGGGTAGAAGAGTCTGGTGGAAAGGACACAAGGAAAGGGCTCAGCATAGGAGGAAACAAGGAGGTGTAACGATGACCACAGAGGGAGGAGATGGCCCAAGGAGATGATAAAGGAAAAGGAGGTGCAGAGCTAAGGAAAGGCCCAAGGAGCAGAGAGGAAAGGAGACACCAGAGAGACTTCCATGGAGATGGGGAGGCCTTAGGTAGGACAGCAGCAAATGGGGTAGAGAAACCGAGAGGGTGGTGTTAAAGAAATAAAAGGGGCCCTACTCACTTCCAGTACAGAAATTCGCCTGCAGCACAGGCCAGGCCTCGATTAGAGGCATACACAACGGGGTAGATGCTCTCGCAGTCTGCGTCCGTCAGTACCCCTTCCATGTTCCTGCCCACAGAAAAGCAGAAAGAGTGTGTGAATAGCGACATTGTCTTCTGGCACAACCAAGGCTAGAAACCAAAAGAGGCAAAAGGAACGAGGACATAACTCACAAAGAACTTCTAAATGGAGAGTGGAAGACAAAGGAGTATGGGGAGTTAGAGAAGACAGAAATATCTCCCCCTCGAGATACTGCAACTCAGGAATGACCTCAGTCAACCTGCACAGATGGAAGAGTCAACTAGGACAGGTGGAGGGAGAGGACCCTGGAAGGGGCAAAGGTCTGAGACACTGGCCTCCCCTCTTCCCAGGACTCACTTAAGGATAAGTATCAGTAATCTGACGGCCTCCACTGCCACATCGTACTCTTTGTCCATGACCATGGAAACCATCCGGTCCTGCAGAAAGGAGAAAGTCACTCGATATCTCATTACGCAAATTCCAAACATTCTGCTCTCTTCGAATCAGAAATTCCTAAAGAGAGTGCCTACACAGAGGAAGATGCTGGGATAGCCAAGACATCTTAGAGCATGAGAAGTAGAAAGATACAAGGTGGGGAAACGGGAATCACGACAAAGAGCCAAGCCAAGGAGTGCCACCCATTTCACCTTGAAGCGACTGGTGAAGAGCTCCAGACGTGCGGTCAGGTCCCGGTTGCCATACAGCCCTTTCAGGGCCTTCAGGCACTTCAGGCGGACTTCTCGGTGCTGATGAGGAAGGAAAACCAGGAGAATGGAAACAAGACTAACCATACTCTACTTGCCCCTACTGAGCCTCCAGACTCCCCTCTCCGATCCCTCATTATAGCTTGGGTGTCTCCTATACTGAGGACTCTGAGATGTCAGAAACAATTAACAGCTGTCTTCTTACTTAAAAAACAAAAGGATCACAGCAGTACTCATGAGAAGGATACTTTGGCTGCCCCTTAGCACCTGCATTACCATCCATCAATAACTCTCTTCCATGGGAAAGTCTCTCTCCCCATACCTCATGTTTTGAGTCATTTTATCTCCTGGATATGTCTCTCTCTACCTTATCCTACCCTCCCCAGTGCTAGGGGAGTTTCAAGGTTCAGTGCCTTGATGGGTTAATCATTGCTCACTAGGTAAAATATCTCAGTGGCAGGCCCAGGAAAAGGTGAGGAAAAAGATGAGGGAAACGGAAAAGGAAACTGACTCGAATCCCACCTTATCATGCAGAGTCCAACCAATATATTTTAAATAGCTGTCGGTGAGGAAAGAAGTGCTGTAGCTTTGCATCCAACACCCAATTTCCTCGATGCAGATAGCACGGATCTCAGGAAGGACATCCCTAGACACAGACAGATAAGTTGCCTCTTATAGTCACCCTCTCTTCAAACTCACTTTCCATCCTACCAGATAACTCCCTCTCATGGAAGAATTTATGTTCTTGAAATGCCATGCACCCCATGCCTTTCATTTCTTCCTCCCAATGTAAATACTATACATATATATAGCAAAATACATGTAAATATTTTTTCTTTTTTTTTTTAAGGGATGGGGTCTCTTGCTATGTTGCCCAAGCTGGCCTGGAACTCCTGGGTTAAAGTTATCTTCCCACTTTGGCCTCTCAAGTAGCTAGGACTACAAAATGTGCCGTAACCAGTTAGTAAATATTTTCTGTTACCAAACCATAAAATAGTTAAACACCAGCCTTGTAAAGCCTAATTCCCCACTCTACCTGTTGCCCAGGCACAATCTCGGCTCACTGCAACCACTACCTCTCTAGTTCAAGTGATTCTCCTGCCTCTGCCTCCCGAGTAGCTGGGATTACAGGTGCACCACCACGCCCAGCTACCTTTTTGTATTTTTAGGGGAGATGGGGTTTCACTATGTTGGCCAGGCTGGTCTCAAACTCCTGACCTGAAGTGATCTGCCCATCTTGGCCTCCAAAGTGCTGGGGTTAAAGGTGTGAGCCACTGCACCCGGCCTCCATACCTCTTTTAAAACCCAATTTTGAAAGTTCATTCAGGTGGGGCATGGTGGCCAAAAATTAGTCAAGCATGGTGGGGGGCGCCTGTAGTCCCAGCTACTTGGGAGGCTGAAGCAGGAGAATTGCCTGAACCCGGGGGGTGGAGGTTGTGGTGAGCCGAGATCGCACCACTGCACTCCAGCCTGTGCGACAGAGTGAGACTCCGTCCCAAAAAAAAAAAAGGTTCATTCAGCTGTTGGCCGAAGTGTGGGAGTTTTTTTTTTCTTTCTGAGACAGAGTCTCGCTCTGTTGTCCAGGCTGGAGTGCAGTGGCGCCATCTCGGCTCACTGCAAGCTCTGTCTCCCAGGTTCATACCATTCTCCTGCCTCAGCCTCCTGAGTAGCTGGGACTACAGATGCCTGCCACCAGGCCCGGCTAATTTTTTGTATTTTTAGTAGAGACTGGGTTTCACCATGGTCTCCATCTCCTGACCTTGTGATCCACCTGCCTCGGCCTCCCAAAGTGCTGGGATGACAGGTGTGAGCCACCATGCCCGGCCCTGAGTGTGTTTTAATTCCACATTAAGAAAAGGTTAAATCAGCTGAAAGGGTCTGGAAAGGCAGAAGTGAAACCTAGGTAAGAGTGACAAACATCTACAGATACCATAAATATATGTGTGTGTGTGTGTGTGTGTGTGTATAAAATATATATAGAGAGAGAGAGAGAGAGAAAGAGAGACGGAGTTTCATTCTTGTTGCCCAGGCTAGAGTACGATGGCATGATCTCGGCTCACCGCAACCTTCACCTCCCGGATTCAAGTGATTCTCCTGCCTCAGTCTCCCAAGTGGCTGGGATTACAGGGATGCGCCATCACATCTGGCTAATTTTGTATTTTCAGTAGAGATGGGGTTTCTCCATGTTGGTCAGGCTGGTTGTGAACTCCTGACCTCAGGTGATCTGCCTGCCTTGGCCTCCCAAAGTGCTGGGATTATAGGCATGAGCCACCATGCCCAACCTACAGATACTCTTTTTAACTTAACTTAATCAGGTCTTTAAACAATATAAAACTCCCCTGCCCTTCGCACAGTGAGACAGCAGGCTGGGCCAGGAGAAGGCTCACCAGGCTGCATGCATCCCTCAGAAAAGTCCCGCCTTTCTGTTCTCTGCTCTTATTCTCAAGTCTCCAACCCCAGAAAGATGAGGAGTTGGGGCAGATCTGGGGCAAAACTGGAGCAGGAAAATACTCAGCAATGCTTTATTCTCTTATTTTCTCCCAGAAGCACTTACAAGATCCTTTGTAGGTGGTGAGAAACTAAACCTCACCAATTTGAAACATTTGTTGTTAAGAGTTTTTGCTCCAGCCACATTAATTCTGGGACTAACCAAATAACTAAGGGTTGGAGGGGGGGAACCTT